>NC_090020.1:83528965-83833431 GCF_036417845.1 Apteryx mantelli | reverse complement strand
GCACACAATCAGCATAGGAAGTAGAAATACTCAGACACCCGGGTAATTTCCCATGTCACTAACATCCCATTTTAACGTGCCCAAAACACCGGAGTCGGGCCAGGAGAACATCAGGGCTAGCCCAAAATGTCTTGTAGAAAGGTACCGTCAAGCATTTCTGCTGGTGACGTGCTCTGGACCTACTGCCTTGCCCCAAGAGGACGGTGGTCCCGGCTCTGGTGCTGAGCGCATTCCCCATGGAGCAGCGACTCTGCAGCGCCGTTCAGGATTGATCCCACAAACACCCTCTTGTCCTTTCGCTTTCTTTATCCCCGCATGAGTCAAGCCCCCAGCTCGTCACCTCCAGCGAGCTGCTCGGCTCATGCATGGGGGGCACGAGGCTAGAGTAGTGAAAAGCTGTGACTGAACGTGACCATCCCCTAAAGCCGCAGTACCTGCCCGCGGTTGATTAATTTGTCCCTGCCTTGCGAGTAGACACAGCCCCAAAAACACCATCTGGAGCTGGGCTGTGCCTTCGATGTAGCTCCGCTAGTTGTTTATGCTGATTTGCCTGCTCGCGATCATTTATCACTGGGGTCCCCCCTTGCCAAAACCTGCTCAGCACATCAGATGTGCCTCCAAACGCGGCCTTCGGACTGCGTCAGGCTGCCGCCCAGAAGTGACCCGGAGCTACTGACTTGGGAGATTTGTGTAAACTCTGAAATTAGGAAGCGTGCTGGGTAATTTAAAGAAGCCAGAAAGAAGGAACCGAAGTGAAAACGTAGCCCTTCAATTACAGGAGGCTTTGGGCTGGGCTCTGCCCTTGCCAGAGCTCCCGATTGCATTTATCTGAGGCCTGAGAGATGGGTTCAAGGGGTTCGGAGAGCCGCGGGGCTTGGTGCCGGTGGTGGGACGGCACCTCCAGGTTAATCCCGCAGCACACAGAGCCGCCGGATGGCAGGTCACTGTGGCGTTACAAACCCCCGTTCGGGCTGGACCGGGGCGCGAGACCTTGGTGGAGATCGACGGGGATGCGGAGGCAGCCTCTTGGCTGCCAACGTGATGAGAGGGGAGACGCAAAGGACTTTGGGGAGCTCAACCTGCTCATCATCACATAGTGATGGAGGAGCTGACTGGAGCAAAAAGCCAATAGAAGGATCGATGCCAATAAAAATAAAGAGAAATCTGCTAGCTTGTTAGAAGTGCATGGCCTTTACTTAAACATGCCATGGGCTAGGACTTGGGTCCCGGAGCAGCAGCAAATTCCCATTCCAGCCCGCAGGATCTGAGAGCATTCAGCGCACTGCAAGCCAGACCAGATCCTCTCGGGGGGGGGGGGGGGGGGAGGATTTGGTTCCTCATTTGCAGGTTCTCCAGATCGTATCTGTGCATAAACAAGGCTGTTCAGAGCAAGGTGTCTGGGGCAGGCTCTCTGCAGCTTGAGCTAACCTGCAGGGATAGATTTGTTCAGAGATGCATAATATTTGCTGCACTTTATAACTAGCCTTTAAAAATGCCAAGAGATGAATTTGCAAAGGGCCCGGCAGACGCTTGCGTTTCCACACCTCGCTGAGTGAATGAGTGGCACGCGTAAGCGCTGTGTGTCTTCTTAAACAAGTAGTCCTCACGATGCTTCCGAGGTGATGCCGCACTAGCAAAATATGTAGCAGAGCTCCAACATTGGCGTGCCTCAGGTCCGCTTGGCAGGCAAAATTTTCGTATGAATTTTGGAAACTGGAAGGAATTGCCGTCACCAGGAGGAAAAAGTGATTGTGTGTCATCGTGTGGGTGGGAGATGCAAAGTGTAGACCCTCCGCGTGCACGTGGGGTCAGCTGGCACTAAAGGAAGGAGACTCTGTGCTGGTGCCCAGCTTGGCTTTCGGGATGGACGATCAGACTCTGCCTCTCTGTGTCTTCTTTCCAAATGAAAAAGGGAATTTCCTGTCCCACTGGACACTGGGGATTATCGGACAAGGTGGAGCAGTTGTCCACCCCGCTCTGAAGGTGGCTCTCTGCCTTTGATTTTGGGTTCCATGGTGAGACTTGAGGTGAACATGTCCTTCTGATGGCCTGCTTGTCGGAAACTGATAGTGCCAGGCCAAAAAAACACAGTTTTGTATAGTATGTGTAAATATGTATCGTTCACATGGGCTTAACCTGCCAGCTGGATGATAGATGAGGTTAACGTGACCCTCTTGGCATCCTTCCTCACCCAGGCATCGCTTTGGAAACCGCTCGCCTTGCCTACCTTGTCCGGATCTGAGCAAAATCCAGGAATTCTGGTTTTCTTTTTTTCTTTTTTTAATTGGCCTCAGTCATTGGGCGGATGAGGTTGCTACGTACCGCTTAGCAAACGAACACCCCCACCTTTCCCACCTCAATCTCCGGCTCCCTCAGCACGACCGGTCCCAAGGGGAAGGCTGTTCGCGGATATCAGAGCCTCCGGAGGGTGCCCAGCCCATTAATAAAACCCTGGTGCTCCTGCTGGCAGGTCGGTCCCCTCCCACCGCATCCTTGGGCCTGCAGTCGATCAGCTCCTTTAAAAAAAAAAACAACAACTGATTATTTCCTTGCCAGGGAGGCGGTGGTTTGTGTCACTGCGTTTTCCTCGTCGGCTCGGCCGTGGCGCGCGGAAGCGATTGAAAGGCAAGGAGCGCTCGCTGCCCCACCTTCCTGCCGGAGGGGAGAAACGCTAGGTACTAGGGTGGGTGGTTTAATAACACGTTCCTTCGGAGACAAGATGTTCAGAGGGGAGGTGCGCTTAAGGAAATATTTGCCTTTTTCCTTTTTAATTCTGCTTTTTTTTTTTTTTCCTTTTAATAAGAGGAAGAAGAATCCCTCCGCCCGCCTTTCCCAATGGGCTTTTGCGGATCCCCGGATCCGCAAAAAATCAGAGTCAAGCGATGGGGCAAGGTAGCCGGGCCGTTTCGGCTCCGGCCCGGCATCGGCTGGGCTGGAAACACGGGTGGCTCCGCACGAGGCCACGTGCGTCCCCTGCCCCTCCTCGGGCAAGCGTGACGCGGACATTCGTCACGCTCGTATCTCCAAGGAGGAGGAAAACGAGCTTTATTCTCTTTAGCGCTGCCCCCGTGAGCAATATATCCATCGGGGGGGGGGGGGCGCACGGTGCAAGCGCTGTTTTTCGGACGGCAAGGAGAAAGCGCGAGGCTCGCTCGAGGGCGCCTAGCAGCCAGCGGCAGAGCCAGGAACCGAGCCGCGGCATCCCGCTTCCCACGGATTAACAACCGGACCGAGGCATGGCTAGTAATAAGCGGAAGGAGCAGGAGCTGCAAATCCCCGGTCAGTGAATCCCCTGGAAAGGGGTGATCTCCCATGCACATCTTAATTGCCTCGTTACTATGAGGCACAAATAAACCTGGGGAAATAAAGACAAAAAAGCGTACGTTTGCCGGCTGACCGATGGAGCAGGCAGCTCTCCGCGGCGGCGCAGAGGGCAAGCGGGCAGCCCACCCTTCCCGCCGGAGGCTGGAGCAGAGGTTGGGAAAGAGGAGCAGGTAGCAGCACGGCGGAGCCAAAGCCTGTCCCTGCGGGTGGCAGATGCCTGGGGCAGGGCAGGAGCCGGCAGCATAAAACAACTTGTGATGGGCAAAGCTGTTGAGACCTCCTGCGGACTCCCTCTCCCAGCTCTGGACAGCCAAACGGGGTCTCCTGTGCGGAAGAGGTCTTGGAGAAACCTTGGCCAGCCTAACGCCCCCCCCCCCGGGGCAGCTCCCTCGGAGAAGGGACCTTGCGCCCGAGAAGGGTTTCCGTGCACCTGACCGAGGCGGCTGGGGGAAGGGAGGACTCACAGGCACCGTTTGCTCTGCCTGGGAATGTCATTTTGACGCTCGGTGGCAGACAGCGATCAGCCGCAGCCTTAGGCTCTTTTCCCCACCGCGCTGCATGCGGAATGAGCGGCGGCGCGGGGGGCGGCAGCCTCTCCCTGCCCCTCGCGGCCGCAGCCCGGCTCTCTGCGGTGGGAAGCATTCCCGAGGAGCGCCGGACGCACACCGACGGCGCTCTCGAGAAGAAGTGCAGTTAGAAGCAAGCACCTTTGCAGCCCAGGGGAAAATTACAGCAAAGAGGAGGCCAGGCAACGTGCGTTTAGGAGGAAGTGCTGGGAGAATCCCCATGCAAATAAAATGCTGGGTGTTAGAATGAGGATGCTGCGTGCCAGCATGCAATTAAAGCCCAAAATTGCCAGCTCCCAGCTAAGAGTCAGGGTGTGAGCAGTTTTAAGCACTGCGTATTTACAGGAACAGCATTAGGGACAGGTGACCCGTGCTGGGAACTGGCAAGTGGTGCTGCAGGTCACGGCATCCTTCTGCCGGAGCGGCTGCATCTCTCCCTGCACCAGCGGATGCTGTCTGGACCCCTCTCCTTCCATTAAAAGACGAGGGTGGCAGACGAAGAGCAGCGGTGCCAAGCAGCCTTGTTCAACAGTGGCGGATTTATTCCTCCGTAATGGACCTGTGTCCTTCAGCTGGAGACATCTGGCCTGGAAGAAGACAGGTCACAGGTCTCCCGGTCCCGCGTTTGGCGCCGTCTTGGTGGCAACGTGCAAGGCCCTGGCTCACCTCTGGGGCTGGCTCCTCTGGGAGCCAAAGGAGCTGGTGAACATCAGAGCTATGGCAATCTTCTCTTTCCACTCGTAATATAGATATGTGCAACATTAGTTGAATTTTAATCCGTTGTATTTAGCATATTTGTATTTTTTACTTATCGGAATGCCAAATGAGCATTTCTTCTCTCTTTCTCTTCGGTTTTTCTGTTTTATGCTGGTATCGTTATTGGTTTTCAGAGGCCGTAATGTGCTGAAGAGGACGTGAAGTTAAAAGGAGAAGTGGGGATAAAGCAACCAGCAGATTAAAAATAGAAGCAGCTTCAGAGCTGCGGAGCGCCCTGCCGGGATCGTCGGAGCCGAGGGCTGGGTTTGGCCGCGGTCGGACGGTCGGTGCTCGGCCGTGGGTGGGACGGGCTTGCAGGCCAGGCTGGGCTCGGGCGCTGCAGGCAGAAAGGCTGGGGACACGCAGGCTTTGGCGCCGGCTCTGGCGTGCCGGCGTGGGCCGGGGGGACCTGCTGCCGGCGTTGCACGCCGGTGCTGCCGGGATGCAGGAACCAGCTGTGTCCGGGATGTGCTTTGCATCGTCCGGACTGGGGGGCGTTGCGGGTTAATAAATGTGAGGCCTTGCTTTCAAAACAGCTGCAGATGGAAGCGGTAGGAGGTGATTTGGGGCTAGCGGGCAGCGGTTTGGGGGGGGGGCTCAGCTGGCCCCTGCCTGGGCTTCCTCTCAAGTCCAAACTGGGAGATGCCCCCGTGCAGCTCCTCGGCGATGCTTGGCCGCGGCACCTCCTTCTTGCAGAGCCCTTCGTGTCGAAGCGGGTCTTTCGATGCAGGAAAGCAAGCGCTCTCCTAAATGCGCTGTTTCGAGATGCCGTTTGCAGCCGAGTCAGAACGTGGCTATTTTAGGTGCCCTCCGCCCTTTCCCACCACCTCCCCCCCGGGTTTATTTTAACAGTGCTGTCATTTTCTATTGTAAAGGGGGGATTTGTGTTCGACTCGGCGCAGGCAGTTCTGCCGTCCTGGCGTCCGCGCGCGCGCTCTGCTCTCTTCACGGGGGTGACATTCGTCATCCGGCAGAAGGGCTGAGGTTGCGGATGCTATTTTTGTGCCGGTTATTCTTGCGGACCCCACCCTGGGGTTGGCGGAAGGGAGGGGGGGGGACCGCGCAGGAGGAGGGAGAGGAGGGGAGGTGGAGGAAGGAAAACGTCAGCCTCAGCACGCTCGCAGCCCGTGGCCATCCCTCGCCAGCCTCCCCAGGGCATGGGAATCGTAAGGTCATTTCTCAGGCTTGGTGCCCTCCGCAGCAGCACGGAGCTTCGGAGCTGTCAAACCGCCCTGCGAGTGAAAAAATGCCCTTTCTGCAAACCTATGCAAATGGATTGCCTCGGTTGTGTCTCCTTTTTTGTTTTTTTTTTTTTCTTTCCCCTACCACATTTAAATTACATGAATCACCTTCAATTTTGCCACCATCCTGTAAAGTTATCAGCTCCCCTAAGTGCTTTGGTTAACAGAAGCACATCTCGGGAGAACCAGAATGGGAAGATAAAGGAAAATGAGTCCATTTCCACAGAAGGGAGCTGTACATCATTTTAGGCACAACAGCTGTCCTTTCCGTTTCCTGCTAAATTGGGGGGTTTATAATCACATACCCCCGTCTCTTCTAATTCCATTTTTCTTTCTCTCTTGCGGCTGCTGAATGAATGATCCACAAATCAGGGAGACCTGAGCTGAGTATCCAGGAGAAATAATGAAACCCTCTGTAATGAGACCTGAGGAATTCAGAGCAATCTGATATTCTGCTTGTCTGATCTTTTGCACTTATGCTGATCCGGCAATAATAGGTTGAAATTCCTATGAATGTAACGTTTCTTGAACATTAATGTTCTTTCAAGACAAAAATTATAAAAGAGTAAAAAATAAATGCAGCAATGGGACTTTAATTTCACATACTTATTATTAGGATACAAAGCCCAAAATAGGAAGTTGTCTCCTCCTCCCCTGCTTAGGGACTGGTTTATTATCTTCCACTCAACTTGGATAATGCATTGGATTTACTGTCATTTGTCAGCGATATTAAAGGAAGATTTTCTGTGGAGCCTGTTGGGTTGTTAGAAAAGCATAGCTAGTTAACGTGGTTAAGCACAGCACACTGTAATGAATCAATTTGTTTCAGACAACAGGCATAATTACTCTGCAGATAATGTGCACACCAGGGGATGCAGGGCTGGGATCTTTGTTCCTGAGCCGAAAACACAGACATCAGTGACTGGAGCTAAAAGAGGGACTCGGAGGGGTGTTAGCAGCATTTTCTCTTTTGGGCTGGCTAGTTGGGAACAGTATCACAAGTGCACCCACCCAGAAGCACAGATAGTCCCACTCTCTCTCCGCACATCAACCCACACTTGTGGTCTTCAGCTGGAGTTTGGCCAAGCCCTATCAAAAGCTTTCTGGTATCTTGGAGAAAAGCTGCACGGAAAGGCGTGAGCCGGTGGGACACAGGAGATCAGACTGGGTTGTCCCCTCTGGGATTAGCTGTAGCAGCTCCGGAAAGCAGAGGACGCCTCGCCTGGGTTTCGTCCTGTCAAAACATGCTTTAGGGTCCTTCCTCCCGTCACCCCTCAGCTTCTCTAGGTGCAGAGCAGGTGTGATGGGAGCTGTCTTTAGCCCTGGCACGTGCCATAAATCCTCAATTCTTTGGGCTGTGGCTGGACCAAAGCGTCACAGGCTGAGGTGGGGCTTCCTGCAGTGCCCTGATGGCAGCAAAGGTCTCCCTAGGAGAAGGACAGCAGCGAGGAGTGCTCAGCGCCCTGGCCACAGCATTGCACTCACCTGACTGATACTCATCCCACTGGACCTTGTCCTTACCCTCCAAGTGAGCGTGGAGGATTTGCTCACTGGGATTTGGGCCTCAGCACTGAGCAGCCTCCCTGGCCCGGAGGTGCCCCTCGGGCAGCTGCTTTGTGCTCTGCTCCCGTTGCACCGTTTTCCCAAGACCTTTGCTCGCCTGCTCCCACGCAGTAACCGCTCAGCAGCGCTGATTAGGTGTGGAGGAGATAACTGCAAGGTCTCAGCTGCTTATTGACCCTGTGGAGGCAACCACGTTCCCCTTCTCACGGGAACGCTTGCTGGAGAGCCCAGTGCCCAGCCGGGGGGATGGATCCCAGGAGAGATGCAGAGATAGGGTGGGATGGGAAGCTGCACATCGGCGCATGACAGCGTTCAGCCCTGAGAAAGGGCTAGGGGTAGGGCTGAAGTTTTCCTTAGGCATAGACTGACTTTTTCGGAGAATTACCGCTCAGCTCTGAAGTAGCTGCTACCTGCAGCAGTGCTGCAAGCCAGGGCTCTTGGAGGTGAAACAGCATTAACACGTTCTCTGTGTCCTGGGGGCTTCCAAAGGGTTCACGTAGTCAAAGTTATTCAGGCTGTTTGATATATTCTGCATGTGACGGGACTAATGTATTCCTAGCCTGCCGGAGAAAGTCACTCTCCTTTCCTGGGATTTCTCATGTGGAAGGGCTTTTGGAGCCATTTGAAAGAGGAAACATCTTACAGATTAAAAAATGGCAAGAATAAGGTTTTCCTTTTGGGTGTGGGCTTTTTGCTTTCAAATTCCACTTTGCAACTGGAGCTGCTCTGGCAGGAGAAGGTTTCTGCCAGGCACATGGGGCATTTGATAACACACTAACATGTCTGAACAGAATCAGGACCAGAGCAAGCTCAGCTTGTTGGTGGAGTTAACACGCACCCATCTGCCTCTGGCCAGGCCCTTGCTCAGCAGTTGAGTGCTTGGTTGCCTTTCTTTGTTTGTCTACCCAGTTTGCCTCCCCCATTCCCAGATCCTTCAGCAAGACATCCTTGTGCAAGTGTCCACATGGGGTAGCTGCCAGGCATGAGTAGAGCAGGGGACACAGAATTGGAGACCTGCTGGCCCGTAAGGACCACTCTCCTGCTGCAGCAAACAGCCATGTCCCTCCTAGGCTGGGAAGTCCAGTTGTACCAATCACTAAAACAATTGCGTAGCTCAAAGGACACTCCCTGGCTCGTCTTGTTTAAGTGATGTAAGTGCTGGTGCTAAGCAATGTGAAGCAATGCAACATCACCCTTTCCCCAGAGAGCTCCCAACATGGCAAATTCTACATGCGCCTAAATGGTGTTGGCTCTGGGAGGATATGGAAGAGGCATCACGGGGAGGAAGCCATAGTGCAAGATTCCTTGGGGCAGGATGTGAAAGAGAAGAGGGAGCATGTGGTGGTACTGACAAGGGACAGGCTGAGAACAGAGGAGAGAAGGAAGGAGACAAAGAAGGAGATTTGAAGGGACATAGAGGAAAGCAGAGGTTAAATCACAGAGGACGTGGAAGGAGGTAAAGGTGACATGGAGATATAACGCATTGGGGCAGTGGAAGCAGAGAGTGATTACGGAGATGGAAGTGGTGCCATGGAGAGAAGAATACTGCAGGAGAAGGCAGGGTCATTTTGGTGTTACTGATTGGGAACTCCCCTGCTAATGCCCTACTGTCTGTGTTTTGTCCTAGGGCACTAAATGAGAATATGGCCAATGGCATTGAAGATCTTATCGGGATCCCATTCCCGAACCACAGCAGTGAAGTCTTATGTGGTTTAAATGAGCAGCGACATGACGGTCTCCTCTGCGATGTCATCCTCATTGTACAGGACCAGGAGTACCGGACTCATCGGTCTGTCCTTGCTGCCTGCAGCAAGTACTTCAAAAAACTATTCACTACCGGCACTTTAACAGACCAGCCCTATGTTTACGAGATTGACTTTGTCAAGCCTGAAGCACTTTCTGCCATCCTCGAGTTTGCCTACACCTCAACCCTCACCATCACCACCTCAAATGTCAAGCACATTCTCAGCGCTGCCAAGATGCTGGAGATTCAGTGCATTATCAATGTATGCCTTGAAATCATGGAGCCTGACAGAGAGGCGGAAGAGGAAGATGACAAAGAGGATGAAGATGATGACGAAGATGAAGATGAAGATGAGGAGGAGGAAGAGGAGGAAGAAGAAGTGGAGGATTTCGTCAATCAGGAGAACCTAACTGATGTCCAAGAAGTAAGCTGTCACCAAAGCCCTTCTAAGTCTGATCTTACTGAAGAAGCATATACAGAAGCACCTAAAGACTTTCCAAATCACTATCCAGCCAATAACTCATCTGGACACTTGGGTGTGATACGAGACTTCTCCATCGAGTCCTTGCTAAGGGAGAACTTGTACCCTAAGGCAAACATTCCAGAAAGGAGGCCAGCTCTCTCTCCTTTCACCCCTAGCTTCTTCCCCCACCTCTGGAATGGTGATTTTAGCTCCTTTTCCCAGCTCCAAGAGCCACAAGTAGACAATGGCCCTTTGGATCTGGTGATCAAAAAGAGGAAGATCAAGGAAGAGGAGGAGAAGGAAGACCTGCCTCCACCTCCTTTCCCTAATGACTTCTTCAAGGACATGTTTACTAACACCCCAGCAGCTCCCTTAGGGCATATTAAGGCAGAGACTGACTATAGCGCTTATCTCAATTTCCTAAGTGCAACCCAGTTTGGAGGAGTTTTTCCTCCATGGCCCCTGGAGGAAGAGAGGAAGATAAAGCCCAAGGCATCCCAACAGTGTCCCATCTGTAACAAAGTCATCATGGGGGCCGGAAAGCTGCCCCGGCACATGAGGACCCACACAGGAGAGAAGCCGTATATGTGCAATATCTGTGAAGTCCGCTTTACCAGGTGGGCATTGGTTTTCTCTGCCATGCTTGGCGGAGTGGCAGGGGGTGGCGGGGGTGGCTGGAGGGGGCAGAGTCCCAAACCCATGGCTGATTCCTGTAGCTCTACCAGGTGGCCGGCTATGGGTGCCGTGAAGGGAGACAGCATCCTGCCCCTGGGGCAAGTGGCAGGCAGCAGAGGAGAAAACCCTTGCAGTGGCACCAGGTGGTCCCAACTCATCACGTTTATTGTCCCCTAGACGGAGGTGGCAACTGCAGCTGAAAGGGCTAATAACTGTGATTTGCCAGTGAAGGGCAGAAGTTTCCACCTGCAGAGGCAGTCACTTACATTGTAGGGGCAATTTTTTCTGGATGAGGGAGCAGCGATCCTCGTTAGAAGTCACAGTGACTTCTCCTCTGGGTCTACAAGGGTCGTCTGCATTTGCCTGCTACCTCTCAGTGGTTTTCTGTTGCTGTGCTCTAGCACAGTTACTTCCATACCAGCAGTAACACAGGGCTATGGAGACACAGGCACCTAAACTATATCTCTTTTGCCCTAAAGAGAGTAGCAAGAAAACAGGGCCTGAACTCTTATCTCTTTGAAAAAAAGGAGGGAGGGAGAAAGAGAGAAAGAAGGAGAGAGAGAAGGAAAGAAAGAAAACAAACCCACATATTTTGGTGGCTTGTGGATGATCTCTCATAACCACTCACTGGACAAAAGCTGAAATAAATAGTAGAAGATTTTCAGCCTCACCATAGTTTACCACAGTTGGAGCAGAAAGAGCTGTTTGTGCCTAAGAGCAGCGGAAAACAGATGGCTGCTTTTGATGAAAGAGCCAAAGAAGCTTCATCTCTAATGTGCTGGGAGATGCGCTGAGTTCGGAGGGACATTTAGCTGTGGGATGTAATTTGGTTTTGCACATCGTTTTGGCATCAGTGTAGACCACAACCAAGTTACACATGTTTAAACATGACAGTGTTTGCGCTTTCTGAGGCCAGAGTGGTCCTAATTGTTATACGTTCGTCTGCAAGGGTGGGATTCATCACCCCTAACGTCAACCGTCCACGAGTCTGGCACCCAGGCTCCCTCCATAGTCAGCGGGAAGCGAGAGGCACCTTTGGAGGCATTTGGCCAATGCTAAGGTAGATGAGTAAGGGGTGTTTCTCCATCGCTGACTGCAAAGAGACCCTGCATGACTTAGATTAAGCAACTAATTTTTAGGTATTTCAAATAAGGGAAAACCAGTCTTAAGCCAGGTTGCTCCAAGACAGGCCTGAGTGGAGAGAGCAAGCTCAGATCCACCCTCTGTGCCAATTCCTGATCTTACCACCTCTCTGCACCCTAGCAGAGCCCTGGGTGCTAATAAATTGGAGTAGGCTCTGAGAGGGCTGCGCAAATGTAAGACGTGCAACCCTTCCCTGCAAAGCTGGGCAAGTTTAATTGGTGAGCAGGGACAAATAGATTCCTGGACCTGCTCTTGCTGGGTATAATTAATATCTAATGAGTACAATCTTTACTATAATAATAAAGCTTTCTGACAGGAGCATGGTATTTCAGCTTCTGGCTGCGTGTGAGACAGAGAGCCCTATTAGGCTGGGGCGAGTGAACCAGAGGAAAATAATGTGCGCAGTAGGCAACGCCGAGCTCCCGACAATGGCCGGACACCTGGGGTGCTCCCGTATTCAGCCTGTCTTTTCTTCTCCCATCCCTGTGATAATATTCAAGTGGAATTTATGCAGATGATGAGGATTTGACCTGAAAATAAATTTCCATGCTCCGCTCCGTTAGCGCAGCAGACACCATATTATAATGCACGGAGCGTCGTGCCTTGGCCGGGCGTATGCAACGTGATGCGGCTCACCCTGGTATTTGCAGGCCAAAGGCCAGTGCCCAACGCTAATTCCTGACTGCAGGTATTTGGCTCCGGCTCCTGGTGTCCCATACCGGTGTCAGCACCCAGTCATCAACTCTGGACACACATGCTCCTCTGTTGGGGCTTGCAGTGGGAGGAGCAGTGGGGTCACCCCAGTGGATATATCTCCGGACTGGAGGCCAGGCCATGGCTGGGACTTGGCCAGGTCTCTCCTGAGCCCCTGTCACTGCTCCTGGGTGTGATGCTCTAGTGATAATTGCAGAGAAGAAAGTGGCATGACTTGGCAGGTTGGTGACACCTTTCCCGTAACGGGAATGGTAGAGCTTGGTCCTTCCAGAGGGCACCCAAAGTCCTTTACAAACAAGTACCATTAGTATCGTTAGCTTTGATTGGGGAAAGTGAGGCATGGAGAGATGTTGGTATTGACTCACAGTCACTGCAAAAGCTACTAGGAGGGTTTGGGTGAGAATTTGAAGGGTGAGAACCCTACTCCAGGCTTTGATAGACCACAGTCAGGTTAAACCAGCATCTGGGAGGTGGGAAGTCACGCTACCAAGTCTCCCTCCACCTTGCCGAGCCGCTGGCTAGCTGCAACCAGCTCTCAAAGTATCTCTAACAGCAACAGCTTGAGAGTCCGTGGCCCGTGGCCATTTGTCCCTGGCTGCGGCAGATCCTCCTTCTGGAGCCGGTCCTGGACCCCGGCGCACGACGTGGCTGCAGAGCCCACAGCCAGGGGAGTCGGGCCCCACAGCGAGTGGTTCCTTTCCACCGAGGTGACATTTTACGAGCTGTTTATCGCTGCTCTTAATCATTTGCGTGCCGTAGTGCAGAGATGGCCCTGCCACATCAGCCGTTCCCAGCTCCAGACCTCGCTGCATGTGCTTGGAGCGGCTCCTGCCAAGCTCGTGTTCGGGTGCACTCGTCTTCCCAACGGCTGGTGGGGGGTCTCAGAAAGCCACAGCATTTTAGCTGCTCCTTCTTGGGGGTTTTTCAAGTTGTTTTTGAACTGCAGAGGCAGTTCCCATCTCATTTTGACTGACGAGGGTCTGCTCCTGCAGACCCTGCAGGTCCCCCCACCTTGGGCTTTTTCATGCCGCACCCCATGCTGAAGTGGCAATCAGCGCCTGGCACTGTCGGAGGTGATCGACGCCACCCGCGGTTTGACTGCAGCCCCAGCACCTTGGGGTGCTGAGCTTAAAAGGGCCGACGGCTGGTCCCATAACCACAGCCGTATTCTCTGTTACTGTCCCTGGTCTGGGAAAAATAGGCGAGGAAACCTGGTCTCGAATGGGGAAATGCCTGAAGTTGCAAAGGGTGTTCGCTTGCGCAGCATCACACCCCGTTTTGGTCTAGCGTGGACCATTGCTAATTTATGTTTAAACTTCACAGCTCCTTTATGCCCTCCTTATGCTCGGCAGCTTCTAAATACAAAGCGTGAGGTTAGGAGGACTTTAAACCAAGCAAATGATCACAAAGGACTCGCCCGAAGGCACAGTCCTCCGCGTCCCCATCCCCTTGCATCATCACCCGCTGGAATGAAGTCGTTCACACGCAGCGTGTTTGCAGGGTCCAAGCGAAGGCTCCCACCACCCCGCGCAGAGCTGAAGGCTGCTGGAGGGTTTTTTCCTACTTTAACACACTGAGCAAAGTGGAAGTTTCAAAATGTTTTTTTTTTTTTTTTTTTTTTCTAATGCACTTGGAAGCACTTTGAATAGCCCACATCTGTTTGGGTTTAGTTTGTTTTTCAGCCGTGTTCAGTAGTACTATAACGTGAGGGTAACGTATATCGAAGCGAAGTGGAGCGGTTGGGATGTCGAAACAGCTTTCTGCCAGGATTTTCTGCGTGCGGCCGCCTGCATTATGTGTTTCGCTCTCCCGGGGAGTCTCCCGCTTCCTGAAAGCATCGGGCTCTTGCTCACTCCGGCCAGCGGCACCTCCCCAGGGAGATGCAAAGCTGGGCACCGCAGAGCAGGGTGCCAGGGACAGGCTCCCCACCGGGATTCCTGGATTAATCCCTCCCGTGCATTATTTCTGCACTCCCGGCACTGCGTAGGAGTGAATTTATTGGAGGAAATAGGGTTCCCTACATCCCGCGGCAAGGACCCTGCATCAGTCCTGGCTGTCGTGGACATCTAATTGCAGGAAGCAGGACTTCATTTAACAGCTCATCATTTTTTTCTTAAACAAAGGCTGCTCAGGGTCTGGACTGCTGTTTTGCATGGCTAAAGGACTAAAGAAAACTGCAAATATTTCAGCTTTTCCACCACGGCAGCCCCAGAGCGTTCAAGGAGAAACTGCTCCAGCCAGAAAGGTTAACTTTATTTGTTCGTGTTATTTGTGTTGTGACAGCTCGCAGAGCCCTAATCGCTCTCCCGACGCAATTGCATTAAGGGTATTCACGGGCACGCAGCGCGCCTTTCTCCCTCGGAGCGGCCGCGAGCCGAGCGCCGATCCTGCGAAGGCGGGCGCCCGCCGTGCGTTTCACGTGCCGCGTCCTCCCGTGGACGGGTCGCGCAGAAAGCTGGCGCAGGCCTGGAGGCTTGCTCCAAACGCACGACCTACCAGCAAGGGTGGCAGCGGGAGTGGCGGCGTTTCACCCCTTACCTGGGAGCTTCTCCCTGTGCATCTGGATGTCCCAAAAGTTAGTATTTTGGAAGAAAAAGATAGAGCCAAGAAAACCTCTCTTATTCTATAGCCCATGGGCCGCCGTGGTGGTAGAGGTGTGCACCAAAAGATTGAGTTTCTCCCTGTCTGCTGACAGAGATTGGTAATAGCCTGAAAAAGCTCTGCCTGTATTTACATTGTATAATCCTGGCACGCTGCATGTTTATTAGGAAAAGTGATCCTGCTAGGTTAAACATTACATATATAGGTTTAAATTATATTATAGGTGGGGCTGGTAGCTCTGCTTTTTATTAAGGTTTCCCAACACTTCGCATTACGAGACCCTGTTTTCGTCCGCTTGTAACATCGCTGAACACGATGCATTTGGGCTGAAATTTTCCGTGCCGCTTTGTGCGTTTTCTGAGAACCGATTTCAGCACTTTCTGAGAGTGAGGCTAAGGGGCAATGTGCCCGTGCTAAAATAGTGGAACAACAGTGTCTTTGCAAAGTTCAGGTCTGGCTCTGCAGAGTGGGAGCTTGGGATCTGGCGCTGGCGCTGGCACGGGGCCCGCGAGGAACTTTTCTCTGCCTCCCTGAAAATCTGCACACGTTATAAGCCTTGGAAAACCAAAGGTCGCGCAAGCTCATTCCAGCTGTCGCACAGGCAGAGAGCATCTCCGTCGGCTGCGCTGCAGTTGCGTTATCCCGCAGGTGCAGGGCTGGGCTGGGGCCGGTTTTCCCAGGGGAATAAAGGATCATCCGGTGAAGAAGTGACCCTCCTCCTCGGGACACTTCTCTGCTTCCTTCTTGGATTCCTTATTTCTTGCCAGAGGCTTTCAGAGCAACCACACTGGCAGCAAACGGTCGGTTTGGGCTGTGCAGACCCGTGGGAGTCCTGACCGTGGCTGTCCCGCACACAGCATTGACTCCACTGTATGCACTGAACAACGTCGGGGCGCGTGTAAAGCAGCAGGGTTTGATCATGGCACCAAAAACTATTTCAAGATGTGCACGGGCAGGGTGGCAGAAATCAGCGCCTCGCACATTTTTAGCGCTTGACCTGCCAGCGTAAATATATTTTTGCTTTTTTTGCATGCTCACATATTTTATGTTTATTAATAGCATGACTCTATATAGTCTCTCTGTTCTTAGCTACATTACTCACGTCTCGGAGAGATCAAACCAAAAGCATTTCAGAAAACAGCATAAATTCTCTCACTTTGCTGTTTACCTACTTTCCGCGCTGAGCTCCACTTGTGCAATCTAGGCAGCACGCTTGGCTCGGCTCAGGCAGCTTCGCTTTTTATAATCATACGCCTTAGCTGTAGACTGCAGAAGCAAATATTTATTTATTGGAAAAAAACAGTGCGTTTCCCCCCTAGAAATCCTGTCTTTGTAAATAAACGCCATCGGGATGGGTGCTATGCCATCCCGTGGCTGCATTTAAAAACCGTCTCCGAAATCCGTGTAATCCCTGCAGCTTGGAGGCTGGAAGCGCAAGCGCGTGGGTGCCGGCCTTGGAGACTCTCCCTCCGAGCAATAACCCACGCAAAGCGCCCGCCCGTGCCCGCGCACCCCTGCTCTCGCCCCGGTAGCGGCTCTGCCTTCAAATGAAAGCTCCTGAGACACCCAGCGGTCGGTGAAAGCATTAAGAGGAAATTCAGCACCGAGAGAGACGTCAGTCGTTAAGCAGCGCCGGCCCAAATTGCCGGGCTCTCTCGCATCACCTTTTTCCCTCGTTTGTGTGCATAAACATAGCTGTACTTCTGTGTAGTTAGGCTTTATTCCTTTCTTTTTTCTTTTTTTTGGCCTTTTGCAATTAAGCCATTTCGAACTCGGTGCAAACCCCTAAAGGGCTGGGGCCGTCCCTCGCGGGGACCGGCGAGAGCGCCGGCAGCGATGGGGCAGGCCAGCCCTTCCTCCACCCGCTGCGAGCCCCGGCGAGGTCCAAAAGCCCAGCGAGCGGGCCCAAAATCCACCTTTTTTTGCACGCCCTGCAGGAGTCCTGAAGCTCAATACGCCAAACGCCCACCATCGCGGGGCCAAAGTCCTCCTTGAGGGAAGGTCCTCCTTGAGGGACGGAGGAGCTGGTCCAAGGGCAAGGGACCGACCCCGGGTTGTGTCTCCGGGCAGTTCAGCCCCTACAACCTCCTCGTGTCTTCTTGAGGTTTTAAACCCATTTTCTTTCCCCCGATTTGGAGAGGGTGGAGATACAACCGCGTCCCCTGCGGCCTCGCTGACCGGGCTCTTGTTTTGCAGGCAGGACAAGCTCAAGATCCACATGCGGAAGCACACGGGCGAGCGGCCCTACCTCTGCATCCACTGCAACGCCAAGTTCGTGCACAACTACGACCTGAAGAACCACATGCGCATCCACACGGGCGTGCGGCCCTACCAGTGCGAGTTCTGCTACAAGAGCTTCACGCGCTCCGACCACCTCCACCGCCACATCAAGCGCCAGAGCTGCCGCATCGCCCGGCCCCGGCGGGGCCGCAAGCCGGCGGCGTGGCGGGCCGCCAGCCTGCTCTTCGGCCCCGGCGGCCCGCCGGGCGAGAAGGGCTTCGCCGTGGCGCCCGGCCTGCCGGAGGTGGGCGGCCACCTGGGCGGCGGGCCCGCGTGCCTTCCGGGCCCCAGCGCCGAGCGCTTCCTCGGCGGCACCAAGGACGCCTTCAGCCTGGCGGAGCTCGAGAGCCGCTTCGAGGAGACGCAGCTGAAGCTGCTGAGGCGAGCCCAGCTGGACATGGAGAGGAACGCGGGCCTCTTCGCCTTCGCCCTGGGCCGCGACGACGACCTGGCGGCGCAGCCGTTCTTCCCGCTGCCCGACCCGTGGGGCGCGGGCTTCGGCGGCCTGGC
Source organism: Apteryx mantelli (assembly GCF_036417845.1). Taxonomy (NCBI): domain Eukaryota; kingdom Metazoa; phylum Chordata; class Aves; order Apterygiformes; family Apterygidae; genus Apteryx; species Apteryx mantelli. The sequence goes on along the minus strand of NC_090020.1, from coordinate 83,815,851 downwards.
GGGGCTGGCGCACGTGGCGCCCATCTCCGAGGCGGGCAACTAACCCGCCCGGCCCCGGGAGGGCTCCGCTCGCCGCCCCCGCCGCCGCCGGGTCTCTCGGACGCTCCGAGGAACGTCGCTTGCCTTAGCCCGCCGCCGCCTCTTCCGCAGGACGCCGGGCGCGGACGAGCCGTCCAGGCTTTCTTTCGATACCTTGCATTCCTCGGCCCTTTTGGTCAACAGGACTTTTGGGGGTTTTGTTGCTGTTTTGTTTTTTTTTTAAAAAAAAAATCCCACGTCTGGCAACAGAATTTGCTCCGCGAGGGAGCCTGGGGACGGGCGAAGGTCCCGGCTGCCAGCGCCCGGCACGCGCCTCCGAGAGGTTTTGGGGCTGCCGAAAGCCCTGCTGTCCCGGATGAGTTGGGACTCTAAAATAGAAAGAGGCTGAATATCCTCCAGGAGCAAAGCTGTGGGGGGTGTGTGGGGGGAGTTTGGGTTGTTTTTGGTTCCGTTTCAACATTCCCCAAGGAGAACCAAACCCCGTTCCGAGCGTTTCTGACTGCGGTCGCTTAAAAAAAAAAAAATGTGAAGAAAATTGTATTTTTTGGGGGGAAGGAGGGGAAATGTTTCGATTCTGAGCTTTTTGTTTTTTCTTTTTTTAACCCTGGCTTTGCAAAAATAATGCACGCGGGAATTTCGAAGCGAAAAAGCCGGTTCAAACCAAAGAGGCAGAACGGCTCGCTTGGCTTCGCGCCCGCCGACCGTTTCGAATTGGCTGGATGTTCGTCCTTAATTCCCCCCCCCCCCCAAAAAAAATAATAATTTCTATATGTATTTTGGTGACAGACATTTACAACACGCTTGGGTGTCACCAGAGCTGCGATTTTGATTGGGGAAAAAAAAAAAAAAGAAAAGCTTTGCGCCTGTTTTCGTGTCTCGGGGGACCTTTCCCCGAAGGCGAGGGCGCCCCGAGCTGACACCGCTCCCCCGTGTCCCTCGAGGCCAAAAAGCGGCGGGTGGGCTGGATTCGCCCTGCGAGCCTCGCTCAGCCCGGCAGCCGCAGGCCGAGCCCCTTGGCCTTCGAAAAGCGAGTTAGGCGAGGAAGGCTCGCCAGCGGCTTGGCTGCTTCGACATAAAACCAGAGCTCCGAAAATGCAAATGTTAAAAATTAGGGCTTTTTTTTTTTTTTCCGGCTTTCTCTCTTTACCGTTATCTTTCCACGTCAGCAGAATCAAAGGGAACGCGAGGACTGTAGGTTCTTTTTTTATTTTTTTTAAATTTGGGGTTTATCCGTTGCTGGTGCTGCTCTGAAGCCACGGCCGAGCGAGGGTCTCGCCGCCGGAGCGTCTCGGCGTCGGCGGGCACCAGGAGTCCGCGCTTGGACGCGGCGCCTCCCCGCACTCCTCCCGCCGGGGCAGGAGCGAGTCCTTGCCGTTCGGAGAACGCGCCGGAACGAAGGATCCCAATGAACTGCCCGACGATGGCTTTCTCCTCCCAAAAACACATCCACAAAGACTCTGTGTGCAACAAACCCAGTGGAGAGGGGGAAAAAAAAAAAAAAGAAAAGAAAAAAGAAAACTTTTTAAAACTGCATCAAACTTTTTTTTTTTAAATCCGTATCGACTTCTTATACAAACTACATTTTGCAGATGACTGGTTACTTCAGGTGTTTTTTGTCTACGATTTGGAGTCATTGTAAAGTATCCAAAGATGCTGAGTACTGTATAATCTACAAGAACTTGAAGCAAGGTGGTTTTTTTGTCTCGATTTGTTTGTTGGTTTGTTTTTGGTTTTTGTTTTTTTTTTTCCTATTTGTCTATGGGGGAAAACCTTTGCAATTTTTCTATTTATAACTATTTTTATGTGATTGCTTTATGTACAAAACAATGGAAAAAAAAACAAAACAAAAAAGGAGAGAGAGTGACAACACTTGCAAACAAATTTGCCTTAGTTACTCACGGGACAATCATCCTTAACTTTTATTGAAGCTAGAAACCGAAAGAAAAAAGAAAGACTAGATCCTTTTACGTATTTATTAAACTGTATTAATTGATGCTCTTAAATTCTTAGCAAGGCTTGCTTCTTTTGCAAACCTGGGAAGGCCAAGCCACTCGAGAAGCCAAGCCGTGTGGCGTGTCGGAGGTGAGCTGTGCTCATCCTTACTCGGGTTTGCCCAACATCCAAATCTGGCACTTTCCAAAGGTACCTTTGGAAAGAGAAACCAATGACGCGTTATTTAAGCATCTGGCCAGTAACGTTCCTGGCTCGAGGAAGCCGGTTGCGTGGCAACTCCGATGCCCATGAACAAGTTAAGGTTGATTTTCCCGGGCTGCGCTGGTTTGGGTTGTACGTAGCTGGTTGCTGGCTGAGCGCACGCTGGGGATGGGGAGGGAGGACCACAGCAATCCCTGTTTCTTCCCGTTTCAATGTTGTGCGGTGACTCCAGGCCACAGGTATCAATGTGGGTGCTTGGCCAAGGTTGGAGAGCGTTCCCTGGGGTCTCTGCTCTCCGTCCGTCTTCCCCCACACCAGGCAAGTTCTCTGCCGCAGCGACGTCTCTCCAGTCGACACAGGCGTGAGGAGCACCAAGCCTTGGCGTGGTGGCTTCTTGCTCATCTTCTCACCACAGCCTGGCTGCAGCAGATACTTGAGCACCCAGCTAACACTAACGCGAGGCCTGCAATTTTTGTTGCAGCTAAGGAGCTGCAGAATTTCCTTGTTATTTTAATGCTTCTCTTTGAAAGAGGTGCAGAGCCCTGGAAAATAGGCGCCAGGTATGAGTGGTGGGACTCATCCCACTTCTTTCAGCCATTTCCAAGTTAAGTAACAGACACCTCGTGCACATTGAGACACCTACGTGTTGACACCTGAAGTTTAGGTGTCCTAATCCGCAAGCCGTATTCCAGCCTTCATCTAAACTTGCCATTGCTCTGGAAGGAGGCAGGTACTGCTGGAAGGTGATTCATCCCACCCACATTGGACCTCCCAAGCATGGGATGAATCACCTTTGCACCTACCTACCCACTATCTACTAGTGTGGTTTGGAAAACTAGCTTGGACTAATTGCTTCACTTTCCTATAGCTATAGTGAGGTAAGGGATATCTCCCTTCCCACCCACCCCCACCCCACCCCCAGGCTACTGACATTACTGATGTTTGGGAAGCCAGATGTTCACCAGAGCACCTAAGGACTTGCCAAATCACAGTTACTTCATGAAAAACAAGTGTCACTGTTGGCTGTGGGATCCTTCAGCCGTCTCTGGAAATACATGGGGAAGTCGGGTATGGCAGTCGTTAATACTGGGCTTCAGGAGGAGGTGACTCAACAGCAGACACATACACGGACGTGGTGGCACTGTCCTTGTGGTCCCAGATGGTCTGCAGCCATCAGGGCAGTCCCCAGCGGGACTGGGGTCAACTAGCCCCATCACAAACCCTTCCCAGGCCTGGGAGAGTCATTAGCACAGCCCCAGGACCGTTCCCAACAGGCCGTTCGGATGCAGCTACCTTCTTCCAGGCAAGGCAGAGGGTAGGGTGGATGCAGACCATTATCTACCAGTAGGTCCCAGCTCTGGATAATGCACAGCCACAGTTCCCATGGTGCAGCGTGACAAACACCCAGCTCGGATCAACGCCTGGGACGTTCAACAGCCCGTGCGCTAACATCAGCCCATCGGGGCGCAGCGTGGGACGCGGAGGGCCAGTCTGCCCTCCCGAGCCTGGGCACGGGACCACGGCTCGCACGCCCCACCGCAGGCCCAGCAAAGCGCCCCAGGGCTCTCGCCGCCGCTGCTCATTTCCCTTCCCTCTCCCTTCCCGAGCGGCGGCGAGAGCCCGGACGTGCCGCACAGTGGGCACCGAGCTGGAGCTCTCCAGGGCTCAGCATCCCCCCCCCGGCAAGCCCATGGCAAGCATAACCCCGCAGAGACGGGGCGTTTCTCACAAATCTGCAAAAAAACACATCCGCAAAAAAAAAAAAAAAAAAAAGTTATAAAATACATATGCAAATTTCTCCCATGCCCGGGGGAGGCAGCGGCCCCCAAGAGCAGCTGGGTGCCCATGACCGGGGAAGCGCAGCGGGTGCTGGCGGGAGGGCGTCCGCAGCCCGGGCTTTGCAAGCCTTGCTAGCTTCTCGCTAGCACATTTCAAACAAGCCGGGTATTTCTGAGCAAAAAAAAAATCACAGAAAAAAGAAAAATGAAGTGAATTACATTTTAGCCATTTAATACATTTCTGAAGTTTTTTTTTTTTAAATCTTGTGGTTTTTAAACCCAATCTTATGTTTGTATGCTGGCTGGCTCTAATTTTTTTAATGCCAAAAAGAAAAAGAAAAGATTCGTGGGGGGGGGGGGGGGAGGGTGAAAATCTGAAAATTGCTCAGAGGGGCTGTGCGCTAATCAGGCACATGGGAATCGCAGAAAGAAACCAGCTTCCGTAAATGCTTGTTAGCAGCAACATATGGCCACGCTCTTGCTCCTAACCAGCTGCTGTTATCTGCTAGGTAATCCAGACCGCGGTGGGGAAAACGCTGCTCGGACCACGTTTGCTTTCACCAGGCGTTGCCGCAAAAAGGGACATCTCCGGTACGCAATGGGCTGGGCGTTAAGCAGCAAAGGTGACTCCCTGCCCGCTGCTCACAACCCTTTAGAGATCTGTGCAAAAGCATCTCCTCGCAGTGGTTCGGGAGAAACGAAATATTGAAAAAGGAAAGGAATAGCCCTTGCCGTTCCGCCGTCACCTGCGGGTCCCCCTCGCCTCCCCGGGCGGCGTAGCTGCCTCGCGGCCCCGCAGAAAATACCTGTGGCTTGGAAACACCTTTTTCATTGTTTTCCTGTGTCGAACGGATGTTTTCCCTGACTTGCACTAATTGCTGTAGGGCGGTAGACTATTCGATTTCTTTGTTTCGGTCTGTTGTTGGGTCGCGACTCCCCCTGGCTAACGAAATGGCAGTCCTATAAACGTACCTGTTGCACATTTGCCACCCCTGGAGAAAATAAACTATTACCCGACGCAGCGAGTGGCTCGTACGTCCGTAACGGTGCCGCGCGGAGAGACGATCCCTCCAGCCCCCCACCCCCAGCACCGGCTTTCCTGGGATCTGCCGCTGATTGCAGGTGCCTTTGGGCTGGTTTCGTTAAAAGAAAATCGTGCAGAAATGCCAAAATTTCCCAGCGTGCGGAGGGAGTACAGTTTTGTATAGCTTGCTGTGCCCCTCTTTAAATACACGTGGTTTTCTTAGGCGGGCAGAGGACACCGATGGTGGACACCCCCATGCGAGACCCATCTGCAGACCAAATGAGGCGCCGCCAGCACGATTTGGGGCTTTCCCCCCCGTTTCAGCTCGTCTGTTTTCCGCCGGGTTCCCGGCACGCTCAAACTTGCACTGCCCTCCTGTGGTGGCCCGGCGACAGCTCTGTCCCCAAAGCGGCGCCAGGGACGGTCACGGGGCACTTTGGGGTCATCTTGAATGCAGGCAGCCAATTTGCAGGCATAGAAAGCCATGCACGATGTTGTTTCAAAGACGGCAGGGCTTTCTCGGTGGGGCCAACTCCTGCAATTTTATCGGGGCTTTCACATCGTTTGTGAAATATTTAAGTCTTAACCCTTAAAGGCATCTTAGCTCTCCAGAACCTCAGGTTTCATTTAACCAATTTATATGAAATGTTTCCAGCCCTTGGTACTGCAGAAAGGTTCGAAAGGGCAAATGATAATCACTGAAAAAACAGCTGGAAATACAAAGATCTCCCAAGGCACTTTGTAACCAGTTTTTTACGCCCCCTCCTGCTCTAATTTGTGGTCGCTAGGTGTGAAGCGAGCGTGAGCTGTGATTCTCGCCGAACACGTGCGGCCAGGAGCGGGATGCGAGCTCCAGCAAAGCAGGGACTAATGGGTATGGGGATTCGAAGAGAGGATCCGGAAAAGGAAAGGAAAGAGCGGGACACGCGGGAGATGATCTGCCGCAGGGAGACGGGGATGCTGAGGGCAATCGGCACGTGCCGTGTGGCAGCCCCCGTGCAGATGTGCTTCGTGCCTGGTCGGCCGGCGTCCTGCTCTGTTGCCTTTGATCAGCTCAGATGATGGCAAAGGCTCCAAGCACTGGGGATCTTTTATCTTTGGAGCAGAAATATCCAAGCTGTGTAGCGTACTTATCTATTTTAAGATAGATTCAATAGCCCTAATGAATGTGTAAATATACACGTGCAGAGCTATGTACACACAATATGGGTTTAGCTGTTATCCTTGCTGCAGCACAGATACTTTATAACAGAAGACAACCTGATTCCTCCCTTTTTTACAGATGGGGAAACCGAGGCACAGAGCAGCACAGTGACTTACTCATGGCTACCTTGCAGCACGCAGGTACCCCAATGGGCCAGCCCACCCTTTTCCACCTGGTGCTTGCACAGGTGCATGTCAGGGTTAACAGCAAGAGAAAGGGAAGGGGAAGTCTTTCCTGGGGGGAAAAAAAAGAAGACTAAAGCAGCTTGTCTTATTTAGGCCATGAGCAGAGAGAAGACGTGGTTGCTCTTTAGAAATCTACTGGGGGAAAACCCACGAAAAGAAAAAGCCTGTGTAAGCTAAAGGCCAAGGCTGTCACAAGAACAAATGGGTTCATTAATACATCCAGGCTGACTTCAGGAGAAAGTCAGAGGACTTGGAGGACAGAGGTTCTGGAGCCCAGCTCATCCCTGGCCCAACAGGAGCAAGCTGGGTAGGAAAGCAGGCAGGTTTAACCAGCCATCCACGCTCGAGGTTTAACGCTCCTGCTGAGATGCTCTGAAGATGATCATCTCTTGACGGAAAGGTTAAAACAAGCAACTGAGAGGAAGAGGGGGAGAAAACACTTGGGGATGACTCTCAATGCTAACGAGGAGCAAAACTCCTTTTGCCCGCGTGCCCCAATGAGCAGCCACGGAGTCAACCCACAGCAGCCGGGGGGAGAAGCAGCCGCCACTGCTGACCCACCTAATTGGGAAGACATGTTCAAAGCAAGGGACGCTTGCACGTCCCGCACATGAGCTTCTTGTTTGGAGCAGACCCGTGTGGTTGCCGCGCTGAAGCCCACGAGGCTACGTGCCAGCTGCTGTATTAACTCCCCATATGCCGAGCCATATGCTCACCCAGAAACCCTGGTGGAGTCACACGGGGAGCGTTCGTATCAGCATTAAGGGAAGGAAAACCGACAGCTGAGCCCTTGGGATCAGTAAGCTTTAGACCCTGGGGCCTGGAGAGATGTGTGACACATTGCCAGACTGGGGAAGGGGGTCTAGCAGGTGCGAGAGCCTGCTGAGGTCCTTGCGGCAGGCAGGGCAGGAGGGACGAGCCTCAGCCATGCGGAGGCAGGAGGAGCTGCACGGGGCCAGCTCGCATTGGGTGGCCAAAAGGGGAGCTGGTGCGAATGTGGAGGGGAACACTGACCCTTTGCAATGCATTTCGCCTACCCAACTTGGCAGGAAGCTGCACGTGCAAACTTATGGAATGGGATTTCCAACAAGCTTTGGACAAATGTCACGTTGGAAATCAGAGTGGCCATGCTGGATGCTCCTGTGCTTTGGGAGCATCTTCTGTCAGCATGGCAGCAAAGGGTGAGATGAAAGGAGGGGGATTTGTCTCACCTGGGGCTAGACACCACCAGTGGAGACACCTACTCAGGGCTCGCTATCTAGACTCCTCTTACAGCCAAGGGGACACCAGCAGATGTGATTCCTTCTGAGGTGAACATCTGAAGCAGGTCAAATAAATTGTGCTTGTAAAGTGCCTGTTTTTCTGCAGTGGCTGGGGAAGGAGGATATTTTGGACTGTCTCCTCTCACGCGTTATCCCTTTGGTTACCAGCCCTTGGCTGTGCAGCTGCCAGGCGCCCTCTGCTTGGTCGCGCAATTTTCAGTTTTCATCAGATGGGGTTGGATTCACATGGTGGTCCCCAAGCAGAAGCTCAGCAGTAGTTTCTCCATTCAATGACTTTTAATTATTTGGCCTGAGAAGGGGCAAACTCTCCATTTCTGTCAGCCTTTAACACAGGGTGGACACTAATTTCCCTGCAGACTTGGTAGCTCAGCCAGATACTGGTGACAGAGGATGCTGGCTGGCATCGTGCAAAAGGTTAGCTAAGATGTCCACAGAGCTCCCTTTCAGCATGAAAAATCTGTCAATCTATATGCATAAACCAGAGACTTGACCTCAAATGATGCAGGGACCTAAGTCAGATTTAGCAGCCTGCTATTATATTTTAATAAACTGTCTTGTCTCTTCTCCCGTGAGCCTACCCCAAGCACACTGCGATTCCCAACCCATATCTGTAACCTGCCCCCTCCTCCTGCTCAGGGCGAAACTCATTACGTCTGAGCTCAGGAATAAGGCTCCAACTCCTTGCAGCCTTGAAGGAAGGCAGTTAATCTTTCTGCCTTAGCTGCTCTATTTGTAAAATGGAAATGATGACTTTATCCATCTTTGCGGGCTGTGGCGAGGATTACTGCTTAATCTGAGACTCTGCTGCACGCCGCCGAGGAAGCCTGGCGTGAGAGCCCATATTAGCCCTATTGATCGGGATGACGCTTCCCTGCTAGCGCCATAATTGCTCCAAGGACACAGTGGGATTTGCGAAGGAGGACAGGGAGGGAGGAATGGGGGAGCTAATGTCACTGAGGAGCCCTGCTCCGTGCGGGTGAGGCAAGTCTTGCCGTGCCTTAGCCGGTGGGCACCCACCGGTGCTCTCAGGTGCACGTCCTCTTCAGCCCTGAAGGACGCCCGGCTGCCTGGAGAACATCTCTGGTGGGCAAAAATTTTACATTACACAGTTATGGTGTAATTAATGTGTCCAGGGCACGGCAGGATGGGAGGCTAAGGTCAGCAGACTTCAAATAGTCCCTTCAGGAACGGTTCCCAAAGGTAAAAGCACCATAGTCCTAAAACCAGACTGTAATGTCCTAGGGACGTTTAATCCCTGTATTTGCTCTGCTGTCTAATCTCTTATTTTATAAAGGTGTGGAGATGAGCCTGAAAGGATGCAAGAAAGAAGGTTTTTAAGGAACAGAATAGTGAGGAAATTGAGCAGATGAGACACGGGAAACAGCTCCAAGCATTGAAAAGCATGAAAGGTGCAAAAGCTGAAACAAGGAGCAGACAAAGAAGCTGTAGGAAAAGGCAATTAAGAAGAATTGAGAACCAGGTGTGAATGGTTAATCTGTATAAAACCCGTATCTCAGCTGACAGTGAGGACCCATAGTCTGAACACATGCTGTGACTCAAGGAGGTGAGTAAGGTGGTAATAATGCTTGAAAGGGGCCTTGGTGGGACAGCTGGAGCTGTGGGAGCCAGGAAAGGAGAAAATACTGGGGGATAAGGGGACAGTGGGGATGTGGTACAGGGAGAAAATTGTTCCCCCTTGCTGTCCAGTTCCTCGTGATGTGGGGTGGAGGGTGGCTTGAAGAGTGAGCATGCGCCCCTGTGGCCACCAGCTTTCCCTCTACATCACTATGCATTAATTTGCTGTATCCTGGTCCCAGCATGTCCACGTGGTGTGTAGGGCCAGTTGCAGGATATTTGTGGTGGATGGGCCAGGGATTCATGTGTCCCTGATCTACCTGGAAAGCATGAGCTATGCTGCCCAGACTCCCTCCTGGCATCTCCCTATCAAGTGAGGGCAGAGGGTTTGATGTGTGGACAGGGACATGTTTTGGTCATGGAAGTGGATTTGAGCTTGTGCTTAACAGTTAGTGAGGGCAAACCCATAAATTCATCTTACTTCCCTGTACATGCCCAAGTGCAATGCCCAAGTCAGGCTGAGCTCAAGTGCAGGTCTCCTTACCAAGATATTTAAAGTCAGGGGAGATGAATCCCATGATCTGTGTAGGCACCAAAACTAACCCTGTTTTTAGGCAGCACATCTTGGTGCCGTGGCAAAATGAGCACTGCTTAGTAAAAGTCCCTTGGTCCAGCCTCACCCCGTCTTCTGTGTCAGCAGAGGACCTCTCTGACCTCACCTCCTGGCTGTGGCCTTTCCCTCATGCCCTGGTGGATCAGTAGATGCAGGACCCAGCTGGGCAGTTGTGCCTTGCACATGCAGGCACAGGGTGAGGCCAAGTCCCTGCAGCACTGCAAATACATGAGCGCTCGTCCTGCCTGTGTGAGAGACAAAATCCAATCGTGCAAGCCTTAATTTCAGCTGGTATGGCCAGACAGATTTGCTGTTGTCTTTGCTGGTGTAGGACCAAAGCAAAGCCTAAGAGGATCTTTATGTGCACATTGTCCTCCGGCGTCTTCATCACTCATCGGGGAATGTCTGAAATGAGCTTCCAGCAATTTGTTTTTGTTACTGCCCTTAAAATAGGATACAGAAGGAAAGGTTTATGGGAGGTGATTTGTTTTATTGGCTCTTCTGCACTAGAAATAATTGCAGCCATATTTATTGCTCAGGAAAGTAGAGATGAGTTAGATAAGGGAACATCTTTGTTTAGGGCAATGAATAATTTATATCGTAAATTCACCAGAACCTTGAAATTTGAAGGACTGATTTTGCTCCCTTCTTTGTCCAGGGAGTGAGATTGAGCCTTAACCCTTGAATGTGGCTGGCATTTATGACTTTCATGTCACTATGATCCTCTACTCGGCTCTTCTATACCGCAAAACATAGGATTTCTCTCAGGAGGAGGCATCTCACCTGGCACGAGCTACCTATAGGTTTGGCATCTAGGCTCTGTCTGTACGTAGTGATGGGAGAGGTACTCCAAGGGAAAACTCCTATTGTTATACCTTGGCTTTACCCCATATATCCTTTGACAAAAAATCTAGGTAGAATAAAACATACCATGGAAGTGCCTCTTTCCACTGACTATAGAGGGAGCTTTGGCAACTGGTTTGGGTGGCTATTTGCTCTGCCTAAACAGATTCATGCATCAAACCTGTAACTTCTAGTTGAGCTGGAGATGTTTTAGAAAGATACCCTGAACAATATGGACTAAAAATCTCCCAAATATTACTAGAAAGTGGCAATTTCTTTCCCAAAGCGACTTTCCCCAAGACATAGGCACCCAACAAAGATTAGCTTTCCAACACTCGTCTCCAGTCCTATGCTCAGATGAGATCCAAGGATTTGGGTCCCAAGAAATCCCCAAAATACTGCAGATATTGGGAAGAGAGGACAGATCTGTTTTTAGAGACCTATTCAGCCCCTGAAAGCCTGGGCTGCTTTACACGTGGCACTCGCCCTCCTGCCCAGGCTGGCAGTGATGAAAACCGCATGTGAGCAGATAGTTGCGTAAGGCTGTGCCTCAGAAATGAAGAGCAAATACTGGTTTATCAGTCTTGCATGCTTGTGCTTTGGAGCAGAGCTGGAGGTCTCTTCAGTGTGTGTATATTCGTGTCCCTTGGATGATCTCTTCCTTCACAAAGAAGGAAAAACAGATAGTGAAAGTCAGGAACTGTGACTTCAAAGGAAAGCTGGGCTGGGAGACTGTGCCAGCTTGTGAGAGTAATAACAGGGATGTTTTCGATTAGCAAGAAGGTAAAACACATGGTCAGGCTGAACAGAAATGTCCTGTCATAGCTCTCTTCTAATCAAAGGAAGAGCAGTTGTGGGGGACACTGGCATTCTCAGTGGAAACTATTATGTCTTGTGAGGGGAAAAAAAAATCCATTTATTTTGATTGAGAAAACAGGTCTATAAATCCTTCTGCCTTGGAGAAACACTGACAGAGCAATGCTAGCTAGATCCTTTACATGTGACACCAGCGTTGCTACCTCCATTTTTACAGATGACAGAACTATGGCAGCAAACTGAAGTTTAAAAGTGGGACTATGAAAAAATATCTCTGGTCAAATTCTGCCTCCTTAGAAGCCAAAGGTGCCCTAGAAAATCCCAGCTGCAGAGCGGTGGCCCAGGTCTCCCAGCCTGAAAGGAGATCACCAGCAGAGTCTCCCAGCAGATCTCAGTGGAACCCTGCACCATTAAACATATGCAAAAATCACTTCAGAGAGGGAAAAGTTGGGGGACAGGCATTCGCAGATGATAGATGTTTTTCAGGATAGCTGAACACAAAAAGCAGCAGAGGGCTCATGGCATGGAATGAGCAGGCCACAGGATGGCAGATGAAACTCAGGCTTGATGAATGCAAAGTGGTGGCAGTGGGGAAAACATGATGTCACTGCAGTGATCTGGGTGGCTTGGCCAGACCCCAGCAGATGCTCTCCTAGACCATGCAGAAGGCCTGGCTGCAGGAGCAGCACAGGTAAAGGCCCGTTCTGCTCAGCAAATCCAGCAGGGCTCGGTGCCAGGGAAATGCTAGCTGCTGACCATGTGCACGACTAAGGTGGGTCTCAATGGCAACAGCCACCCGGCTCCCACGAGAGCTCTGCTTACACAGAGCAAGGTGCTTGCAAATGTCACTGGCTGAACATGGATTTTCAGGGGTTGAGTTTTGGATGTAGGCACCTAAAGTGGGATTCAGCTGCCTGATTTGGCAGTGATTTATCCAGAGCAGTGTGGTAAGGGATGTATATTTACTCAATGTTCATGAAGAGAGAGACCTGCATGAATGGACTGTGGCCATAGATGTCCAGAGTGAAGATATTCTGCATCATTTGGTGAGATAGGTCATGCTTTCCCCCCCCAAAATCCAGCTTTCCTTGTTCCACCTGCTTGCAAGTGTGAAAACACTGAGTATTAGTGGTAGCAGAGAAGGGAGCTGATGATGATGGAAGATCTCTTTGGAGCCATCACTAGCTGATGTGTTTTGGCTCTCAGAGATTCCAGCTGTCTGAACAGACACAGAAGGAGCATTATAGATGCAGGAGACATAATCCATGAGGAGGTCTTGGGCAAAAGGGTTGATGAAGCACCCTTGTTGCACCCTTATCTCACAAGTGTAAGAACCCAACTGCATTACCAAAATAAACCAACAAAAGAAAAACCTCTTCCTTGCTCCCCTGCTGTTCTGCCTCACCATGACACTATTTCTAAAGCTAGAAAATTTTCCTCAGCCCTTAGTGAATCTGCTTGGTCGGGCCTGGGAAATCCCCAGGCATCTGGAGAGCTGGCGCAACATCATCTGGTTACTGCAGCAGCAAAACCAGGCCTAGCAAGGCTGGAACTGCTTTGCACTCCCATGCTCCCTTGGATATCTATTAAGAGCACTTTAATGAAACACTGTGGGAAAGGTTTCTGGCCGTGCTACCTCTGTGTGTCAGCTCCATTGCAGTTGCCTCTGGAGGTGCAAAACCCCTCAGCCAGACCCACACAAGAAACACTTGCATGGGGAAGGCAAGAGTGGAGCATTTCCAATGAAAGCCCAGGTGTAAATTCAGCAGTAGCCATTTAAAAGTGTTTTTGCAGGTCTACCTTCTTCCACTTAGAGGATATGAGCTCCACCTGGGCAAAGCAATCTTCCTGCTGGAAAGCAGGCTGGCCACCACCAGTGCTGCTCCAGACTGACTCTGGATTAGACCTTGCCTCTGGGTCCTTCTTGATGGACTCACCACCTCAGCTGCAGAGGTGGGTGGCCTGCGGTACCAGGCGGATGGATGGTCAGCCTGCGCAGCGACCCTCCAGGCCTGTCCTGCGGGATCCTGGGGTGGGAAGGCTACAGCACTGGGAGGAGGTTTGTGGGAGCCACCTCCCGCCTTCATAGGAACTTAAGCTCATGGTCCCCATTTCAGAGGCATCCAGCCAATTGCCCACCCAAAACAGGCAAAACCCATCTTTGGTTCCAAAACTCAGCCTCCAAAGAGTGGAGCCAAAAAGAATTTCTTCACTGTTTAACTTTTTCTTTTTTTTTTCCTTCTTTCCTGGAGGAGTGAGGATGGCACAAGCCTGTTCTCCCCTTGTCATCCTCTGCCTCCAATTTGCAGGTCAGCATTCATCCAGCAGTGTTGAATTTTCAGGTGTCACAGAGGCAGAGGGGAGGAAAAAAGCCTTATAACTAAAAAGCCACCTGCGGATCATTTATGACCAGACACCCAGCGATGGAGGCTGCTAGGTAAATAATTTTCACTGGCAGAAATTGCCAAATAGACATCATTTTACCTTGCTTGGTGCTGAGAGTTGCCAGACAGCCTGCTAAGCAGGGGGTGAGATGGTCTCCAGCTCATGCTGAAAACTTCCTGGGACAGAAGAGGTAATTTGTCAGCTGCTGAAGTGCATTAGCCCTGGGCTTCTCTTGTATTCTTGGACACATCCCTGAAACTCATTTTTTTCATCTTTTGTGGATAGGAAGACTTCAAAATCTGGGCACTGCTTCCACCAGGAGAATATTTTGCTGTCCTGTTAAGCAGCTCTGTGAAGCAAGAGTTTAACATGTGTCAGGACCTGAGCAGCAAACTCTTAACTGTGTATCTCCCAAATCTTCTGACCTCATGCATGACATTCTCCTTCTCTTCTCCTTCTCTGCCTCTGTTTTCCTTCAGCATTTCTAATTCCCCTTACTTTACTCTTCTTTGGTCTAGGTTTGTACACAAGCATGAAAAAGCCTGAGCTTAGCCCTACGCTTAACCAATAGCATCTTCTAGCTTTTACTCTACATTGTATTGGTCCATAGCTGGATTTCCTATGTGCTACCTCACTTAAACTGCTTTAAAAAATTTTCTGGACTAAATGTTTTTAGAACAAACTTGTATTGGGGGTGTCCATAAAAAAGGCAGCTGGCTACAGCCCCTACCACAAATAACCCATGTTCTTCTGAGCCAGTTGCTTCAATACTTAGCACTTGCCTGGAACTCTCTGAGGTGGCCAAGATGCTGAACTCACAAATCGAGGTCTAGTATGAAAGTGGTTTGGGTCATCCCACTGCGCAGTGGGTTTTTCAGCACTGAAAACTAAAAGTAGAGGTCAATTTTGATTTTGATCAACCAAGAGAAGAGATATTTAAAATTGAACAGTTAAAAGCATTGCAATTTAAAACAATGTTCCAATAAAAGTTAATAAAAGATAAATCTATTCTGAATGATATAAAGGAAAAAAGGGAGTAATCACTTAGCTAAACTATAATTTCATTCATTGTTATTAGGTGGATTTAGATTACTTGCTCAAGATTAGAGTTTTGAAGTACATGACCAAAATCTTCTTTCTAATCCAGAATTGATAAATCCTTGGGTATTTCTCCATTATTGTGCTTTGATTTACATTTATGCCCATGGGCAGGACATAATCTCAGTTCTCTGGCAATGTATTTTCCTTTTGTCTCTCCTAAACGTGGTCACCTGTTTGCCTAATAGCAACCATTGTAGAAAAACCAACAGCAACAAATCCTCCCAGATTTCCCAAGGCTCCAAACACTTCATATTCCCACAGAGTGCTGTAGCTGCAAGCTCTGGAGCAAATGATAAAGAATTAATTTTAATGAAATAAAAAAAATACCGATGACCATTTGAAAAAAGTGCCTTTTCTTTACAGAAACCTTTACACAGACTTGACAAACCTCCTTGTTTGTATCGCTGCTATGAGAACTGAAATATAACCCCTGTGCCCTATTGCTCTGTCCCTTCAGCCCTGTGTGGCTGAGAGTTGTTGCTGGGTGTGACGGAAGTGGAAAAGAAAGGAGGGAACAGGCAGACCTGACACTCCAAGAAATATGGGCTAAGCCTCAGCCAGTCAACTGGAGAGTTGTGCCAGCTTAAGTCAGAAACAATGTGGCCCTTCATTTTTTGGAAGAGGGTCTCCAGAGCCTGTTCCTACTAGCTGTCATAGTAACACATTTCTGTCATTTTGGTACTTGGGGAGCTCCCTGAAGGGTTGCCCATTTCTCCTTGTCACTATTAGGGGAAGAAGCGTTATATCTGCAGGTGGCCATGTGAAGGAGATGCTGGAGAAGATGGGGTCGGTGAGTTCAGTACAATTTATACAGTCAAAGGAAAAATGTCATGTCACCTGATTCTGCTCGCTCATGTTAAACCCGCAAAGTACTTTGGGATTGTGGGGTTTCACTTCACAGCAATTTCTACATGCTGGCACGAGGCTATCACCTCGAGATGGAGCGAGGAGTTAACAAACTCTTGCCTGCAGAGACCAGGCTGTGGGGGACAGTGTTTAGGCAGCTCCTGATCTGTGGCCATTACCAACCTGCCCGTTAGCATTGCTGGAGAAGGCATCCACATTTTCCTATCTAAAGTAAAATAAAAGCAAGAATTGTCTGAAAAAATATGCTTCACCTGCAAAAAATAGTCCAGTGGGAGATCTAACTCTGGCCCTTTTGGTTTTCTAGCTGTTTAAGTGGTCAGGGTGCAGAGGGAGTGGTTGGGTGCTGCTAGGAGTCATAACCACACTGGTTAATGTTTCAGTGCTCAGTCACGTCTGGTTTCTAGCTGTTACCTGCTCTCCCTCAACTGATTTTTAACTCACTTGGCATTTTCTCTGTGTGCAAGATGTTTGGTTAAATTCCTAATGCTGTGTGTGTGTGGAAATAAAAGGCCAGTTAAGAACAGACAAGTGATTAGGCATTAGGTGAAGTATAATCCTCCCTAATCATATTTCTAAACCTGGTAGTTGGAGGTAGGATTAGAGTTATTAACATGTGGACACAAGAGCATATAATTTATTTAACAATTACTGGCTCTTTGTTAAGGGGGGCATACGCAAGCTGGAACCTCAGTTCGGCTCTTCTGTCTTGCACAAGGTAAAGCAGAATATAAGCAGAAAGAAATCTGAAGTCCTCTCACAGGACCCCTATGCAGTCCTATAGGAGCATGCCTGACATGCATATATTAAGCTGGGTAAACATAAATACATAAAAAGAACATAAGGTGAAGGAATGTCCCCAGCGTTTCTTAGTCCTCTCTTTCTCTGAACAGCCTGTCATGAGAACGTGCAACAGTTTAAAAAGCTGAAACTTGTTGGATGAAGAGCGGGAGGCAAAGGCAGACAACTGGCAAGCAGTGATGTGCAAGAGCAGCAGGGAAGGGAATTCCACAGCTCCTGCACCAAACCCTGTCCTTGAGCACGTCATACAGTTTTACCAGCTCGGTTGGGCACTACACTGTTACACCGGAGATTTATGTATGCACCAGCTAGACATCCTGGTAGTCTATAGATCTGTATTTTAATTCTTCAGTCTACTACGCAGTGCCTGTCTGTCTCAGGAGAACTGAGGTTCAACTTTGAGATTTTGCCGAGTGTGTTTGGAATAGGAAGCTCTCTTCCCAGTTTGTAAAAAAAAAAAAAAAAAAAAAAAAAAAAAGGGGGGGGGGGTGTGGACAGCCCACCACAGGTATAACTACAGAATTCCTATCTCTTCCAGTCCATGCCCCAGCCCATTAAGCTACTCCTCTTCCATACATTTTGGATGGATGAAGGATAATTTCAAATTGCTTGGATGTCAGGTTTGCCTGGATTTGTGGAAGACGAGCAGAAAGACAGGATGCCAAAGCCTGGGGGGCTGCTTAGTCTGATCCTAGAGTACCCATAGACACCAATAGGAAGTCCCAGGGAACAGCCTGATGCACCGCAGCTCCGTTGTTCATGCTCTTCAGCTGGAACGCTCCCTACCAACTGCTTGGCCCAGGGCCAGCTGCACTCTCCCAGACAGGTCTTGGGCATGGTTTGGGATTTAGGTCAAGCCAGGGACCATTCGCAACAACGCTTTTCATGCGCCCGCCCTGTTTTGAAAGCCGAAAGTCTAGTACTCTGGGCGTTGCCCATTCCATGCTCACCGACGTCCCTAGCCATGGCCAGCTGGCGTGGTGCATACACCATGCACTACTCCGCACGGGTATGGCTGCAGCGAGAGCGCTGGGAGGATCTTCCCATGGCACCGTATGAGAAAGAAAACAACAGTGGTATGGTCAATGCAGAGAAATAGGAACTCCAGAGGGTTATTCATCCCATCCTGAAGTGAGCTCTAAAATAAGCCAGATGTACTGTCCTCTGGAGATGCCTGTTTTTCCCTGTTGAATGTAAGGAAAGTTTAGGATGACTAACTTATACTTAGACATTTAACTTTTAGAAATCTAATATTTGGTGAAGTGCATCCCACCACCCCAGTCTGCAGGGATAAGGGGCTGGTGTTGGAGGCAGCCTCAAGGCACCCCCTCAAAAGACACCAGAGATCTAGCGTATAAAATCATGCAAATGCCTTTATTCGGATACATTGCAGAGCAAAAATGTGTTCCAAATATTCTTTTCTGGGGCTGTAAGTATAATGGCATGGCCAGAGATGTTGACCCCATTTCTCTGCTCTCCCTGCTCTAGGCTCTGTTCTGTGCCAGCCAACGGCCCTGTGACAGCTCCTGTCTCTCAGAGCTCAGAGAGCTTCCAGGTAATGCCTTGTCTGCATACCTTGATGTCCTCACCAACATTTCTAGCTGAGACTCTAATCATATCATGTCACAGACTTCAGTCACATCAGCCACTGTTATGTTGTCATGCTCCAAAAAGAGCAAAATATCAGGAGGACCAGGAAATGGCAGGATTCCTTCATGCCGACAACCTTATCTTTTTGGAATTATAAATGACCCTGGGACCATTTCTGGCAGTTCTCTTTCTCCTTTCCATTCCTCACTGTTTTGCTGGGATAAACAACCTAAGAAGAAAAACTGATCATGTGTTTCAAAACAGCTGTTTTTCCAAGCAACTAGTCTTCATTTTTAAATTTAAGCCAAGCGTAAAATATCTTGGCTTTTCTTCTGGCTTTATCTAGCAGCAGGAGACCATTATCTCCAGACATTACCGGTTAAATAACTGCAAACTACCTGTAACCGCAGCATGCAGTGCTTGGAGAATTTATGTAAGCCTCAGCTTACTTATGTCACTGGTGGACTTTGGAAAAAACCTAGAACATCTTAAAGAGGCAGAGTTGATTAATCAAATCATGTCTTCATCTGAAAATGTTGTACCTGCCACTGACACAAATAACCTCTGAGATGATGACTGAAAGAGGATTCACAGGGAAAACATTCTCCCCTATCATTTTGTTAACTTTGTGCATTTGACAGCACATCACGGCGTCTAGACAGTTTCACGGGTAGGCTGACAATCAGCTGTCTCACACTGACGCACAGTAGGTGAGAAACTACATATTCTTTTCCTCTGGATCAACTGGAAGAGAAATAGCAGGAACATCAGCTGAAGGATGAGAAGATAGCAGCCAGGACCTGATAATCAGAGAGAAGAAACCCTAGCACTCTGGCTGTCACTGCTCTGAGTCTTACCAGGAGAGGGCAATTTTACAACTGGAGCATCATAACCGCCAGGTCCCTTCAGTGGGGTGACTAGGATTTGTGCTGGGCACTTCTCCTGGGCAGAATGATGCCTGGACTCAAAGCCTGCTCAAGGTGGGTGTCCACTATACTTCTTGAGGGTGGACAGAGTTCAGACTGACATTCCCTGCTTCTCTCACTCCCAGACAGGGGAGTCACCTGTAACGCCAAGTTTGGTGGATTGCAAAATCCACCTGAGACCTGGGTAAACAGCCAGCCCTAAACTCTGTGCTGCTCTGGTTACAGCACTCGCAAAACTTGGGCTATCAAGTTCAAACTAGGAGGTTTACACTTCTGATTGAAATACAGACATATGCTGGAAAGGGCCTTTGCAGACGATTCTTCTGTTTCCTTTAACTCCAGCAGGGTTTTTTTTTCTCACTTGTCAGTCAGAAGCAAGTTGAGCTTCATAGGTAAAATTCAACACTAATTATTGCACCCAGCTCAAGGTCCTTCAAGGCTTTGTATTATGATAATGTCACCCATCAGGACCACTTGAGGATTCACACAGGCAAAATTGTGTGAATCTCTGTGCTGCAAGGGCACAAGCACCTATCAGCTGTGTTATTTAAGGAAAAATCTATGGTTATATTCAACACAGTTAGGGTCAAAACTATGCACAGATGGCAGCTGGATCCTTTGACTCCAAAAATAACTGCCAAAGCTTGCCTTAAACCCTTCCATCAGATTTAGCTTTTGTGTTTTTGCAATGGACTTGCATTCATTATGAAAAGGAAGACACCATGTACTTGTAACATCTCTAATACCATGTCACAGAATCACAGAACAGCTGGGGTTGGAAGGCACCTCCAGAGATCATCTGGTCCAGACCCTCTGTTCAAGCAGGATCAGCTAAAGCAGGTGGCCCAGGACCATGTCCAGTTGAGTTTTGAATATCTCAGGGATGGAGACTCCACAATCTTTCTGGGCTATCTGTTCCAGTGTTCAACCACCCGCACAGTAAACAAGTATTTTCTCATGTTGTAGTGGAATTTCCTGTGCTTCAGGTTGTGCCCATTGCCTCTCGTCCTGTCACTGGGCACTACTGAGAAGAGTCTTGCCCTGTCCTCTTGACACCCTGCTGTCAGACATTTATACACATTTATAAGATCCTCATAGCCTTCTCTTTTCCAGACTGAACAGTCCCAGCCCTCTCAGCTTCTCCTCGTGTGAGAGACTCCTCATCTTTGTGGTCTCCAGTAAATCTACGTCTTTCTTGTGCTGGGAAGCCCTGAACTGGACACAGATGTGGCCTCACCAGGGCTGAGTAGAGGGGAAGGATCACCTCCCTTGACCTGCTGGCAATGCTCTGCCTAATGCAGCCCAGGATACCATTGGCCTTGTTTGCCACAGGGACATGTTGATGGCTCATGGTCCACCAGCACTCCCAGGTCCTTCTCTGCAAAGCTGCTTTCCAGCAGGTCAGCCCCCAACCTGTCCTGGTGCATGGGGTTATTCCTCCCCAGGTGCAGAGATTTGCACTTGCCTTTGTTGAACTTCATGAGGTTCCTCTCTGCCCATCTCTCCAGCCTGTCCAGGTACCTGTGAATGGCACCTTCTGGTGCGTCAGCCACTCCTCCCAGTTTCGTATCATCTGCAACCTTGCGGAGGGTGTGTTCTGTCCATCGTCCAGGCCAATAATGACAAGGTTGAACAGTGCTGGACCCACTATCAACCCCTGGGGGACACCACTAGTGACTAGCCTCCAGCTGGGCTTTGTGCCACTGATCACAGCCTCTGAGCCTGGCTGTTCATCCAGTTTCATGTCTTGCTAGTGTTTGAGGTGCAAACCACTTCTTTTGCTTTATTCTTCAAGCCAGTGGATGGGGAGCAAGACATTTCTCCTGATGGATGTTTTTGTGGGTCTTCAGTTGCTGTAGATTACAAATCGCTGTAGATTACAAACTGCTGTTTGTGTGGGTTTGCAAAGTGATTTCTCTTGAAATAAATGTATGCAACACTTCAGCATCTTTCATTTGTTCCTTGCTCTTCTTTGCAGACCACTGTTTCTATTTCAGTTGGTGCTGCTGTTTATTTGCGCATGATGAGTATCTTCAATGTTTGCTAAGACTTTCATTTTTTGCATCTTTCTTGCCTCGTTCCCTGCTGTGGGATATATCAACAGGCTGATTAAGTTCTGAATCTGACTTTTGCAGTGTATGCACTCTGTCTTCACTATCCCTAGTGCTTAAAACTATATGATCTGTAATATGTTCTCCTGCAGTTCTGTCAAACTTGCACGAAGAAGCTAACTAGTATAGACTGTAGTTTCACATTTGGTTTGGTCACATACATCAGAAGACATACCTCCCTATTTACACTTTCAGTGACAATACTATCCGAAAGCATTTAAGATTTTGGTATTGTCTGAACTTTCTTCACCTGTTAGTGGTAGGGTCTGACAAACCAGAAGCTGTCCTTGCCTGTGGCTGTAGGCTGGGAGGCTTTTCCTACTGCCGTGTTTCGTAAATATTGACAAATTACTTTAATAGCATGATCTGCACAGTGCAGTAAATGTGGTAACTCAGATTGGTGTTTTTAAGACAGCTGTCTCAAGGAATCAAGAATGCACATCTCAACTTTAAGAGCAGGGACTGCGTTTTGGAAAGCAGTGACTCTAAAAAGGTTTTATGGGTCACTGTAGAAAATATCGTGAACATATATTCCCAGTTTTACATAGTAGCCAAGAGACGAAATGAGGCGAATGAATGTATAAGCAGAAGACAACTGAATAAAGGCAGAGAAGTGTTATAACACTGTAAACATACTAAAGGACTTTTTGTGGTTTCAGTGTCCATACTTCAGAAAGGAAGTTGCAGAGCTAAAGAGGATTCAGCGTAAATGTTGAAATTTGGGAACTCTCCTTATGGTGAAAGACCAAAGAAACTCAGTCTAGTTCACTTATCTAAGAAAAACACTGAGGTGCAACTTGCTCTCACTCACCTTGCTCCTACTCACCAAATACTTACATGTCTTACTAAAGACATCAGTCTAGCAAAACACAACCGAAAAAAAAAAAAGAAGGTATAATGAGATCTAAGGGCAGGAAGTTGAAGCTAGACAGTTTCCTTACAGATAAAAGAGAAAAGCACTCATTTTCATGGGAGCAACCTGCTAGGCAGGTGGTGGATCTGTCCCACTTCAAGCCTGCAAGTAGAGTTGGGTTGCCTTTTCCTTCGTTGATAGGCAGTAGCTCACAGCAGCAGAGGTTATGGGCTTGCAAAAGGATTCTGGGGGGGAAATTATTTGGCCTTTGAAATATATCACATAAAGTAGATGGCTGTAATGGTCCCTCTCAGTCATAAATCTGAAGACTTTGGTAAAATTTTGATTTTTTTTACCTGTCAGTTCCTTAATTCCTGCAGCCAGAACATGGCGTCAGGACGATGTCCTTAGCATGTACTGGTGAGAAGCTGGTCTGGATTGCCAGAAAGGCTCTTCATAAGCACAACAGGGCAAAAAAATATTTCTGCGGAGGGTAGATTTCAGCGTGCTGGGGGCCTCCAGAGCAAAGGGCTCATTTTTCTGTCACCCCAGTGGAAGAAATCAGCCTGCCTCCCTGGGAACGCGGGTTGGCAAAGATGGAGGCTCTAACACATACTTCCCCACGGATTACACAGAAGCAGCTATCAGCTCCAAGCGTTGTTAGATGGATAAGAGATTTTTGCATCGGTTATTCATCATGATAAATGTCAAGATCTGAAATAAACAACATGACAGTTTTGTGATGATAAAGTCCCAGTATATTTTTAAAGCCTAATTTTTTATTATGGCAACATTTTTAGTTTGTGATGTCTTCACCTGTATAACAGTAATATATGTTTTATATCTCTAAATAAAACTAAGCAAGGAAGATTATTTTCTGGTTCTCTGAATTCTCGCTTCATCTGTGCTGCTCATCAGAATAACAATAGCTATTTAAATGATACTGTCAGAAATCACTAGTTTTTGAAAGCACAAAGAGAATATTCAAAATCTGTAACTAAAGCTTTGCAAGACCAATAATAACATATAGAAAACTTTTACCTCGAAGGAGTCTAAGTACTTCACAACCTAATATAGAAAATATATACAGAGATCACTTCCAACTCGGCTACCAATCTTGCACAGATGGTGTAGAAAACTGGGGTAAATCTCATTGAGACTAATCTATACAAACATATGCTTAATTAGCATAGTGCATCTTACACAGTGTAAAACAGAAACAGACTGTATTGCAATAACTGATCACAGCATAAATTGGTTTATTTTGATCCTTCCTACGGAGGCACAAACTATTTTTTTATTGTGCAGATTTCACTGTAATGATGAATTAATTTCAGCTTCTTGGAAAAAGAAACTGGAAAAAAAGAAATAAGGGTGACAGAAAAATTAATCATCCCAAAGTCTACATTTATGCCGAATTTTGTTTCTGTGAGTGATCCCATTGCCTTCAACCGGCTAATTCATTGCATAGATTCAAACATGTACACAAATCCTTGCTGGACCAGGGCCTACTAATAATTCAGAAACAAAGCTCTTGTCCCCAAGGTCTACTCACAAATTACACTTGTTTATTTAAGACAATACAGATAAACTGGTGTAAATCTCTGTGCAAACATGACTATTTCACATTAATGATGGTTTATATGGGCATAGCATAAATGTGTTCCTAATCAACTTCAAGTAATTCAAAATAAAAGGTGTACGCAGATGAATGGAGTAGTATTTGGAACAGGGAGAAAGGAAAGAGGGATAGCCAGGAAAAAAAAAACAACAGAAATGATGACTACACAAAACATTTCTAATCTACAAAAACCAGGAAAATGGAGGAATGAAAGGCAAGTGCCTATTGACAAGCGAGCGTGGAGACCCCCAGTGAGCAGTGTGAACGGAGGTGGTGTGTCCGAGCGGCTCCCCGGGACGCTCCGGCCGGGCTCCGGAGGCAGCGGGAAGCCGAGGAGCAGTCCCGGCCGCACCTCATCTCCAGAGGAAACAGCTCTGCCACTGCAGGACCCGTGGGAGTCCATGCGAAACCGTCTCGGAGGCTTCTGCAATCTGCTGGCCTGCAACCTAGGTTGGCATCCGAGCGTAATTTAGAGGTGATGTGAGTTCAAGCCGTTTAAGAAGTTGCCGTTCCTTAGCCGTGGTTGACCACACCTAAAGTTAGGCGTAAGCTGAAGCATTCAAGCCAGGAGACGAGTGTGAAATTCGGTTCAGCTGGCTTAAAGTACATGTCTCATCCGTGATTGCATCTGAGCTACCAAGCTCCCACTATGGATCCCGGCCTTCGGTATTTTCCCAAAGCGGGATCTTACTGCCCTGCCTGGATGAGAGCTCCCGATCCAATGCAGCCCAACGTAAAGCAAATTAGCTCAGCACCTCAGTCCAGTAATTCAAAAGCCTCCCAAGCGCTTGTTTGACTGTGCCAAAGTTGTCTGTTTAACTAACCACGCTTTCGGTTACTTAGGGGAACTGAGTTTATGTGCAAATAGGCACTAGGAATTAAGATATCTGGATAAGTTAAGACAGATCATTTGCTCATGAGAATTATACACTGTAAATCCGGAATGTGAACAAATATATAAATCTCACAGAGTTATGAATTTCTTACAATAGATGTCACTTTTATTGTTTACCTCTATTTCATCTGATAAATGTAATATACTACAATTAATGTACTTTATAACATAAACACCAACTAGTTTGCATTACAGTGGGTCAGAAAAGCACTTCTTTGCTTTTAAAACATGATTTTACATATTATTTATTTAAGTCCACTTTGACAGGGTATAGGACAGGGACTGCAGGCTTATACCGAGGGCTGACAAGTTGTCTGTGCTGTGGGATTGTTTCCTTTTTTTTTTTTTTTTGCTTTGCTTCGAAATCTCATACCAGGCTTGTCTGAAACTACAGTGATTTATGTAATATTGGAAATACTTGCATTTTAGAAGTGGTAGTGAACAGATTTTGAGTTTCGACATTTCAGAGAAATTAATTTACTGAAAAGATAAATAGAAGAGTAAAAATATGAAAATGCTTCTTTTATGTATTTTGCTGTTCCTCTCAGCCTTAACTTGCAGCCTTTTTACAGTTTGAGGAGTACTGGCCCTTTGCAGGTACTTAGTCTGTTATATGCCTGTGTGACTCAGTAGAAGTTCCCGTTCATTTAGGAGTCTAATGCAATAGCTTCCTTTTCATTTATGATGTTAAGGATCTTCTCTAGTCAGTCGAAATGCGTGCTTGGACAATACAAAAATAGCTGTCTTTAAAATCAACTGCTCCTTGTTATTTGATGGGAAAAGCAAAATGTGGCTTCCTCTTTAACCCTCTTCATGCTGCCACGCGAAGTGATACAACGTGAAGTTGCTTACAAACTTCATGTGATAAAAGGAGAAGTGGTTTAAGCCCATATTTAGCCCTCTGAAGCATGAGGGAGACGCAGACTCAATCCCTTGGACTAGATGAGTTGTTTCACGCTACTACCTACACGGGGGTAGCGTTTGCAAGTACCGCAGCGTAAGCCCCTGTGGCAGGCAGTCCTTCAACAACATGGAAAGACCGTTTTGATGCTGTTTGGCCACAAAGTAATGCGGAATGAAAGGGAATCAGTCTGGGTCACAGTTTCTAGACCCGGCTTCTCCGTGTTTCACAACCTCCTGCAGTCTTGTGGAAGACGAATGCCACCTTTGCATAAGTTTAGAGCAAAAATAATTTGCTCAGATGGCATTTACAGTAAGCAGGGAAGAAGCACTGCTGTAAGAGACTTCTTACAGTATAGGCTTCTTGAAGTATATGCTGGAGTTTCAATAGCATGTGTTGAAGAAATTTAGCAGCATTTAATAGTGGTTCTCCATGGATTGCTGGTCACTTTCAACAAATATTTTTTCCTGTCTTGAACACACTGGCTGAATTTTTTGTGTCTGGATTCTGTTCAAAGCTATTCCTTTATATCAATTTAACAGGTCATTCTGACATATTGGTAATAATGACTTCAACACAAAAACTATCTGCTCTCTCTCCAAGCTCTGCCTTCCTGGCATTGCACTTCATGCTTGTCTTCTTCATGTGGTGATATCTGATAGTGTCGGGTCATTTAGAAATCCTAAGTGTCTTTGACCTGATCTAATATCAGTGTTACATTTCTTTTACCTTTAAGGGGATTGGGTCACAACCTTTGGGAATTCAACACGTATCCTCTCTAGGATAGTGCAGCCAATCACAGTTTCATTATGTTTCTTTAGATCTTAGATTATTTCCCTCATCCTTTCTAACAGACAGGTGAAACTGCGACTGGGAAATACCACCATGTTGTTTCCGTGTCCCTGCACAAGAATGCCATTTGTGAGGATTTTGAGCCCTCTGAGACCCATTAGCTAGAGATGCTGATGCTCTTCCGCTGCAGGTTCATATCCAAACGGGACAGTCAGCCAGCTGTACCTAACTAGCAACGTCCAAAATGTGGTGAGCCACCTGCTTGATTTATTTAATAGCATCCAGGAATACCCAGATTTGGCATCAGAGATTGAGTTTTGCTGTTTGTTTTTGCCAAATAGTGTAGCATTTCTGCAGTTGCAGGAATGTGGCTGGAAGCACTTTCTAGAGCTGTGGTTAAGTTGCAAATGCACATCTTCTCTGGCTTCTCCACGGCAACGATGCTTCTCAGGTAACTTTGGGATCTGTGATTTGTATCACTGATGCCTTCTTCCCTTTGCTTTATTTCTCCTATTGCTTGCAATTTCCTTTCCTGAAGAAATGAGGTTTACGCAATTGCTGTTTTTTTTCAGAGTCCCTCACACACGAGCTTTTCAACCTTTTGGCCTATTTCAACCCGATTTGACAGAGATGCAGAGGTTTTGAAAATACAGAGGTCTGTCAAGTTGTGTGACAAGCAATTGCTGCATTAGGGAACACAAAACCTTGTTAGTGCTCCACCCGGGAGAAAGGCAGAGAGAGAGCTCAGCCCTTATCAGCACTGTTTGGCTTCTTTGGCAGTAGAGAAACAGTGGGCAGGTGGCCAGCCAGCACACGCATAGCCCTGAACCAGCCATAGCATGTGTTGCTCCGTGCCCAGACAGCAAGCTAATAAAAGCAGGTTGGGGACATGGAAGGGAACTGAGGACATTGCAGAAGTCGGCCATGAGGATGTAAGAGGAGAAAGAGCCGGGGAGTTATTGCAGAGTAGAGGGGAAGGGCATGTCTGACCCAAATCCATGGGGAAAAAATGAGCTTAATTAACATGCTGCTCATAGAACAAATTCTCCCTGAGTGCATTGAACCCTCTGCAAAGCAAGTACTGTATTGGCTGAACAGCCTGTATCTGTTTCCAGGTATAACATGCCTCGAACACCTCCTTATCTTTCGAAAACACGATGGTAATCTTTTAGCAGCTCTGCATTGCCTGCAATGGATATCTTCTCGGACTGACGGAACTGAAAAGAAAACCAACGGACTGAGCGAAATGGCTGCTTCAGGCTGGAAAAGGTTTCTGAGAGTCCACACCTATCGTTGGGTCAGGAGGGCTGGATGATGGGAGAGGTGCCTCACACCTGGCTCCGGAGCCCGGCGGGGCTGTGGAGATGGGATACCTGCCCAGGACACTGAATCATGGTACCTCCGTCGCCCAGTGCAGAGACCATTCCAGTCTGGAAGAGAAGCGTGTCTCCGGAAAGCAAGTTCTTATACTGGCGAGATGGGACCTAAGGTATAAGGGAAGTGGCCTGCAGTTTTGATATATGCGGGGGGGGGGGGGGGGAAGGAAAGGATGAAAAAGAAGAAGTGAAAACACAGGGCATTTCCAACAGGCTTGCAGCAAAGTGAGAACAGATCTTTTCACCCAAAGAGAGCCAAACCAAAAACCCACTAAACCTTCATTTTGTGTTTCCCTGCTCACGCTTCGGCGAGCCTGTCGGCTATCCCGGCGCGCCGCCTGCCACGGATGGAGCAGCGGCAGACGGATCGCGCAAGCCGGCACCTTCCAAGCTTCGGGCCAACGGCCTCTAATTTAGCCGTGGTGAGCCGGTGCGTTTACTTAGGCACAGGAATTCGGTTATATTACTTCATTACCATACCACAGGTGTTTAAAGCTGTGAAGAGGCTATTAAAGGCAGTTGGGAAAAAAAGGCAAGCAAAGAACTACTCTTAATCTCTTAATATACACCGAAAGCGACCCAGTCGGTCCCCGAAGCTGAGGCACGCATGTACCACGGTGCCTATAGCCCGGCGGCTGCTGCAGCCCGCAGCTGGCAGAAAGAGAGACTCAGGAGGGTTCAGCACGGCCTTTTATTTCAAAAATCACGCCTTGGGGACTGCCAGGGCCAAATCGGTTCCTCAGGACCCATCATGTCCCGGAGCTTTTTAGGCGATAAATAGGTGAATCCTTCGCTTTCGCACGGCATCGCGAGAAACGCACCACAGCAACAGAAATGAGTGAGCGAGGCATTCGGTTTATTAGTGCTCGGTTTTTGGGTGCTGGCGGGGACCTCTGGGCCTGTCCCCGATGCTCGCGGCGCGCGGGGCCCCGGGAGAGGCCGCTGTTTGCCTGGGGGAGCCGGGGCAGGAGGCAGCTTCGTGCCGAGGGAGGGGCCGCCATGGCGGCCGGGCTGTGTCACAGCCCCTCCCAGGGAAGGGGTTTAAACTCCGATTGGACTGTGTCTTTACTGGCCGCTCGAGGGCGGACAGGGCCGGGGGTGTCACTGTGCTGGGGCTGCCGTGGGACGCGAAGGGTTTATGGGGGAGGGGGAGGGCAGGGCCGCACTACTTTTTCTCAGCTCCCACCCGGCCCGGCGCGGAAGGGTACAGCGCCCGCGGAGGAACCCAGTGCGCCGCCAGCGCGGCTGCGCAATGCGGCTCACTCAAACCGGCGCCTTCTCCTTTCCCGATCAACCGCCCCCAACGGGCGCGTTCGGCGCGGAGTGACAGCCCGCGCGGCCAATGAGCGCCCGCCGCTCCCGCCCCCCCCAGCGCGGCGCACGCAGCGCCGCCGCGTGCCCGCCCACCCGGCTCCTTCCCCCTTCGCCTCGCTGCTTTTTTTCTCCTCCCTTTTTTTTTTTTTTCCGCCGCGGGCACTCGATTGGCGGCCCAATCCGCCAATCGGCGGCGTGGGCCGGGCCCGGCCGCCGAGCGCCCAATGGCGGCGCGCCTCTCCCGGAGTGGCGGGCGGCGCAGCCAACGCGCCGCGTCCCCTCCCAGCGGCGGAGGCGGGGCGGCGAGGCCGCCAATGGGCGCGGGGAGGGCGGGCGCGCAGGGGAGGCCAGCGCTGCGGGAGGAGGGCGGCCGCGCAGCTCGCCGAGGAAGAGGTTGGTCCCGGGGCGGTTTCGGCGGGGCTGCGCCCCGGGGGAGGGGAGCGGGGGGGGGCGCGCGGAGGGCGGCGGCGGCGGCGCGGGGTCCGGCGGCAGCGGCGGCGGTGGGGCCGGCAGAGGCCCGGCGGCGGCGGCGCCCCCACCCCCCCCCTTCCTCCTCCTCCCGCTTTGTTGTGGTGGGACGCGGCGCTGAGGGGGGCGGGCGGCCGCCGCGGGCCCGGCGCTCGGGGCCGCCTCTGCCGGCGGCGGGGGGGGGGGGGGGGGGGGCGAAGAGCCCCGGAGCGGCAGGGGGGAGCGGGCCGGGTCGTGCCTCGGCGGCGACGAGGAGGAGGAGGAGGGAAAGTTCAGTTTCTCCGTTCTCCCCGCCGGCCCCGGCTTTCCGCTCGTGGCGCGGAGGGGTGCGGGAACTGCGCGCCGGGGCGGCGGGCGAAGTTGGGAGCGGGCCGCGGGGGAGGGAGGCGGCCGGCGCTCTTTTGTCTGCCCCTCCGCCGCTCCGCAGCCGGCGGCGTGGGGTGCGCGCTGCCTCCGTGAGGCGTGCGTGCGTGCGGCGGGCTGAAATTAGCGCTTTCCTTCGCGGCGCGGGTTTTCCTTCGCGCTGCAGCTATCTGTGCCTCCTAAAGATGTAAACAGACGTCATCTGCTAAGTGCTTCATCCACCTAGATAAGCACATGGGGAGAAGTTGCGCGGTGATAAATGCTGATGGTTGCTGCAGCCTGGTGGAGTTCCCATTTGCATTTTTTTGGGAGAGGTGGGGGCACGGAGGGGAAGAGAAAAAATGTGGCATGGGACAGTCTTTTAGTCTTCGCTCTGGGGAAATAAAAGAAGGGAAAAAGTGCGTGGGTGAAGAGCCCTTGTGATGTCCTGGAGAGCTGTTGAATCAAACAGCTGGGATTCAGACTGCAGCCTGGTCTCATGTCTTTTGGTTGTCCATCACAGTTTTGGACTAAGAAAACATGCCTGTTGCGCTCTCTTCCAGCGCTTTACAAACAAGCGGTTAGCTTTGAGAAAAAGTTTTGCTTTGCTGGTTTGCCAAACAAATATTTCTGAAAATGCTGCTGGCAAGCGCTGCGACGTGTGTATATTGCATGCGGAGCTAATGTTGCCACAGTTCATGGTTATAAACAAGTAAGATTCTATCTATAGCAAGAAGTTTATAATGACAGCTTATTAGGAGCCTGCACATAACAGCAGGTTTGTCTGTTCTTAAGTGTTCCCCTCTTAGCCTGGAGAGCTGTACTTTCAAACCGATTCATGACATTATTTCTGTGGGGGCTGGACTCTGTAGTGAGAGACTGATTAGGCTTTGCTCTGTTCTCCAGACTGGAAAAAAAAACTCTTGTTGTTGAGGCAAAAGGCTTCCCTTAGCAGAACTAGGTTGCTGTTTAGACTTTCCTATGCTTTATCTCAGTGTTGGAGCATTTAGTTGCATGGTGCGTGAGTACATTCTTTATGAGTTTCTTCTTTAAAACTTCTGTCTTTACAAGCTGCAGTGAATTAGAGGGGAGTGAGTTATAAGTAAAGGGGAGGTTTTTGAAGTCCCTTCTGCCCCTGCTCCCCCTTTACTCAGCACTATCACAGTGAAAGATAGCATTAATTATAAATGCCTCTAAAAAGAGGAAGGGGAGGATCTCATTTGAGGTGGCTTAAACTTAATTTAGATATGTATTTAAAGACATCTCCTAACAGTATATTGGAATGTTTAATAGAAGGACTTTGTAGTGGATTATTGTTTTGTAATTGTGTGGTTCAGACCTGGACTGCACTGGAGGTCACCAAAATCAACAAACGTGTTTGAAGGTCCAGTTTTCTTTATCGAAGAAGCTAGGCTTGTGGGCAATGTAATCTTGAAGAAGAACTTGTCAACTTCCCTGAGGTTCTGTTTGATCATTAAAAAGAGAACACAATTGAAAAAACGAGGTATTTTGGTCTCTTAAGTGATCTCTTCTTTTCCTCCACCCAGAAGCTGGGTTTATGAGCAGAATAAAATAAGCTTGAATTACACAGTGAATCTCCAAATGAAAGGCCCTCCAGGGTCCACCTCCATCTTCCTGTTCCACTTGATCTTTCAGAAGTGTAGAGCACTGGTTGATATAATTGAGTTTATTGGAGCTCACAAATCTCTGTTACTGAGTGTGACTTAAAAAACAAAACTCGTTTCCATCTCTCTAATCCCTTTCCCACAAAACTACTGGGAGAACAGGCTTTTTAGTAGGTCCGGGATAACAACGAATCTGAGCTTTGATTGAGACTGAAGAGAATTCCTAAGTTTTGTTTATATAAAGAACAGTGCACAAAGTTCTAATTATTATAAAAGTATTCTAGAGTTTTCAAATGTGTTCAACACTGCCTTAATGATTTGTGCATGTAAATGCCCTGTAATTGAAAGCATCCATTTATGGGCCTGACTTGCTAAGTGAGCTGTAAATTCTGCTTTTCAGATTGGATTTAATGACTTTTATCATAAAGCCACAAACTGGTTGTGAACTGTGCCGAGAGGCAAACAATACCTAAGCTTACTTTGCCAAAATATTTGTAATTGTTGATTTGTTAAACTGAATTGCTGCAGGTCATGCGATGGGATTAGTTTTTTGTAATAGAATAGAGAGTACAGTCAGCCCTGTGTTCAATACTCTCTGGGCTAGAAAAAATTGGCTACTGCTGAAAAATCTTCCTAAAACATTGCTCTCAACTTCCAGTAGAGAAACTATATTACAAAGAGTAAGGCTTCAATCCGGATGACATTTTGTCATGGTTATGTGTGTTTGACAGTCATAGTGTGAAGACCAAGAAGAGACTGCGAGGGAGTAATTCCTGGGTCTCGTAACAGTTTAGTCTGGAGCTGGAGCTTGATTAAATTACGCTGGAGCAGTATGAGCTCACATAGTGCATTCATAAGGCACTTTTCAGTACAGGGCGAAGAGAACTCTGCTTATCAAGAGGAGTGTTTGAAGAACATTTTTTAGGCCTGTTTTGAAAGTGAACTTGAATAAACTAATTAAATACGCTTGTTTATCATTTAACAAAGTGGAGAAACTGCTAAGCTACATGAATGAAAAACAAAACAGGTACTTGATAATCGGGTATGTGACTATTCCTGTCAAATTTATCCCAGGAGTACTTGCTTTCTAAAATAATCAAACTGACACTTGCCTGTTACACATGGAAAATCATAGTCAAAACAAAAGAAGTGAGAGGACTTGCAAAACTGCTGTGGTTTGGAATGTGTATTTAGTGCTTTTGTGGAAAGACTGCAGTCTTTCAGTTTTCAGGAGCAATTCTTGCATGTACTTAATATGAACCAACTCACAGAAGTTTGTTACTTTGTGAAGACAGGTGGATTGGCTGACTACATTCTTGGTAATATTCCTCTTTTGTAATTCTAGGAGAGTTGCTAAAATGCTTCAGTCCTATTAGTAGCTTAATCAAAGGTCATTAAAATTAAAATCTCCTCTTTCTCATGTCTCTAGTTACATGCAGTTTTGGTACACTATGAATGCTTGTGCTACTTTCAGTGTGCTAATGATCTAATACCAATAAAGCTTTTCATTATTACATTTATCTGTAACTAGCAGTAGTCCTTAGTTTAGTAATTGAAAAAAAATCCAGCTTCTGAAGCTTTTATAACATCATGTTGGTGCTTATTTTAATTCTGGGTATGAGAAGCATAAGTTTTCTCACTTGATTCATAATCAAACTTCATGAAATGAGTGAGAGGAAAAAGTCTACTTTCAAAGTAGGTGGGTAATTCTCTTTTCAATGAGCTATATAAAGATAATACAGTTATGCAGAATTTTGAGATGCATTACAATACTAGAGCATAATAAATTTAAAGAATTAATGTGTCAGTTGAGTTTCTAAATTGGCATGTTACAAAATCCTCGTTCTAAAGCTGTCCCAGAGGAAGAATTTTCTTCACTCCTGTCCCCCAAAGTCACAAGCAGCCTGCCTTGAACTTCATCGACACGTGTCAGAGCTGAACAAGGACCTTGGCTTTCCTTCGTGGAGCTTTGGCCCGAGAGCTGGCCAGATGGAGCTGCGGGCCAGATGGAGCCCCTTGGGAGGGAGCTCTTCAGAGCCGCTCCCCACTGCTGGCCTAACTGGCCGAAAAGCTGAACCGGGGAGGAGGGGGTGGATCTGAGGGCATTGCTCAGCAGGGCTGGATTCCCCTTCCCTCTCCTCTCCACCTCCACCACCAAAAGAGAAAAATCCCAAACACCCCAAACCCACTGAGGAAGTGCTTGAAGCCGACCTACTCCACTGAGAGTAGGGGGGGAGAAGGATGTGAATCATCTTTCGTGTGTGGTGGTTCCTCAAATGCACGTAAGCAGCAGCAGTTTTGAGCTTCTCCAGTTTGATGAAAACAGGTGTCTTTAATATGCGTTTGTAGAAGAAGAAAGAATGAGCCCTTCTGGAAAGTCAAAAGGCAGGTTTTGGAGGGGAGGTGGGTGCCGGGGTAGAAGTAAAATGTCCTCTCTTGTCTGTTCCGCTAAATGTATTAGCTAGTCTATATTTTGTCTGAAAGTGAAAAGAGTGGCTTTGATTTTTGGTTTGAACTTCATAGAGAATTTAGGTTTCCTGTGAGTTGAGATCAATAACATTGGGGAAAACTTTCTCAGGTTCCTTTGAAAATAAGTTGTCTTACTGCTGTTTAGACCAACAGTCTAAAGAATCTAGAAGCAGATCATAAGTTACTTTTGTTTTACTTCTGCTCAATGCAAGATGAGAGGCTTATTCTGTCTTTTCTCAAAGTTTCTCTAACTCTTAATGATTTTACATTAATATAGATGACATTTATGGTACTACATAAGCCGTGCCCTTTAAAACTTCAACTTTTAGTATTGTTGTATCTTGCTATTGCCTTAGATAGGCTATGCTTCAGTAAATGTTACCTTATTCTGAAGCGGCATGTGAAGGGAAAGGGTGTATATTCCCTCCTCTCTCCTAAGAGATCTGAAACAATGTGCACTTGGATGAGATTCTTTATCAGTTCCACCGAATTCCAGGATTAATGAAAAACCATTGCTTTTTAATAATACCACAAAAATGAGACAAAGATTGGGAGGAAATGAACTTTCAAGACT
The DNA here is from genome assembly GCF_036417845.1 of Apteryx mantelli. NCBI lineage: Eukaryota > Metazoa > Chordata > Aves > Apterygiformes > Apterygidae > Apteryx > Apteryx mantelli. Next base: position 83,781,329 of record NC_090020.1, on the reverse strand, counting down.
GTCTCAAATGCCACGAATGATTCTTCCTCGATCTTCTTTCCTCAAGAGCTTAACTTCTGTCCTCTTTATCCGAGAAGAGCACTTGCAAATAAAATTCCTCTAAGCCAGAATACTTCTAGTAAAACCAGGAGAGATCAGATTTCTTTATTTCAAGTTTAAGATGAATAAGCAGACTGATATGAAATATGTTGCATAAGGTTTTAGAATAAATTAGCCAGAAATCACTTGATATTTTTGGTAGCAGCAGTGTGTTTATAGTATGTTCCAGACACTCAGGAAAGGAAATTTTCCTTGAAGGTTTTAATTTGTTAGCATGCTGCCTTTAAGGTTTTCTTCATCTTTTATGCTCAGTTGTTGCTGGGATCATGGGCTTAACATTTAATAGTTGTTCCAGAGAACTACAGTAGAATGGAATAATAGCAGACATGACTCAAACTGTGACTTTAAAAGTTGCCAACTATGACACTGTGTTTGACCAACTATAGAAACATGTGTGCATCAGGAAACGTGAATACACTACAGGGGTAGGGATGAACCAGAAAGCACCAAAGTTAGGCAGTTTGTAAATTTTCCAGTTTTAATCTGTTTGGAGTAACTCTGTTTTTTAACTGCACTTGCTCCCGATGTGCCAGCAATCTAAAGCAACACTTGTACTTCTCTGGGCAAAACTGAGTATTCAAAGCTACAGTTTTAAGGCACAAAACAAGTGAATGTAGAAAGGGGCGAAACAGTAGCTGTCTGCTCTGTATTGCACTTCTGCCTTGATACTAATAGTTCAACTGTAGTTGAGCTTGGAAAGGGATCTTGAGACTCAAAGAGGAATTACTGGGAGGTATTCGATATGTTGAAATGTTGTGGAAATAGTACACAAGAAGGCAAAAGATCCCATTTTTGAGTATAGTATCAGGTCTTAGTAGAACAGAATGAGCAAAGGAGAGACGGTGCAAAGAACGAATGATGAGGAAACACAGTTGTCAAGGTCCTTAAAAGCAAAGGCCTTAAATGGGTACTCAGTATTTGGAGATGGTTGGCTGTGGACTACAAGCAATTCACGAAGATTGTATCACAGGGAAGAGATATTACAGATTTAGTATGTATTCATTTAGTCTGCAGTCATCTTTGTAATGTAGAAATGTTTCTTGCAGTGTTGGCAAAGTTCAGAATTGGGGTGGGGAAGGAAACATTTTATACCTTTTTATGGATCGAGAAAGCATACAAGGAAGAAGCAATAGTAGAGGAATGGTTTTTAGCAAGCGATGGAGGCTAGTACCAACAGTGGTGAATGAGAGGATGATGCTTTAAGAACAAAAGATTACAACTGCTTATGTTACTGTATTTGCTTGCAGGCAAAAATTATAGGTGATGAATTGAAATGGGATTTGCTGGTCAAAAATGAGCTGCGGCAGAGTGATTCATAAATCCGTGTGTATAAACATAGTACCTCAGACTAGATGGGCATGGTTACAAGCTAATACAACTGGTAGAGATGCGTACAAGAAGCCACAGGGAGTGGAAGTCTAAGGGGCAGAATTCTATTTGAGCTTCTGCTAGATGTTCAGCAGCGTGGATGTGCTGTCCATTCTCTAGCTACAAGTTGCTAGTGAGGTGTAGATTTCCATTTTATACTTTTTAATAATAACATTGGTAGCTTTTGGATAATATGACCAAAAAGATAAGTGGCAAACATTGACCATAGTCTGATTTAATTCTTCTGTAGTCTTTAGATCAGTTCCTCTGCCATGTCTTCAGGTACTTGTAACTTAATTGAAGAAGTAAAGCTTTCAGGCTTGGCCTCTCTCCAGAGAAGCTTCCCAAGCTGTATGAGCTATGTTCTGATGCTGTGTTTGCGACAAAAGGCTGATAACCCTCCGTTTGCGGGGGTGATGTGATTCAGATCTACAAAACCATGAAGCTTGTGGACAAGATGAATATAAGCAGCTCTTCAGCAAAGCTTGCAGGAGTAGAACAAGGGGCACTTCCTGCAACTAGAAAGAGATCAAGTCAAAACAGCTAAAAGTCCTCCTTTATGCAGTGGGCAGTAAACGTCTGGTGCTGGTTGCCACAAGAGGTTGTGGAGGCAGGTAATATCATCAGGTCTAGAAATGATTAGATAAATTCATGGACAACAGTCCATAAATGGCTACTAAATGGAATAGGTGAGGCTGTAGCCTCTAATGTTGTTGCTATAGTGGTTGTGGATGCTGAAGGTTAGGTGGGGAATGGGCTGCATAAAGCAGCCAGGCCCTTGTGCTTTCCTTGAGTAGCATATCCTTTTGCTGCTGTTGGGGACAGAGCACTAGGCCAGATACAGCACTCTTCTGACCCAGTAGGGTATTTCTTATTACTTACTTTATTGCTGCTTTGTCCTTGCATAATTTAGATTTATCTAAATTGCTTAGGATTCAAGCTAAACATGCTTTGTACTTTGTAGTACCTCCTTTAGGTTTGGAGAAGAATGTAACTTTTGCGGAAATAAAGCCAGCTGAATCTATCGCAATCGACTGAAGTCTTAAGCTGAATGAAGTCCTGTCCTACTTGTGTCACGTTCTCTCTGCTCGCCCTATTAAAGATATGGGGCCATTACTGGAATAACTTAGTGAAACTTAATGGCACATAGCGTACCAATGACTAGAAGGAAGAAGCTGGTTTAATCTTCCAAGAATCTTAGACTGCAGTTGTGGTGTATGTTTTTTTTTTTTAATCAGCTGTTAAGATGGAATAATCATTATAATAAAGGACTCTAAGTATATATATATATTGTTTAAAAAAAAAAAGTTGTTTTCCTGTGAAAATAGCTAATGTAATAACTAATGGGGTAGCAGATATACCTGTTTTTTGACAGCTTCTACAGAAACTAGACTAGTAAACATGTATGTAAAGGAACTGGTTAAAACAGTAAGTAAACTATCTGGAAAATTGTGATTAGTTAGGTCTGAACCGACAGTCCTTTGAAAATGGGAAAAAGAAGACTTTCGCTTTTGAATATATCAAAATAGCATAAGAATTCAAATGTAAAGAACAACTGATATGTATGGGACGTCTAAATTCTTCCCTGCTGCAAGAGTTGAATCACTCAGTGTGCATTTGAAGTAGAAAGGCAAATATTATTCTTTTTTTTAAGCACCAGAGAATACTGAAAATAATATCTCTATATACATATATAGAGATATATATAGATATATAGATCAGTGTTATGTCTTAAGGGAGGGAATACTGCAAAACTGGACATTTCATCTCAAGGGGTATTCAGGAGCAGAAAAATTAGATAAAAGCATTGAGAATGTTTTTAGAGGGCCTGGAAAAATAGGCAATTTATCTTGGTAGTAAGTGAGACCTTAGCGAAATGTGTTTTATGAGGCTGACAATCAAATAACTATTCTGGGGCACTGAAAGGTGTCAAATCTGAAGCTAAAGAACAGGAAGTATAAGGATTATGTGGAACTGAGTTCCATAAATTTGAGGAGAATTGAGGTGGGAATAAGCATCAGTATTGGTCCTCATAGTTGCCTACTTCTGTGAGCATTGAATTTGGTGCTCAGACTTTAAGCTATCAATTATTAGTGTTTAAATGTCATCTCTGGCAAAATAGGCTATCCCCCTTCGGTTTGTTTTTGGAATTTCTAGCACGTGCCTCTGAAGCATCTAGTGCTGGCCCTGCTCAAAAGTTGGAAGTCTTTTAATAAAATTCAGAGCTACTGCTATTCCAGGTCACACCTGGAACATCAGGTCCAGTTTCCTGTTTCAGAAGCTTAGCATGAGTGTTTCTTAAAACAGCTGAGGCTACATAAGCCTCCCATTTTGTCTCTGGAGCCACTCAGTGTACTGGGTTAAGGGTCTAACTTGTTCCACTGCCTGGCCCGCAAGCAGTTCAGAACAGGTAGGAAATGGGAATAAGACTGCTTAATTTGGCTTTTCCACCAGAATTAATTATCTACTGATAATAAAGCGTATGCTCCGGTTGCAGTTCAAGAGATGCAGTGAACTGCGAGCACCACTGTTGAAGGCTGGGGCTGGAGGACAGTCTCAGTCTTCCATCCGTGCTTAAGTTGCCAGGTGTCAACACTTGCACTTACAGGACCATGTGTGAGCTGATGCCACTTGTTAATCTGGAAGAAAACTAACTCGGCAAAAAAACTTGATAATTTTCTGCTGGGTTAGCTGTCTGAGTCTTTGTGGAAAGGCCTAACACACATCAGGGCTGGTGCAGAGGAGGAGGAGGAGGAGGAGGAGGAGAGAAAGGAAGAAGCAAGACCTGGACATCTCGTGGCAAAAAGCTGTTGCATTGGCTTAGCTCCCTGTGAGACTGTAGCTCGAGTGTCCTATTTGGGATTGAATTTTAAAGTGTTAGATATTGTGTTTATTTTTCTTATTCGCACTGCAACTAGGATTCCAGTATAATGGTTTTGCTGGCTGCAAAACCTGACCTGCGGTCAGGTTGGACACAGTTGGACATAATTGTGCAATAATTTAATGTTATTGGGAGAATAGAAGTTCTTTTCATATTGTAGTCTTGTATGAAAATGAATACTCTTGATTTAAGATTGATGGATTATTTTGAGTCCCTTCCCTAAAATTAGCAGTGTTAATCTTGAGTGCCTGTTAATCAGAACCTCTGTCTCCTGGAGCCCAGACGGCTGTAATTCTTGCTTCAGTAATGTTTTCAAGTGGTCTCAGAAGCTATTTTGTGGAGGTTATAACTTAATTGAAAATGAAATAGCCTTTCTATGGAATGTTCTGTTTTGTTGAAGTCAAAAAGTTACAATTTTAAGTTATTAATATAATGTATCTTTCGTTGACTTGTTGGTTCTCGCTGAAAGTGCGAAGATACAACAAAGCGTAACTTAATCCTGAATACTATAGCCTTAAATATCCCAAATCAAGGGTGCTATTTTGCAGATGGGTGAAATTTTAATAAAATGAAATGGGTATATTTTGAATAGAAGCGAGGAGTGTGCCTGTGCAGGATGGTGAGGCATGTAAGGTACCTTGAAAGCTCTGTTCAAGTAGCTTGAAGGTAGCATTAGTTCCTAGCTAAAACAAGATCTTTCAGCTGACCAAACTAATTCACGCAGCTACGGGTTCTGAAGTTGGGAAACAAGGTACCTTTCTGAAGTTCAGATACCCAGTTGCTGCTTGGGAATAAGAGCAAGTTTGTTGGTGGTGTTTTTTTTTTTTTTGGGGGGGGGGGGGAGGGGGTTCTTGGCTTTAATGCCATACTTTTGTCCACAGGACCACAATGTCCTCAAGTAAGCTATAATAGCTGTCTGTTCAAAATAATACAGCTGATTTGGAGCTAATATCTTAATACCTACAGCTAGCCTAATAGAAGCTGCAAAACCAAGAAGTTTTTTACTGGCTATTATTTCTCTGTTAAATGATTTGAAGTGTAACCTAACCTAATCGACCAGTAAACTGGTATGCTAATTTGCACAAACTGTTGAAAGAGGGATGGTGTGCAGAAAACTTGCACTTAAATCTCATTGGTGACATAACTAACCATGATCCAGACTAGTTTTGAACTGTTATCTGGCTTATTTGGGGAACCTGTGTCCTACGGTGTTTGGTAATGAAGTTCCTAGCAAGGTATTTGTCCTATGTAATACCTCAGTGCTAATGTGTCTGTTCTGGTTTGTGTTTTTAGGGAGCAGACGGGAATCTCTAATTTATTGCGTGCCGAGTGTTCTGTCTGGTGAAAATCATGTCATCCATATTGCCATTCACTCCACCAGTTGTGAAGAGACTTCTGGGGTGGAAAAAATCTGCTGGTGGCTCTGGAGGGGCTGGTGGTGGTGAGCAGAATGGTCAGGAGGAAAAATGGTGTGAAAAAGCAGTGAAAAGCTTGGTCAAGAAGCTAAAGAAAACAGGACAGCTGGATGAGCTTGAGAAGGCAATTACCACTCAAAATTGCAATACAAAATGTGTGACAATACCAAGGTAAGTGCTGTTGTGTTTGAAATTGTTATAACCAATTAAGAAATGACTAGATGGATGTTTAGGCTATCTTGTGAATAAACAAACAAAAATCAGTTGCATGCCTTTGAGTTTTTTGGAAAAAACTTTAAAACCTATTTTGGTTTTAAATAGTGCTTGCTTCAGCTCTTACAACTGAATCACATGCTTTGTAAAATCAAAATTTCTAATAATAATTTTACATTCGTTTTGCGGTACCAAGGTGCCTAGCATAGCTTTTAGTTTGTAGCACTGCCTTATGCTTTTATTTGATAACCCTGTCTATAGTTGGAGGGGCTTACTTGAACCTACACTTTCACTTAAAAAAATTGATTTGTTTTTCCTTGGTCAACACTTCAGTCACCTAATTATTATTTTCAGTTGTATATGGTAGCTTAATTAAAGTTGTACAAGCTGCATCCATTCTCCCTTTGCAAGGGAAATCTTATCTTTGGAGGCAGGTTGCCTGCAGATCAATTAACTTACTGTAATTATTATTTGTTATTGGTTAATGAAAGTGCATTTCATTTAATAACTTGGAGTGTTTCTAGAAATTCTCTTCTGCTCCTCTATATGTATATACATTTAGGTGAACGACTTGCATTCTACCCCTTTGACTTTCTCAACTTAATTCATAGCAACTGCTGTGCGAGAGGCAAGGGTTATGTTTGTAAGTATTAATGTGATGTACTCTAGATTCATGTTGTACAAAATTCCCACTAAGGTGCATGTGTAAGCTCGTTAAGTGTGCAAAATAAATATCAAATCACTTCACAGGTATTTTTTTTTCTTGTTATGAAAAAGTTACAAGATCTTGTGACCCAGGAATATTCTGGGCCCCTAGCTCCTTTGCACTTAAAATAGTTTCTAAGGGAGAGAAGCGACATGCATTTTATGAGCTTGGTTTCTATATTAGCACGTTGGTCCCCGCTATACTTTTCAACTTTGTACTAATCATAGCACAAACTAGATTTAACTGGTGTCGGTAATGGTTTCCACATATCAAATGTGTTATAGCCTTTATCTAATAATGGTTTTAGCATTCTCTTTTAGATTTGACATAGCTTCCTGAGAAAATCTTGCCTATGCTCTGAATCAATGGCTATTTAAATTCTGCTCTTTTTCTCTTCTCGATTCACCTTTTGTTTCTAACACTGCACTCTGCTTGTATTTTTCTTTTTTCCCTTAGAGCGGTCTCAAAATTCTCTGGGTTTCTCTTCTGCTTTCTTCCTTTCGACATTTGGAAAACAATCAGAAATGAAGTATTTGTTAGCGCTTTGTGGTCTTAGTGTGGATTGGTAGACTAAGATTCAAACTTACTGGGATATGTATTTCTTTGAGATGGTTCTGTTTATTTGGCCAAGGCTTTCCTGTGACAAAGACTGAATGCTCAACCAGAAGAAGTTTTCATGTGATAGAAACTAAATGTGCCATACAACTATTCACTTGATACAAATGTGTATCTAACCTTTTGGCCAAATGTTAGACTTCCCAGAGCTGTCCTGCAGCTGGGGCAGTAAATATTGCTGCTTCAGAAGAACAGTTGTCTAAGTATCTTGAAGGCAATGTTAGAAGATACAAACAGCATGCCAATTTGCAACTGTTTTCCTGGGGCACTTGTCTTTTGTATTCAAGTCATTCTTCCTGCCTGCGTGATCTCTTGTGCTGCAGTAATAATAGTAAATAACTCTTTAAAACAGAATGCAAAGATCTGTTACACTCTGTATAATACAATCTCCATGTTGTGATCAGCAGTTTTTGCTGGGCTGTGGCATACTGTTCTGATCTATCCTGGAGTCGGCCCTAAAAAGGACTGGACCTAGATTTTACTTCTTTCTTGACTGCCTTGGGAAGAAGCTGGTAGCTGGAGAGCTCTTCAAGTGGTGTTGGCTATTGCACAAGGTTTAATTTTAAACAAAGAAGAGGTTTTGGTGTTAAGAGGCTAGATGATTTCAGGGCTGCCAGCAGTGGTCCACAGAATTCTTTAGCTTCATAGTTGGCTTTTAGACTGTTTGTATTATTTCACTTTGACAGCAGTAGTCTGGGTGCCCAAGAATGAACAAATGTTAGCTCAGTACTATAATGATCTCTGGAGATTCTTCTTGAATTTAGGAAGTTAATAAAATCTCTGCTTGAGACCCACTTCAATGGATGACCCAAAGATCTGTTGGTCATCAAGTAAAATATCAAAATACTGAATTTAAAACTTTTCTTTCTAACCAGCAAGAAGTTTGGGGTGCAAAGCTACTAAGATGCAATTCTGACATAACACTTGGGCTAACTTGCCAGATGCTCTTCTGTTTTTTTGTTTGTTTTTTTCACTAACTAAGTCTTAATCACTGGTACTGTTAAATTAAGAGTAGGTATTGACCAGTGCTGCCTGCCTCTTTTCCGAACTGTGGCATTATTCCCTCAACAGAAGTTTCACTTGTGGTTTTACAAATTTCTGATCCTGTTAAACATTATATCAAACTCTGGAAATTTCTAACTCCCGTATACCCTTTCATCATAAAAATCCAAAGCAACTAAAAACATGTAGGCTTTTTTCCAAATTGAAAGAAGCTTTGACAAAAGTCGAATAAAATTCCCTCTTCGGAAATTTGCATGTACTTACTGTATGTCACTTATAATCCTGCTGTGATTAGAATTGTTCCGTTTCTGCCCTGTCTGTTAAGGTGACCACATACTAAGTAAGGCTGATGCTATGTGTACTGTTCAAGCTGCTCGTGTAGTAATTAACACAACTTCTTGTGCAGTCTAATAGGGGTTCTGAGAAAGCAGAAGCAAACAGATGGAGTGGGTGTTGGCACGGCACAGCAGGGGTGCTTAGCGCTCCGTAAGTGGGTCAGTAATCTAGAGCAGAGGCTAAATAAGTACAGCGGTCCTTCTGACACTAGCCCTCTAAGTAATTTGTGGTTATCTTGCTGAATCCTCCCAGCAAGCCAGTAGAATTCTAATCTCATAATCCCTATGTATCCTCAAACTAAATGTTGGCACTTGAGTTCACTTTTCTAAAATGTGTAATGAGTTCAGCTGAATATAAGAACGTGTCTTTATGCTCTCCCTTGCGGTTTTGATACAAATATAGCCCAAAAGCAGTCAGTGAAGAAATAGAGGACATGAGTGTCAATTTATATAAGACTTCTTCCAAAGGACCTGTTTGTAAATGAATATTTTTCACATAGCAATAACTGAGATACAAGCCTTTAACAAACTAAACTATGCCACGTAGTGAATAATCAAATGGCATATCCATAGTCTCTATTCATTATATAAAAAGTCCTTTCAATGGTGACAGTGCAGGGTATTTTAATCCAAAGCAGGGAAACACAAATCACTAGTTTTAGCATCCCCATAGTGTGGTGTGGTCAGCAGTGTCTCTTCTGTCTTAAAAAGAATATAGATATACTTCATGCTGTCTTCTTGCTTTCTTAGTAAGACTTACAGAAATGAAGTTGCTTTTGAATAATACCAAATATGTAGAATTAACATCAGAGGAGGTTAACTGGAATGAGTTAGGGGATCGTGTTGAATGGAGTGTTGTAGTTATTCTTTAAAAAGAAGTCACGGGAAGAAGGGTAATTTTGCATGGAGTTCAGACTGCCTCGTGATGTCTTATGTTGCTCCGGAGCACACGTTTCTGAAAACTAATGCAGAATTGATCACGTCATTCTTGAACTGTAACCGAATGAATCCATATCGCAGGTTGAATTCTGCTTCTGTGTCAACATTTGGGTAAAGTGGCAACTGTAATAGTGTCTTAGGTGAAAGGTGAGTGATAATGGAGATGACCTGCCTGCACTGAGTATTCCCTAGGTAGGACTCTAATCCTTGTTCGTTATACATCGTAATCCATTCGCTCTCCCCCAGAAGATGCCATCTCCTGCTGTGCTTTCACTTACCTATTGTTGAACCCCCAGAACACCCTTGTATCACATCTTGCTGCTGGCAGTTTCCCTGCTCTACGCTGACACAACCTGCACAAAGCAATACTGAAGAGAGGCGTGCTACATCTCTCAGTGTATACGCGCACCTTCTTTCAGTATATGTGGGATGATAAAGAACACGTAGGCGCCTCCCATCCATCTCAGAACCTCTAGCTTTTATTCATTTTAGCTTTGCACAGTGAACACAGCTTTTGGGTATGCCCTGGCGTGGCTATTGCCAACTGAGGGGAAGGAGAGGAGACGGCTAAATGATGCATCTGTAACAGTATACCTCTATTTCCTCTTTCCAGAGGTTTGTGTACTCATTTCGGTACTCTAGAAGGGTTTGATACAGCACCAGATAACTTCCTGATTGCTAACTTAAAAGAACAAACTCTCTTCTTGAACAGACAATTTTTTTTGTTGGTGCTAGTGGTAGTGGCAATAGATATGTAAGCTTGCTTTTGATACTGTATGTAAAACAATATTTACAACTTGAACCCTAGGTTTCATGGGAGACCTTGATTTTTTTTCTCTGTAGAAGAGGTGAACTTTCACTGCTTCATAACAGAGAAAAGTAAGGCACAAAAGAAAAGTGATATATCTGGTAGGGTACTGTATTGGCTGAGGTAAGGGGTTAAAGATCTTGTTCCTTGAATCCACATTTAGGGATTTTTAGCTAGGGTGCCAGTGCCATGCAAGTGCATTAAGAAGGCTTCAGTGAAATGCAACAGTTGTTTAAAGCACAGAGCGAAGGCTAATGCTGTTGCCTAAGCCTTGGTTCCCAGCCTGCTGTGCCATTACAACTTTAGAAGGTGCTATCTGAAAAATGGCTGTTCTTGCTCAACAGCTCGGTATCTGTGTAGAAAATGTAGTCTTACCTGTGCCCGCTGTCCTCCTTGCTTAACGTGAGCATAGCATCTCTGCTGTGTTTCCTGGTTTTCAGAAGCATGTTTTTGCTTTGTTTTTGAGCAGCCCCCTCTGAAATGGGAGAGAGAACAGGAGGGGCTTAAATCCTGCCTTTGTTTTTGGAGAGTCCAGCTGACCTGTGGAATTCACAGTCAGCAGTTCAACTTTTGAAGCACCTGACTTCTGACTTCAAATGTGAGATGCATTCTGCATTATTACTCTCCAGAGGCAAAGAAAAGCCTTACAATAGACTCCACGGTTTTGAGAATATAGAAGATTTGGAGGGAGTGTTGGATTAAACGCAAAGTAGGCAACTGCAAGTGAATTGGTTGATTAGGCTTAAAAATCAGGACCTGCCTACTGATCAAATTTCAGTAACGGTGCTGCTTCTTTGAGTTTATTAGGATGAAGAGATAGTATTTTAAAGCCATACCTGTTGCATAATTTTCACTTCAGCTAATAGTGAAGGTTGATAACTTTTTAAACTGCTGTCACAGAACTGATCACATCCTGATTCCTGATTCTTCAGAAGAATCTGCTGTAAAGTTCATCAGGCACCTAAAAGTGAGAAAGACTGTTTAGAATGGTCCAGTTTACCTAAAGAAATTATGAATTTCTCTAGTACACCAGTGTCGTTCTTTAACTTGCCTGCCCTACAGCCCTGTCTTCGTTCCCTGCAGTGGGTTAGCAGTGTGGATAAGGTAAGCAGCCTATGCAGTGGCTTATTGCACGTATTGAAATCGTTTTCTGAAAGCTGGTGCTTGTGTTAGTTATCATCATCCTCCCTAGATGGAAGTCAGTAATGCTGATCAAAGTATTTAGGAGTGAGCAACAGCAGAAGCAAACTGGGCAAAGAAAAGACATTTTTGAAGGTGGGACAGACGATTTGGAACTGCTGTTTGAGAGCAAACAAATCTTTTAAGATGAGAAAATCTGGGTGCCTTTTTCTTCACGTAACAGAATAAAAAGTCATGCCTAATTTAGGTCTAAAGTGCACAGTTTTTTTCAACAGAACCTGTTCTATCAGTTAGTATGGTTATTTGCATTCCCTGGGAATGTTTGACAGGAAAGTGATTGCATAGCTGCATGCAGTAACCTCATTTTAAGGTGCTTTTGATCACCGCTACAGCTAACCTGGCTTCTACAATAGATTGTTTCCAAGCTTTTAAGATCCTTCCCCAAAATAAGTTACTTCAGTGGATAGCAGTACAGCAGTTTCTGTGTTCTGTTCTTCCACAGGTTAAGGCCATAAAAGATGGGTGATTCCAACAATTAAACTGTGGAAGAAAAAAAAAGTTCCTCTGGAAACTGTTACAGGAGAGTTCAAACATCTGCATCTCTGCTAACAAGTTAGCTAAGAGGACAACTGCAGGCAGTTGAATTGGCACAGTAGATCCAAAAATAATAATGCTATCCAGACAGAGGTGAAGTCTGTTTTCCCAGCAACAGAACTTGACACCATCTGTTAGTTTGTAGCAGAGATGGGATAATTTGCTAGCTGAGTTGAGGATGGACATTAATTCTTAATCGTAGCTCCCAAGATGAGAACTGCTGGTTTAAAGAATGTCGTCAAATAATAAATCATATCTCATTCCATACACATTCACTGAGACATAAATTAAAATGATTCTATAAATGTTTGAAGATCTATAATTGAACATCTTAAGCAACCTAAAATATACATATAGATGTTTAAGTACATTGTCATACACTGAAACACCATCTTTATTGCTCAGGTTGCAAGAAACATTCTTGTAAATTGTTTGCTGATAAACTGACTCCTTTTTCTCATGATAGGATTATTGAGAGTGGACTCTGCTTCATCCTGCTTTTCTTGTGTTGGAATTTAAATAAAAAGGATGCCTGAGGACAGCAAAGAATGGCAAGTGATGGCTGAGAGTTTGAGAGTTTTAGGCAAGATCAGCTTCAAAATCCCTCCCTGTGATAGCTGATGCTGTGAAGACTTTGGATGTCTTCACTGGAAGGTGTAGCAGGAGGAGGATCAAATTGCACTTGCCCTTTTCAGTCCTGTAGTTATGGTGGGACTTGAGTGTTGTCTCTAGATTCTCTGTAGAAGACTGGAGGAAGTTCTTGGTGTCTTCTAAACACTTTGGGCCAGGCTCTGGCCTCTGCAAAGCAGTAAGGGCAGAATGACTGTGTGCTTTGCAGCAGCTTCCTGTGGAGTGTATCTCTACATCTCATGATTTCTTGTGGCAGATCTTGTAGGCGCTCTGAATCGGCCCCGTGTGCATGTACCCCTTCAGCTGAGGAGTCCAGCAGCATGCTCTGGAGCTTCTCGACTTCCTCTTAGTAAAAGGAGTTGTACAGCCCCCCATGCCAGGCCTAGCAAGCAGCCAGGCAGCTGCTTGCCAGATGAATAGAGTCTACCTGCCATAGCCTGACCAGAAAACACTACTGAAAGATGATTATGCCAGATGACCATTCTGTGTTATTCCTGAGAGTAGCCATGGCAAAGCAGTTGGCTTTGCCGGGGGTATTTTTCTGGTGTTTTTGCAGTGTTTTCTGGTCTGTGTTGAGAATTCTGTTTCAGTCATTTTATGGTGACTGCTTTCAACAAGGCCATCTACTGTAGCGCTGTACAGCACAGTTTGGATTGCTGTTCAGAGAAAATGCAGCATTTCTCTATGTGCTAACTTCCTTGGGGCTTTTCTCAGAGCCAGGGTGGCAGAAGTAAGCACCTGGTATTCCAAGACAGTCTCCCATTCAAGAATAAACGGACCCAGCCCTCCTTAGCTTCCAAAATCAGTCATGTTCTGGATGGTGTGGCTGTAGACAAGGGGATGCTGGCCCTAACTACATGCCTGAGGTTGCAGGACACCTTTAGATGCTGCATGGACGATATGTAATAGGAACTGTGAATTCATGTCAGGTTTGACTTCTGGTCCCTGTGAAAGCTCAATTTCTAAACTTGAATTAAGCAATCATTGATAGTGTTGGTAACACTAGTCACACCTGTTATTTGAAAGTTACTCTTATGCGTACCCTTCGACTACAAAGCTATTTTAAAAATCAATTTAATCGGTGTATTATTGCAAAGCTAAACATAGAAATGAGATCATTAAAGATCTGCTGGTGGTCATTCAGGAGTTTCTCAATTTCTTTTAAGCTAATGAAAAAAAAAGAATTTAAGTGAGTTCAGACCAATTTAAAAAAAAATAACCATGGAGGAAATACCAGTTTGGCATTAATACTTCTGAATTATAATTTCTTTAAATGCTTACTCAGTACTATATCTTGCTGCATAATTACACAACTTTTGTAGTGCTTGTTTTCAGAAACTGACTTTAAATAACTTTTTGAAGCTTGTTGTGAAAACAGTAGTTTCAGCATTCTGTAGGGAAAAATGTTCTGTTGTAAACTGGTCGGCGCTGTTTTGCAGTCCTGTTTTGGAGAGGAGCTGTCATGGATGGAGGTGAGCGAGATGTGACGGATGAGTGAACGCCCAAAGCAGTCGGGTTTCGGAATGCCTGGTACAAAGCTCTTCAAGAACCTCTCTTTGAATTAGATTTTTAAAGGAATAAGCCCCAAAGTTGAATACTGTCATTCCCCTTTTCCCTAAATCTTTCTATGCAACTTCCACATTATATAGCCTGAAGTTAAATTTTGTTTGCTTTCTCCTGTTTGATTCATAGCATTAGTGCATTAGGTAGGTAGAGTATGATGCAAGATTAATATGAGCATAAGAGAATGTTTTTTTTCTCATAGCATATTTTTCTTCTACCAACACTTCCTACTTGAATGGCCACTTTGCAGCAAGCCCTTATTCCTAATAGCTGGGTACAGAAGAATATATGTACGTGTGTGTGTGCAGAGGGCCCTTCAGAAGGTGTGTACGATGGTGATCAGGGCTTTGCTCTAGTATATGTAAGTCATGCTTTCAAAGTTGAATTTGAATCGAAAACTTTAATTTTCTAGCCTTCTCAGGCAGTGTTAATTGAAATAAAAAGTAATGACTGTATTCAAGTGTAACTGAGGTTTTATTAAATACACTAAAACATAGCTTTTTTTCTTTTTTATCTTCTCTGGCATTGTACACAGCTGTGGCTGCTGTTGAGAATGGAAGTCCTGTTAGCTCAGGTTAAGCTTTAGTGCAGCAGCAGTTCAGGTTACAGCAACTTATAACATCAGTGTCATCCTGAGAAAGGAAGTCTTAAAGCATTAAACAATGAAACTTAATGCTGCCAATTTTAAGCTCGTGCAATTCAGGAAGTCATATGACTTGCCCACATCATTCGTTACAGAATTGGTATGCCAAGCAGAAAGCATTGGCATGTCAGCTGAGGCAGAACAACATGTAAAAATTGAAATGCGCAAGATATTTAGCCAACAGCATAGTTCGAAGGAGCTCGCCTCTTGAGGCAGGAGGAAGAAAATGTTGAGTTTTGAGGACTATGTTGTATACGAGTTAAACATTGGATCAAGGCTCTGGAGATGTGGATTTCAGTCTTGGCTGTGCTGCTTTTTTCTGGGTATCCTTAAAAAAAATCGCTTTATTTGCGGTGATTTCTCAGTCTGTAAATTGAGACAAATTTTTGCAAGGTATATGTGATAATGCCTCATCTTCACCTCAGTGACATAAACTGAATTATTGGTTATGGAGTGTGAGTTTAAGATGTTATTCTTGTTGGAGTATCAATGATGTAGAAAGCAGATTCAGGGGTGAAAAGTTGTTTAAATCTGTTAAAGTTCCTTAGCTTCAAGTTACTGTTGCTTATTATTATTATGATTATTATTGCTTTAATGGTAAGAAGCAGCACTCTAGTCAAGAGTCTGACTCAAAAAAAGAAGTATTAAAGCTTACTTGATTTATGCGCCTTGACTTATTTGTCCCAAGTTAACAACTGTTGTTGGGGCTGTTGATTTTTAGACACATGAAAAATAGCTATTTGTGATTACTTTAGCGACTTATCTGCTCGGTGGATCCCAGTACAATGCTTTAACTAGGAAGAATAATATCTGTATCTGACACTTTACGTTGCCATTAAGAAGATATGTTGGTCACTCAAGACAAATATGTTGACTGTGCTTTATTGTCAATACTGAGCCCCAAATGACCTCATAAATAGTAGTTATTTTTTCTCCAATTAAGGAATCTGGTTATAGTCAGCCTGTGTCAGTGCTGAACTATTCCCTGGCTTACTGTAGTAATTAGTGCCTTTATATCAGGCCAACTATGCAGTGTGAAGATTTCTCATTATGTTCTTCTCGTGTAGAAGTCAGCTAATTTACTTTTCTTGGTACTATAATAAAAAAAAAACCTGAGCACTGTTTTCACTAATGTGAATTTTTTATGACAACCAGAGCGTTTTTGTAGAGAAACTTTCCAATTGTGTAGCTCAGGCTGTTAGCCTAGGAAGTATTTATAGGGTAAAAAACATGCTGCAGTTCTTTTAATGTGCAGCTTTGAACACAAATAGCTAGTTAACTGGTTTCCTACTGATTTAATCCTCTTTATAATCTACACCTGCTAATTTAATAAGAGTAATTTCCCATGTCTTGTTTACTACTTGTTGCTGTTGGCTTACTCTGACTTGGTTGCAGTTGTGGATTGGTGAAAAACTTTTAAAATTTACTGTATACAATGCTGTGGTCTGAACGTGAACAGGTTTCATCGGCTTCTGTTGTGCTGCATTGCTTGAAGCAGATCAGCAGGATAGAAGAGAGCATGGGGAGCTGGAGCGAGTTTGCATCTTGCTGCATATGCTTCAAAATCAGCAGAAGAGCAAGGAGATTGGGGGGATCCCCTTGCAAAAGTGCTACACGGTAATCTGACTTCAGAGTTCGTTCAGAAACAACTCCCCAGATTGTGGCTTTTTATTCCAAAATGTACAAACACATTTCAGTGGGTCAAAAATTGAGTTTTCATTTGGAGTCTTTGCTTGTAATTGTTGGTAAACTGACCATTTCCTGGGGTGCTTGGATATCTTCTTTCTTATAATACTGGATAGCTAAAAGCCTGATACAAAAGAAAAACTTGGAGATTTGCTTAAATGTAGAATTTCAAAGTTAGTTGATTTGTTTAGTTGATTTGGTGAGTTATGTCCCAGAACTGGTATTCACTTCCTCTGAGTTCTGTGGGAGGCTTCAAGTCAAGTTTCTATGTGATACTTCAAATAACTTTAACTCATGCTGTCGTTTTGAAATTTTGAACGTGTGGGCCTAATAAACAACTGTTGTGGAGTTATTTGGCTCTTAAGTGTAGTGGAAAGTCTCATATGTTCGAAGCAATGTTCGACTATCAGGTGTTTGATTGAAAAAGTCTTTTCTCTTTAATAACTCAAATGTTATTTTCATAGACTCAACTGCATTTTCAAAGAGCACTTTTTGAACCTTGAAGTTTTTGTGTAAGCCAACAGCAGCATAGCATCTAATCAAAGTGTGTTGATAGTTCTTTACTGTCTTTCCATAATAAATGTTTCCCCTTCTGCATTAGTGGGGGAGACTTGAATGTAAACTTAATGGCCATTTCAAAGAAAGAATTTAAGTATATCCATCCTGATGAATTCCACAAAGCTGAGGATGAAAATCCCCTTTTGGTTCCTTCATATATAAATTTTATGAATGCCTAATATTATGCTTATGTCCAGTGTACCTGTCTTGCAAACTGATGCCTTGTCAAAGCACAATTGGGATCAAAAAATCAATGTTCCACTGTCCCCTATCTGTCTCAGGTGAATATAGCTGGAGAACATACAGCCCATTAATGTGGTTGTGTCTGTTGCGAATTGCATTGGTGGCAACCACTTAAAAATGCCTGTTCAATAATAAGAAGACATTATTACTGCAGCCTAGTGCTGAAGTGTTCGATCACCATGTGGGAACCCCTCAGTGCTTTATCCAATAACCTAGCAAGAAGGATTTAACCAGCTTTTGTTGCACTGAGGAGCCACAAAAATGTTAACTTGAATGCTAATATTCTTTAGCCCTTGAAATTCTAATCTTGTGCTGCAGTAGCACAGGGAGAGAGCAAGGCAGCTGCCACCAGAGCATAGAGCAGTTGTTTGTTACCACTTTTCATTTTGGGTGGAGGTAAATCAGGGTCTACTCCCATCAGTGGAGTGAGGAAAATAAACTGTTGGATGTCCTGGGAAAGTGCTTTAACTATTAAGCAATTGTATGTGAAGCAAGAGTGTTTGTGGGCATTATCTCCAGGTGAGCGTTCTGGGTGTGGAGCATGAGCGAGATGCCTAAGACTTCAGGACTTGTCCATAATATTAACACTTCCTTTTTGTCTAGCTCTAGGCAGTGAAGCTCAGTAAACAGGTTTTGATTCCTATTCCAAGGGAACTGCCTCTCTGCCTGCTCAGATTCTCTGTGAATGGTATCTGGTAGCGTCCCATATCCCGCTCTGGTCTGAGGAGAATAGAGACCTGTAGTTAGGCATCTTGGTTGTCAAACTTTAACTTCATTTGAATCCATTTGCTTACTGTGTGCACTGTGGACAATAGTTATGTAGTACTTGATATTTCTTTGAATTTTTGTATGCCTTATCTCTAAAGATATTGTCTCTTGTTTGGAGGTGTATCAAGGTCAGTGTATTCTCTCAGTTCACCAATTTTCATGTTAGGTATGCATCAGTAGCTGGCTCAGACTGCAGCAGTTGTTCTGACATGGTATAGAGGCTTCCCTGTGTCAAGCACTTTATAGTTAATATATGTTCACTTGTCTTCCTTGGCCTCTGTCATTGAGTTTCTCAAGACACATGGAATTTGTAGAGAAAGCTATCCAGAAGCACCTTCAGTTTGAAATGTGGGAGTAAGATTCATGTAATTCTGTTGTTCTAAGAGTGTTTTTTGACAACTCAGCATATTTTTCAAGCAACACAGACAAGATGGGTGTCTTGCAGACCTAATCCTTCCTCCTCACCACCCCAAGCACCCATAAGTTTGAGACAGTTATCAAATTGTCACATCTCAACTTTGTCTACCGCCCTCCAGGTTACAAAACAGCCCACTCATGCAGTAGTATCAGCTGCTCACCTGCTTGGAGGATGACAGGCTACTTGAGAGAAATTATTTGACTTAGCCATGGGTTGCTGTACCTGTTAACTCTTGAGGAAAACTTTCACCAGTGTGGAGACTGACTTTGCACCTAGGATGACTAATAGTGATTGGAGAACTTAAGATAAAGGTCATCTTTAAATGTTTTATGGTGCAAATCTGGAAATGTGTATGTGAGCTCTGTCTTTACCTCTTTTGAAAGCATGATCTTCTGTGAGATTGTTATCTGTTATTTGTGGACAGATCAACCAGTATTGTGATGGATATGTCTTTCTGTAAAGATACTTTGTCCTCTGATACTCCTGATTCTGTTTAGGTCTGTCTTCATGTTGGAGATGATGAAGAGCATTCATTAACATGTGAAACACCATTGGGTGTCATCTTAATTTACTGCATGGCCTTACTTAACTGATACAAACTAGAGAAGAAAACAGTAAATGCAGGTTGTATGAAACAAGATTGAGGTGATTCGGTAGGTTATTCATTCCTTGTGTAACTTAAAAGAAAAAAGATATTTAGTGGCTTGGCATCGCTCCTGTTCTGGAAGATGGTGCTTTAGTTGGAGCCTTTCAGTGGGGATTTAAATATTAGGAAGGAATTGTTTAATTTACTGTTTTAAAAGATGTGGTAAAATGAGAGTAGAGGATAGATGGTTATTTCCCAGCTAGACTGTGTCGCTGAACATGCTTGCTTCAAACCTGCACGCTGCATGATGTGGTGCAACATCTTACTAGCTACTCCAAGCTCCAAAAAATTCTTCTCCTAATTGGGTATTTTTGGAGTGTGTGTTTCTGGATACCCTTCTTCTACTTTGATAATAGAATTTTGATCTTTAGTTTCTTTTATGACATGGTGGTCTTGTTCTCTGGAAGGTTTTTATCAGAAAGTCCGAAGATGTTTTCAAGTATGATGTTCTCATTATATGAGATACAGATATTTTTTACGTTCAGCATTAGTTCACTCAGTCACATAATGAGCACAGTACTTTCAGCTTTGGAAACTTCAAACTTACAAGCTTTTATCCCAGTCAAAGTACTGTGTTTACATTTCTGTGAAGATGTTGTGAGAAACTGCAAAATAACATTGCAATCAGAAAACCTTTATTGCATATAATAGTGTAACAAATGAAAGCAGTGCAGCAATTTGAAGTTATTTCAGAAAACCATCTTAACACACATCCAAAGCTCTAAAGCTTGGGGAGCCACATTGCTGGTCTCTCTCTCTTTCTGCCTGGCTATTCTCTGGGGAGTTGCCATTGCAAATGCAGTTGTACACTTGCCTTCCTCGCTGGATGCAGGATTTAGTGGTTGCTGTTCTCAGTGACCGTTTTGAATATGTGATTTCACGGGGTGGGGTGGGGGAATGTCTGTGTCGTGGTTCATCTTATCGCCAGTAAGATTGCTTCAGAGTTCATCCGATACACATTGCAGCTGCTCAAACCGTGTTACATTGGGAGTAGGGAGCCGTGGGGCGAATTTTCCAACAAAGTCGTTGGGTCACGGTTTCCTAGGCTGCTTCTGCATGCTCCCTGTCTTCTTTGGTCTTCCTGCCGACTCTTAAGTGAGGCTCAGTTGTATTGCACCTCTTACACCACAGTCCTGAAAAAAATCCCTGTGTCCTGCCTGGCCTTGCTCTTTGGAAGCTGACAAGTTTGCAGGATGCTCCCCCTGACTTTGAACACTGATTGCGGACTCCTTGATAGGATCTGCATCTGAACAGTCCATGTGGACAGCAAGAAAATATTTTATTTCTGCTTGATTTCCATGGCATCCTGGAAAGGTTAATCTTGAACTTTAAGGTGCTATCCTCCTAGTATTTCCTAATTTTGAGAGAAAATAAAGGTAGCAGTGGTTGTCATTGGCTGCTTTATTTTATCTGACAGCGCTGGGCTAGCATGTCAGGATTTGGGAGAAGGGAGGAGGAGAAAATGCTTTGAAGGGGCCTGCCTTATATCTGTATTTTTGCCTTTGTAAGCAGTTTTTTGATCATATGACCAGGAAGAAGTGTGCCTTTAGTAGAGGCAAGAGAAGCATTATACTGTTCGTCAGGACGGCTTGCTGGCCTGGCACTCTGCAAAACTGGAAGAAACTTGCCCTGAAATGTGCAATGAGCAGCTCTGATGTGAGACTGTAACAGAGCATCCTTTGTATCTCACGTTCCACTTGTGCGTCCCCTGTGGACATCCTCGAAGTTTAACATCAAGTAAATAGAGCTGTTTAATGACTTTTTTTTTCCTTTCCCACAGTGTTAGAGAGGTTAATTGCATCCTGTGTCTCCTGCTTTTCTGGCTATTTTGATGTGTTAATTTTTTAGCATATATCCATTTACTAAGGAAGATTACTTAAGTCATTTTCCACAGTTGAAATGCTGCATTTTGTATTTGATGTAATGATTTTGAATGTATTGCATAAAATTTTATGTAAACTTTATTCTTAAAAGAGTACTTGATCAAGAGGAGTTGTTTAGTGGTTCCTGATTTGTATTCCACTAAATATGCACATGTATAAACATTTCTTCCATGGATACAGTATGTTCTCAATATGTGTGAAAGGGGGAGAGGGAGCAGGGAGAAAAGGTACAGTTACTGTTTTGAACAAGTAGTCTTTCTGTGTATTGCTTCTGCTTGAAAAAAGTCTGCTTTTGGGCTCTGGGGGAAGAGCAGAACCAAAGCCTTTCTGTTATGTGTATATAAGACCAATTACTTAAAAAAAAAAAAAAAAAAATCTAGTAGAAAAAAGGTACACCTGGAGAAGTGTCCATAATTCTAGGAGCTAAGTATCCAGCTGCCAGTGTTACCATCATTTCATTAAGTTCGTACTGAGATTACAAGTTGCACTTTCAGTTATGTAAGAGCTTTCTTTTCTGGAGCCCAAACTCTTTTAGACATTACTTAATGTCCTTTTCCTAGACTTACCAGGCTCTGCTACTCCTTTGAAAAATGGGAGAATCTGTTAGCAGACTAATTGCCCAACTGTATTTATGACATGTTCAAAAATCCATTTACTCTGGTGCTGATACTACTCTAACAGAATCTGTCCTCTTTTTTTCCTCCTTTCCCAGTAATCTCCTTTTCTGCTGCAGTGTCTGTCACCGACAGCAAAGGTCTGCAGAGAAGAATCTTGTCCAGCTCCTACTAAGGATAAGTGCAACTGCAGATCTAAGTCATTTTTTAAGAGGAATTCAGACTCGTGCTTTTTATTTAGCATTGACCGATATATTAGCTCATCCCTCTAGCAGATACTTAAAAATAAATAAATAAAACCCTGATTCATACTAAACAGCTCCTGAACCTTTACATTTTCCCTTTTAAGAAAGGGAGATCAGGACCTGCATTGCCTCTCGTGATTCGTAAGCAGGAATGTACTGCTGTAACGCTGGCTTGTGCCATTTGATGAACGTGCACATCTGGTTATGTACATTTAAGTGAAGAGGTGACATCCTGTCACTGTAATATGGGATGATGGAAATGCAAGTAAAAAGATTGTTCAGTTCTGCTGGGACACAAAATGTTGTAGGATTCGAAAAGGAGTAGGGGAGCTATTATCTTGTGAAGGTAGCTTAAAATTTGCATTGTTAATGCAGATCTCTTTTAATGTTTTCTAACTGAGCATAGTGCAGATAACCTTCTCCTCTGCCACCCCCAGTGTGGGGGAAAATAAACCCTGAGCAACATACAGTTCAGAAGCTGAGACATTTAGGCCAACCAAACTATATTTTGCAGTAAGCTTTTGTATAGCCAGTTGGCCAAACAGCTAGCTAAGATGCTATTTGCAAAGACAGGTAGTATAATTAGTGTTACTGCTGGCTGGTACATAGACATTTCAGACTGTAGTAAGGAGAAATGCTAATTGCCAGTGTAAAGAGAGGATTGTCAAGTCAGAGTATAAAAGTAGCTAAACACATAGCATATTTTCATTTGAAACCCAGAATTAAGAAACCATGATCAGGCAGATTTGGTAAGAACTGTCTTCTATGCTGAATGTAAGCCAATGAATCTTTTTAATTACTGACTTTGGTTCATTTATATAGTCCATCTGGACCTGTCATCTTCAGGACCTTCTGAGCTAGTCCCAAAGGTTTGGCATATCCTTTTTTGATCTTCCTTTCAGCTATACGGACTCTTGAATCCCCTTGTCATCTGGAAGAAGAGATTGGAACGACTGAGTTCTCATATCCATCTCCAGGGTCAAGTTAGCATTAGCGGTGTAACGGATGGTGGCTTCACACAAGTGCAGCTTCAGTCCAGCTGCACTAGTGATGAACTAGAGTCTGAAATAAATAGTTGTGTTCCTACCTTGGATTTCTGCCCAGTATGTTGCTATATAAAGTCTTCAATCTAAGATTTTACATAGCAAGATTTAAAAAAAAGATAAAAGTTGCCATACAAGATACAGATCTTGAATCAGATTTTATTCTGATTTCTCAGGCAGATCTCACAGAAGAAGCCATGAGCTATGATAAAGCAATGTCACTTGCACCTTCCTTATGAGAAAATGAGCTTTCATAAATCTAGTAACCATTTTTCACTGCTTTACCTCAAATTTGGACTGCTTGGTGTAGCTCTTCAAGCAAATTCTGTACCTCTCTTCTGCCCCCTTCCCCATACCCTCAACAAAATCTCAGTCAAGGTAGTAAGTGCTGTGACTGTTAGGCTGGTAGTTGTCTGACACTATGAACATGTTTGAGTGTGTGCCTGTACTAAGTAACCTTTTCAGTTCAAGTCAAAACCCGATCTTCCTTTATTCTTGTTGTGTTTTTCTTGTTTAGGTTTTGAGTGAAAATGTCAGGCTCACATCTGTACAGAAGCCTTTGCATGAGAATTTTAGAAGTTGAAAACTAACTCTAATTTTAAAATGGATAAATGGAGTACTGTTACAGTTTACTAAAATTATTTTCAGTAGCAACTGCAGCACTGCAACTGTCTCAGAATAGGTGCGGACAGAGAAACTAGATTCAGTGGTAAAAGGGCTCATGAATGTAAGATCTGGGAGAAAAAATAGAGAAGACAGCCTTGAACATTCACTTACAAACATGTTACTGGCTGTAGATTTTGCAGGGTACAATAGAGTCAGGAAAGATGTTAGAGATTCAGTGTATTACTTCACAAATAAGCAAATTAAATGCCCGAGACCATTTTGTAGTGATGCCCAAGTAATACGGGCTTTGACTAGTGTGAAGCAATTTGCTTTTGTAGTTTTATTTGTTCTCTTCCTAGTACTTCTGCTTCTGGTAAAAAGGAGGTGGTCTACTGAACTCCTTGCTTTTTAGCTGCTTACAGCCATTCCACTCCTTTACAAGAATAAAATGGAATTCCAGTTATCTATGAAGTGTGACAATATTTAATGACTTCTGTGTAGAGTTTCTGCTGTTTTATATACCATTTTGAAGTATATCATCTTTGAAGTGGTTCTGCCTAACTTGCATCTGATGTAGTATTGTTGCAAGCACTGAATTTAGTACAAAAAAAGTAACTAGAGCATGCAGTCTGGCTAATGCCATGAACAGTTTTAGTGGTGGAATGGTTACTTTGTTCATTCTGTCACTGTAAAAAGTAGTAATAAATTTATATTAGCAAAGGGATGCCAGCCTAGGCATGAGAGTGACAGTGTTGTTCAATTCCTTTGGGTTCACGCAGAGCACCGTTTAAAATTGTTCTGGCTTCAGATTCTTTCAGCTATAACCTCAATCATTGTAAAGACTTACTAACTTAATCCCTACTTTTATTTGAGCAGTCCTTCTGCTTTGCAAATGCACTAGGGGAAAGTTACAGGGATGTCTTGGGCTATTTGCAATGCAGTGCCACACATAGGCAGCAGCTTATTTGATGCTGTAGTCATTGCTCTTCAGACAGCACTTATGCATACTTGCTTGGATCTGCAAATCAGTACATCTAGCTTTTAGCTGTGCTGAGAAACTAAACCTAATTAAGAGACCTAGGTTGAGCACCAAGCTGAGGTGGCTTTTTTAGCAGGCATTTGGGTATCAATGAGGGCCATGGATTGTCCTGGGTAGATGCATCTTCAGTTACTGAAGCTTCTAATTTGGAATCAGTGCTACCGCAAGCCAGAACCCAAATGGTTGTCTGTATTCATTATGATGAGGTCGTACTATCACGAATTATCATTAATATGCTGGTTGGCAATGGTCATCTTCCAAAAAACTGAGAATGGTAGCCTTATCCTGTTGCCTTTTTTACCTAGATGAGTCAGTGTCCTTTGCCACCTAATCATATTCCAAATGCAAGAATTTGTTTTTGACCAGTGTGTTCCATTTCAGATGTTGTCCATCTGTATATTTGGACTCTTGAATGTAACTCTAGTACGCTACTTTAGACTATTCCATCCTGGGTAGTTTATATCTAGCTAGTATGGAATTTCATATGGATGTTGATTCTTCAAATAGGGATGTAATACATCAAAGCAAGCAGTCGTATTGTATACTTAGCAGTATGGCTCACATCACATTTGTCCATGTTCATTCTTTATTGGCAGAGAAATAACTCTTCTGTATTTGAACTGGGACTTCATAGTTCAGTTTTGTAGTAGGCTTATGGCTGTTATTACTCCTCCAGTATGTTTTGCATTATTGATGCTGCTTGGTATCAACATCCATAATATGTAGACTTGAGTAATACAAATACTTTTTAGGTTATCTGTGATATTTAGGTTCTTCCTGTGTCCTCATTTTTCTTCTGCATATCACTATTTTCTATCTTACTAAAGGAACGCAGTTTTGGCATTTTGTCTCAAAATTGTGAAGCATTGCTACAGCTCTTTGCTGTTTAGGTAGTTTCTTGCCCAGAGTAGGGTTTTTTGGAACTCAGATTTTCCTGTTAAAGGAAATGATGAAATGGAAGAATTGAAGGCATACTCTGTTCTGTTGCATGCTGATAGCCACATTAAAGATTTTTCTTGCCAGAGCTGTATAATATCATCTGAGATGCTGCTCCTTATAAGCAGATAAAAAGTTAGGTTGCAATGCCAACTCTTGCAACCCTTTCCATTTAGGGAAAGGCTCCGACGGAAGTAGCTTCAGGTCCACCCAGTAATAACTCTCTGACCCTTTATTCACCACATCTGTCTTCTAGTCAGTCCAGAGATTTGGATTGCAGGACTAAGCTGTCCCAGGTTTAGTGTAACAGCTTAACCAGATGTTCACTAGAACTTTGCCTTTTCCCTGAAAATCCTTCAGTCTCTAAGGGTAGCTGTTTTTCCTTGCAGGTATTCTTTGAATGTTTCTTCTTCTTCCAGGAAATAGCTTTCTCTTGTTAGAACTTTAAGACATCTGGGAAATTGAGCCAATTTGATGCTTTAGATCCCTAAAGTCTCTTATAATAAATTTGCCAATTCTGTTGTGTCTGCAAAAGCAGCAATCTAGTATTCAAGCAAGCTTGCTCTGGGAGTGCTGGCAGCCACAGAACGTGGTGATTTGCTAATCTAAACCATTACTGAAAAGATAGAAATACTAGCTTTTGTCTAGTTGAGACCTTGTTTATGTCAACAGGTCAAATTGTTTTGAGAGCAGCGCTGAAAATGCTCCTTGGAAAGTGTCTGCTCTGGCTGGAGGAATTATATTCGTTTTAAACTTGTAGCTTGGAATATCTTTAAGCCCTGTCTACACAGGAAAGATTTAAGTCCATCTTGGACACAGGAGTCGAACTGTATTTTGGAAACAATGATGGCTTAGCAATGTTGCAGTATACAGTGGGTTCAAAAACAAAAATCCCTGTTCTACAAAACATGAAGCCTGAAGGGTGCTTCAAGACTTTGGTTTGAGGGCAGCCTGCTTGCTAAAGGTTAAATGGCGATATGTTTTGGCTACTTCTCTCCTAATAAATTAAACGTGCCTGGGAATGTTCCCAGGCACTGAGGCCAACTGGCTTACAACTGCCTGCGTCCACACTCTTAAACTCTTCGCTTCCAGGGCAGGGGGGGCTGCATCTGAACTGCCTGCTGCCAGTGGTCCCGATCCTTTGCCGACTCTCGAACCTGGGAATTGTGTGGGAGAACGCTCATTGGCATGGACTGATGCTGGGGAATGTCCTAGCTACTTTTGAGTGTACATGATCATGTTCCAGCGCCTGGGAATGTTTCCAGACAATGTTTAGTTTATATGTACAGATGTTAGTCCTTGATTCTTCCAGATTCTTTATGGACTAAGGCAAAGACTGACTCTTCATCTTGCAAGGGATTTGGGACAATTTAGAAAGACAGGTTTAGGAGAGAATGCCTCCTATACATTTTTGATTCTCTACTGCATAAAAGGGAGATAGGAAGCATAAACTTTCAAATAGATGGTTTTGGTGGTGGTTTAAATATCTTTCAGAATCCACCTTTGGCCACCAGCGTGCCGGGATGAGCAGGAGTGTCTGCCCTTCATCAAGCTGTTGCTTGTATATGAATGAACATATTGTGTTGGAGTAGCAACTGTAGCCTTTCATGAAAGTGCTGTCTGTGAAGCATGCTTTTTATGGTTGTGAGGAATTTCATTCTGATTTGGGGTCTGTGTGAATGTTCAGAGTCCTAATTTGCTGGCTGGGTGACGAGGGAGTCTTGAACCCTTTGGGCAGTGGATCTTTTATGTGAGTAGGAGAGTGGGGAGACCACTTTATTTCCTCAGATGTTTCTTGTAGTGGACAGGAAAAGCTATGTGGAGCTCACTTTATTATTGATCATAGAGGGTGATTTCCAGCAGGCTCTTCAGTGTTTGATCATGAGTTATTGGAAAGGGAGTAAAGCCCTAGTGTAGATGAGTCAGTAAAAACATTGATACTAATCTTGGTTCTAAGCAGACATATGTCCTGAAAGACAGCATATCGCATAGGCTGCCGAATAATGGAGATTTTGCTCTCCTCTTTAATGGATCACTTTTACAGAAAAGGTTTTGGAATATACTGTCAGCTTTGACAGTTCAAATATTGATGAGGGAAGAGGTTAACAATACAAAATAACTGTTCCTGTTCATCAGGTTTTGTCAAGGGGTATAAGGCTTTACTTCTGCATGTGTTGTCCTAAAAGCTTTGTGAAGCAGCTGCATGGCGGGGTCCCGCTTGCACCAGTGATGCAGCCGAGGTTGGAGGCTCTACTGATCCTGTAGTGGTCAGTTATCCCTCTTCTGACCACTCTGTTTCTTGAGAGCAGTGACATTGTCTGGGTATCGGGTTGACGTGCTTGTTCAGAATAGTTGACTCTTGTGAAGAGCTGGATACGTGTCAGAGAACGGGCCTTAATATGTGCCTCTGTCTTGCCAATGCAAAAAGACAAGAAGTCACCTAGCATAAGATTTGCTTGTGTTCGTTATCAATGAAGTGTCAAAGGCCATAGGGGTTTTTGGGTTTTTTTTTGGGGGGGGGGGGGGCGCGTTGGACACGTTTGTGTAGCTCCACAGGAAATAAAAAGGAACTGATCTGGCTGAGAAGTAACTCGCAAAACGTTAATTTTCCACCACGTGTGCTCTGGGATCAGATGGGCAATTCTCTGATTTGGCTCGCTGCTCTATTGCGTGAGCATTCCCGCCTCCCTTGGGGCAGTGTTAGAAATAAGGATGTGGGGCAGGTTGGAAGGGGACCTGAACTATTCATCTGTTTTGTCCGTAGCCCACGCTTGCATATTATTGAAGCAACCATGGAATTAAGGCAGTTGTCAACCCTAAAAGTAGTCTTAAGTACAGTCCTGTGCTGTCTTCTCTTTTATAACACTAATGAAATCCATTAATGAATTTCCCTGCGAAAGGAGGAGAAATAAAAATGTCACTTCTTTATTAAAGCACTGAATCCAACCTCATAAGTATATCAACTAAGTTTAGCAGCTTAAATTTAAATATCAAAGCTTGTATTTATACCTAAGAGTTTGGCGAACTTGGCCTCTTTTCTTTATGGTAAACTTTTCAGAGACTCTTAACTTCAAAGGTAATGCACTAACCAGTCAAACTTCAGGCGTTGTGATTAGCTAGTGGAGTTGTAAGGGGCTCGTCAAACAAATTCTGTTCCCTTCTGAGATGCAAAGTCTAGCTGTGTGTTACTTAGGTAAAATAAATTAACATTTCCAGTGGTCACGGAGCAAGTCTGTGACAGAGCTGAGCTTGATGTATGATTTGAAAACATGCTGCCCGCTTACAAACCTATACTATTTTCTTGCTTTGCTTAAATCTGCTGCTCTTAGTTTGTCTCTGTCACTGGAGGCTCCTTTCTCTTTACTGCTCTGATCTTGTCATTGAAGCAGTTCTGTAAAGGAACGGTTGTCTCTCCTTTCCTCCTGCTTTCCTGGTCTGCTTGATTTACTGGTTAAAGTTTTGTTATTCTATAATTAAATCTTAAAATACAATGCTATAAAACTTTGTTAAACAATGCATTTTGTGGAAAATAGTGTTTAGTTCTTTAATCGAGGGCAATACAGAAAACAGTGAGAATTATCAGCTATAACATGCTTTTCTTCAGAGTCCAAATTTTCCTGTGTTGGGAAAAGCAGCAAGTTAGTATCTGCATGGAGAATGAGATTGATGCTGAAGTGGTGGTACCTGAAAGTTAGGCTATGACAGTACGGTTTCAGCTACCCATGGTGTTCGTTTGAAATGTTAGATCAGTTTATGTTTAAAATAAACAAAAACAAAAAAACAAAACAACCCAGAAACTACCCTTTAAATTTGAATTCTGTTAAGAGCTAGGCTGAGGAAGTTTTGCCTGTTTTAAGGAACATTACAACTGTATTGACTACTTAAAACCAGAGAACTTGTTCACCTTTTAAAAACATTATCATTTACCTTGAATCACGTGTTCCATTTTAATAGTCTCCTTCATATAGAAAATATAGCATTAGATGCCACTTTAAATGCAAACCTAACAATGCTCTATCTTCTATGTGAAAGGACGTATTCTGTACATTTTTCCATGTTTGACATCATGGTGTTTTGAATAACCATGTTCCATATTCATATCAATTTTTTGTTTTTGTTTTCAATTTATGCACAGCACTTGCTCTGAAATTTGGGGACTGAGTACACCAAACACGATAGATCAGTGGGATACAACAGGCCTTTACAGCTTCTCTGAACAAACCAGGTGAATATTCTGCCCTCTCTCGCATCATAGAAGTCTTGTGGGAGGGATTGGCTTTGGAGGGTCTGTAGCGGGATGCTTTAGCTGTAAAATAGACTAAAATGCTTCCTAGGCCTCTCATGGTACAGCATTTTAAAATAATTGCTTGCCAGTATAGAAATCTAAGTGTTCTCAGCTGATGTTTTGACCAATGAAATTCTAACTCTGGAGTACTCCTTTTTCACGCCAGTGCCGTTGAAAGAATGGGAAGACTTGTTAAACGCAAGCTCTAATGTGGTTTGGTACTTACATTAACAAAGTTGAGATGCTTGATTCTGTTAGACCTAATCTTACAAAGTGTTTAAACTGCTTTGTATGCCACAAGCTTTCAATTAAATCTTGCTAATTGGATCAGATACGAGCTGCTGAAGAATTGTTTGTAAATTCTTCAGTAGTTAATGGTGGGCAAATTCTAAACAGGGTCTTTATTTTTTCATGTCACATTACTTAATTTGTGTATTGAGGTTTGTCTCCCATCCCATAACAATCATAAACATCTGCATTTGTGTAAGCATATGCAGTCTGTCTTAAAACTAGCAAAACATTTTCAGCTGGTAGCAAGGCAGATGAAGTCAAGAAGATAAACTATACAGCCCTTACAAGATGTGCCTTCATGCTTTTTGCATTACAGTTTTACTGCCATGTGGATCACTTGGGCAGCTGACTGCTTCTAGGCTTATTTGCAGTCCTGTGGGAATTTTTATGCTTAAAGCCATAAAGCATTCATGCCACAGCAAAGCTGTGGGGTTTAGAAACTCAAGGGAGTATTAAGTGTATGATTTTTTTTTTTTTTTTTTTAAACAACTGTCATGCATTTGAGAAAATGTATATGAAGCAATCATCTTAAATACTTGGAGGTAAAGTGGCTTTTCAATGAACCCCAAACTCACTGGCAATAATCTGTGCAGCTCAAAAATAAGTTAAAGCGCTGTTTGATACCATCATTTTTCTTACATTTGAAGCCTTTTACCAAGCATATAAATGTCACTAACAGTGCCAATCCACTGAATTCTGAGAATAAACAAACTACCCATCCCATGTGTGTACACTGTTGCTTAGGTGATTAAGAAACAGCATGCAGTCTATAAATACTTCTCAACATCTTTCCCATATAGATCTCTCGATGGCCGTCTACAGGTATCTCATCGTAAAGGATTACCGCATGTTATTTACTGTCGCTTGTGGCGCTGGCCAGATCTTCACAGTCACCATGAACTTAAAGCAATTGAAAACTGTGAATATGCTTTTAATCTTAAAAAGGATGAAGTATGTGTAAACCCTTACCACTACCAGAGAGTGGAAACACCAGGTAGGAAGACTGCTTCGGCCATTCTATAGCAGCATCTGTCCGTACCTATTCAGCATAATGTTTTAAATGAAAAATAGAAAAGGATGATGTGTCTCTTGCCAAAACTGCAAGATAATTGAAAATACAGATTTTGAGAATACTATCCACTGAAAGTTTTTAATAGTAAAGCTACTGAAAAAATCCTTATTTTATGAATGTGTTGAATGCCTTTGATAAACACTTTCAGTACTACTAGCAATTTCCAGTTGGCTAAGTATAATCCAACATGAAAATGAGAATGGAAATGACTTACCCTAGCTGATATGGGGTAATCTCACTCAACAGGGACCTGGGTAGCCAGCAGCTCTGTAGCAAACATAATACCCTGACATTTAGAAATCTTCAAGGAATCTAAAGACACTTTTAGACTTTTTAGATTTTTTTCCTTTTAGCTCACAGGAGTAAAGCATGTGTTTTCTGAGCCTAACTAATGCTTTAAAATTTTCTTTCCCAGTCTTGCCTCCTGTACTAGTGCCGCGGCACACCGAGATCCTAACAGAACTTCCACCTCTCGATGACTATACCCATTCCATTCCTGAAAACACTAACTTTCCAGCTGGAATTGAACCACAGAGCAATTACATACCAGGTATTTTCTTAATTCTCATTGTAAACAGTATGCTCAACATTGTACTATAGGAACAGAGATGGTAATTTCATCCTTCTAAGTGATCAAATGGCGTGGAAGATGCACAAATAAATTAAATGTTTTCTTACCTTGTTGATTTTGTGGATGGATATATTCCTGTCGAAATATCTGATCATGGTTATCTGCAAAGCGCAATCCTGTGTGAAACCACATGTGCGGTTGTGTTAGTACAATAAGCTAGTTTATGATTCAAAATGCTGGTGAATACAAAGTAGACCTTTGCCTCATGCTTTAAGCCTGTTTTACAAACATATAGGGGTTACCAAATGTTGTATATTGGAGACTGAGTAGTAAACTGCTGCTCAATTTCTTAACACGTATATATGATTTGGAGAAAACCTTTTAAGTTACTGTTCTGGCAACTTAAAGATTTTTTTTTTTCTTTAACTGTAGGTTGCAACTGATCAAAGTCTGTTTTGCGTATTTGTTTCTGTTGTGTCCATGCACTTTTGTCCTTTGTTAATATGAAAGAACAATGTAACAAAATTGAACTGTGAAATAATTTCTCCTCCACCTGTTTGCTTCTTCCCCACCCCGAACAAATATCAAGACTAAGCTGCTACTGTGCACACATATGCATGCATCCATATTGTAAAGTAAAATGAGCAACTGCTGTTTCCTGCCCTAACTTCCTGTTTCCTATCTCTTCAGGAAGTTGCCTAGAGTGTAAAACCACGCAAAGCTGAAATTTTCTCACTAGTGTTTAATGCAACTACCTTGCAGCATCCAAAAACTGATGAATAAACTAAAAATTCAGTTCCTGACTCTAGAAAAATAAGATTACTACCTTGAAGCTCAAAATGTGTAGTATACAAAACATATCTACATGTCTTAAACAGAATGTTGTTTGCATTTTCATAAATATATCGCAGAATGAAATGGCACCTAAAATCTTGATGGATTTGACAACTGATCTGTTTAATTAGTGGCATGTTTGTTGCCAACGAAGGAGAGCAGATCTTTTGAGAGCAATTTAAAGTCTTGGAAGTTGGTGTCACTTTTTTAACTTATATATACTTTTTTTTCCACTGAAGTTTGAGGGCTTTTGTTAGTGTTTGCAGACAACTTACTGGAAAGCAACCATTTGAAAATTCAGTGTGTTATGTAAATGAGCTAAAGCAGCTATAGATAGTCATTTGCAAGGAGTCCGTTGAAGGTGATTGCAAGTATTCACGTGATCTTCAAATGCTTATGCAGCTAACCACAGCTTGAATTTCTGTAGAGTTCTTTCCTCTCTTTGCCATTAACCCCCTTCTTTTCAATTCACATTGTGGAATCTTACTTTATTTGACCTGGCTAACTAATCTTGAATGCTTAACAGGTGCTGATAAGTCTTGTGTGTCTTCACAGCCTCCTACAGAGAACCTTTTTCATTAGCTGCAGTCCAGAGTAACAACCATGGTAATAGTATTGCACTGCAATACTGTCTTGATACTCAGTCTACAGAGAGATTGGTTTCACCTACGGCATACGTCATGTATGCTTGCCGGGCAGATGGTGACCATGGAAGCCCAGAATGGCCTTTTGGGGCTGTATGTTCCTTTTGAAGTTATGGATGTGCTGAATGGCGTTGTCCAAACTTTGGCAGCATTCACTCTGCTAGGGGTTTTTAATGCTTCAGCTGAGCATTTATTTCCAACTGTGTTGGTGCTCAACCTCTGACCCGAAAGCTGTATTAATAGTACTACGTGGGGGAAATCTCTGTTCAGAGAGACTAGATATGGAAATTATCTGTGCCAAAGAGCCTAGATTAGCAACTGGAAACAGGAGGTGTGGGTTAGATTGGAAATGGTTACTGACCTTTACCATGGCTGTGGGCTTAACTGTAACAAGTGACTCAGAGATGGGTGGAGACCACTTTGTCACAATGAATTGTATAAAAATGTTCAGAACAGTATGATTTTTATCGTCATACTTCTTGCTAGAAAAGGTTTTCCGTAATCTTCCTTTTAAATGCTCATTTGAGTTTTCTTTGTCACAGATTTCTAATATTTAGCATACTAGTCTTACAGAATGCACAAAAGAGGTAATTCTTCAGTTCATTTTTATTTAATCAATTGTGTTTCCTCCTGCTGACTTCATTCTGATCTTCTGTTGCTGTGAATCTCTGACATATAAAATTTTATTCTAATTCTCAAGTAAAAGGCTTTAGCTTTAAATTTCTGCTTTTTGGTAATATTGTAATTAAATGTGTTTAATCTCTTAGATGTCTCAAAGACAATTCTATGGCAGTAGTAGAGATTAGGTAGCTTCAAGCACTTTCACAAAAGAAATTGAGATTTTGCCTTTAATTTATAGGAAAAGACGCTTGTCCGGTTCAAAGGCAATTATTTCCTGAAAGGCAGTTGGTTAACTCATTATCTGGATTGCAAAGTAAATTTTTGAATGGAGAAAAGGAACAACCGTGCTCTCTGATATTTTTAGATATTTCTCTGAAATTGGACACAGTTTCAAGTATCAAAATGCTTCAAACTTGTTACGGAGTTTACTTCAGTCTGTGGAACACCTTCTTTAAAGAAAGCTAGTTGAAAGAAGAGGTGATCATTTTTATAGAGCTTGGAAGTTAGAATAATAATAACAATAATAGAGCTTTTGCAGGAAAAACTGGTTAAATAATATAGCTGTAGTTAATGAGTGAAATCAACTGTCGGGTATTAAAGAAAAATGGATTTGGGGACTGAATTGAAAGCTAGCCTTCATTAAATCTAGCAGCTTCTAAACTGTGGGAGGGTATCTGATCCTACACTTATACTACATAAGGCAGCTCATATTTTTCTCTGGAAGTCACCAGATGGTTTTCTTGTTTGTAATTCTAGTAAATGTGAAAGCTGTTGATCACAATTGCAAAATTGTTACTCATTGTAGTGAAAGTATCTTGCATTGTGTGGAATAAACAAGGATTGTCCATTAATTATATAACTCTGCCCAGTAAGCAATTGACAGGCATACGAGAGAGAATATATCTTACATAGACAATAAGACCTTTAATGGGTCTGAAGCCTACTGGAAGGAAAAAGGGCCTGAAAAGTGAAATTCTAATTCAGTGTTCAAGTAACATATGAGGCTCAGGGCAACTTGAGGACAAAAACCCAAAATGCTAAATCTTATAAATCTCTCCAGTCATTGAACCAATAGATGGATACTTTTTTTGACAGAAACACCACCTCCAGGATACATCAGTGAAGATGGAGAGACAAGTGACCAGCAGTTGAACCAAAGCATGGATACAGGTAAAATTTCTTTTTACCACTTTCAAGAATAGGGATTACTAGCTGGGATCCATCTATACGGTGGCATGAATTCAGCTCAAATGATGATAGTAGTAGCCTTCTGTGTAACCTGGTCTTTTGTCTTTAAAGTATCGCTATCAATCTTTTGTGGACAAAACAACTTTGCTAGGGGAGTGTTTTTAAAACATGTTGTGCCATATTAAGTACATTTCATTTGGTTCATAACAAAAGCGTACAAATCTAAATAAGTCTTCACTGGAAAGCCTTAAAATAGATTTTGAAAGCTGACTGTTTGCAACCTATCCCTGACTTTCCCTGCTGAAGACAAGCAGGAAGGTGTTAGGTTCATTGGAGGCAAGATGTCTGTTGGCCTAAAAATGTTACAGAAAAGCTGCTTTTTGAGATACCTTATAATTTTTGCCATATTTCAAATGAGTACTTGTATAGAAGGGTCTACTAAAACAATAGTAGTGTCTTTGTGTGAAGGAGTTCCTAGATAATCTGTTTGACTCTAGACTTGGACAAAGAATAGTTAATGTGTTGGATAAGAACCTCCTGCTGCGCACTGGCAGACTTGAGAGAGTTTTTGGCTAGCTAATGTTAGCAACCTTTTTCAGTTAATTAGAATCAACTGCACTAACTTATGTAAGAACTGCAATATTTTCCCACTACGTGACAGTAGCTACCTTAATTAAAAGCCTGACTTCAGCAGTAACTGTAGGAACGTTTCTGTGCAACCTGTCTTTGCACCTGAATTTTGCCTACTAGTGCTCATATTGCATTGGAGAGTCCATGTTTTTCTGAGTTTTTTCTTCCTCTTTCCAGGAAAGAATAGTTTCCTCAAATGAGGAAGTCCAGCTTGTTCTTTTCTAGAGATAAACCCTCTCCTTTGAGAATAGAGAGGTAATACCTTGATTATCTTGTCCACTTTTTGTTAGCTTTTCTTACTGAAACTAGGAAGAAGTCACCGATTTCTCACTGGATTCTAAATATTGTGCATAAGTAAAGATGTATTCACATAGTGTGCATGAAGTGAGATCTCTGCCAAATACGACACTAAGATGTTAGTAGAATCTTTACAAGGAGGGGTAGGTTCCCAGGTGTCTGGAAGATTAAATGTAATCTTAATTCAGAATAAGAATGTGACATGCTGGAAAACTGGTTGTAGGATTTCTGAGGTTTCTTATTTCCAGAGAATTTTAATGTAAAACTAGTACCTAGATAATGGTCATAACTTCCCGTCTGAAACACCGAGAATCATTTGCTCTGAAACAATCTGTGTTGCTCCAACAGGATCTCCAGCAGAGCTGTCTCCTAGTACTCTCTCCCCAGTTAATCATAGCCTGGGTAAGCTGGAAATACTTTAGTCGTTTCTGTGTGTGTGATCACTCCTCTTTATATATGTAATTACATTAAATATAAAAATGTACTTTCAGAAAAGTAAGAACTGTAGTAGGAGGAGACTTCTGGGTTCACTCCCTGATGATAAGTGTAGTAGGATTGGGTTAATACCTAGTGCTAGTCTACCTCTATAACTGTTGAGCTTCTAGCAAAGAGAAGGGGTTATACAATTGTGTGTGCAGGAACTGCATTTATAACATAAATCCTTTAAAGGACAACAGCCTGTAACTAGTCTTACGGGTAGATACCAAATTTCAGGGGCCATCAAGCCTCCCCAGCCCACTAGTGCTCCCCAGACTTGCTGTCTCCCTCTATACGTCTGTTCTGCTGCTCTTCTAATGCACTGTTTCACCTGGGAGCACAAGACAAGAGTTGCTCCCATGTTGGCTACCCACCTGCTTTGATCAAGTGCCATTGCTGTGTGTGTATAAATGCCTAGGGAAGATCAGATTCCCTGGGATTTGTGTAAGGAATGGGGAGCTGATGGGGCAGGAACATGCCGTTCTGAATGTTGGGCGAGTAATTAGGACAGGTAAAAAGGGGAAGTAAAACAGCGAAAGCTGAAGATGCACAGGGAAGTCACTGAGGGGTGGAAGGGAGAATAAAAGGAATTTAGAGGTGCCTTGAAGGAGAGAAAAATGGAAATAGTGTAAAACAAGTGAACATCATTTTTGTATTAATCATTTTTTCCTCTGTGTGGTTCAGTGTTTGATAATTTCACTTTAATATTGCCAAAATCCTTGCAAATTACAGAAAGGCAACAGAAGTGCCTCAATATCTGGCATTCACTAATTTTCACTATGTTTAGCTCAACTGTTTTGCTGAGCAAAAATACATGTAATGAAGTACATGAGCTGTTGTCAGATTAGGTCGCCCCTTCTCCCCCTCCTTGTGGGGAATATTGAATTCCATTCTGTTTACCGGGGTAGATGAAAATGGTGGCAAGCAAAATTTAATTTGAGTAGTTTGAGAAGACTACAGCTGTCCTTCCTGGAGGAGACAAGTAACAGGGCAGAGAGGTTTCTTTTCAGCCTAAGATTCTCCATTACTCTTATTTTATTGTTTTTTGTTTTTTTTAAATTTTTTTAGACTTGCAACCAGTTACTTATTCGGAGCCTGCATTCTGGTGTTCAATAGCGTATTATGAATTGAATCAAAGAGTGGGAGAAACCTTCCATGCATCACAACCTTCACTGACTGTAGATGGCTTTACAGATCCTTCAAATTCAGAACGGTTTTGTCTAGGTCTGCTTTCCAATGTAAACAGAAATGCTACAGTGGAAATGACAAGGCGACACATAGGTAAAAATCACTGATCTTTTAACTATTTAATTTCATTTTAGCCATTAAACTGAAGTGATCGAAGCAGGATGGGCAGAGCTGTGCTTTGGGCTCGTCTCACCCTTGTGCAGCCAGCCGTTGAGCTTCTCCCTTGAGGCTTGACAGAGAGAGCATGATTTGCTCCTGGGAAGGACAGAAGTGGAAAGATGCAGAAGTCACCGCTGCCCAATCCAGAGGGAAATGTAGCAGCTTCTGGTGCAGCAGCCAGTTGCAATAGGGAGGAGTTGTAGTGATGGCTGAAGGTGAAAGGAGCTAGCTGCCTTTCCTCGTTCAGTAGTCTCTAAGTTGGTGGCAGCAGCAGTGTCACGGCTGTCAGACTGAGAGCAGGCACAGGAGGAAGTATTCAGCTGTACGGGTATTTTTGTTGCTCACGTAGCTGTTCTCTGTCTTCTGGAGAAAGATGATGTGCTGAACCGAAGCATCCTGTGGGCGGGTTGTGGCCTTCAGGTTCCTAGCTGGACCACACTGCCCTGGGTAGCATTTAAGTTCAGAGTTGTTTATAGTTGACATTGAAGCTGTAATTAGAAAATATCAAAAGGTTGCTCAGTTTATTCTAATTTTTAAAATGCAGATTGGACATATATAGTACTTCTCGACTTTTCTGGAATTTGAAAAGCTGCCATTGGGGTTACATGCTGTTTTGACACGACCAAGATTTTCTTTGAAACGGTTAATAAAGAATATCATTTACCACAATGCAGTGTCTTGCTTTTAAGTTCTTTGTTAAACTATATTTTAATTTTTGCTGGATTCTTTTTTTCATTTAGCAGTGTTCATTAGTGTTTTTGTTTGTTTTTTTTACTGAAACCTCTTTAGTAGAAGCTTCTGACTCCTCCCACCCCAAATCCAAATGCTTATGTAATAAAATTTAGATGTGGAGAAATCCAGGATATGCCTGTGCTGACTGATCAAAATGGTCAATGATGAGGAAAAGCAAACATGTAAGGAGTACACTCTCTCTTTTTTTTTTTTAAGAGAAGATCACATTTTGTTTGAAAAAATGTTTTTCAAAAGAAAAGAGGTAGAGGGATTCTTAGAAACTAGGGCCTTTAAAGGACCTGTTAATTATAAGTAGTTTTCTTTTGGAGATCCGTCCTATATTATTTTTTTTTTTGTGCCAGAATAACCCATCTAGATTTTTTTCCACTCAGAACAAGATCACAATTTAGAAGTAACCAGTAGGGTGGCTTTGGTTTTTTTTTTTTGGTAATAGGGCTGAATGAAGTCCTGTTGTTTTTGTCAAAGAAGTAGGGAAAAGAGGTATGCAGTGGGTTGCTTAGTAGTGTGGGTGCATCTAAGAGGAGTCTGCAGAGGGGGAATACTCGTGTTTTGCTTTTTTCCCATTGTCTTAGTGGCATGTGCCCCTTCAAATACAACACTTAGAGCTGGCATAAGTTTTAATAATGTTGAATCTAATCCACTTTTATTCCAATTCCAAGTATTTCTTCAAGTGAAAAAGTTCTTTGGGAATGAACGCTGCTTCTTAGCTTGGACTTTGTTGCAAGCCGTTACATGGCTAGAAAATTCTAGCTACCTCTTGACCAAATATTTGTCTGCTTTTCCTTCAAATGGTGTATGTTTCTGAGGAGAAAAAAATAAAAAAAAAAAGCAAGTTAATCGTGTTCTGCTCTCGCTACAGCTGTCAGCCCAACAGTGTGGTCATCTAGATAACTGATTTCTGTTGCTGTTGTAAAGAAAGACCTTGGCCTTCTCTGGAGGAAAAGGGGAAAAAAAAAAGCTTTCTTGTTTGTAAATCTACTTGGGTCATATCATAACTGGAGTTCCTTTGGATTTTGTTATAGGAAGGGGAGTACGTCTCTACTACATTGGTGGAGAAGTTTTTGCTGAGTGCCTAAGTGATAGTGCAATTTTCGTTCAGAGCCCCAACTGTAATCAAAGATACGGCTGGCATCCTGCAACTGTGTGCAAAATTCCACCAGGTTAGTAGCCTACAAAGATCTTTTACCAAAAAAATCCAGTGAATGTATTCATTTGCTTTCCTTTGGATACCTAGGAGAGGTTTCTTCACTGTTTTGGGCTTCTGTGTAGCAAATGCGAGTATACATTATTGTCCCTTTTTAACTTTGTGGGGTTTTTTTTTCCTTTGTAGGATGCAACCTAAAAATCTTTAATAACCAGGAATTTGCTGCTCTTCTGGCTCAATCTGTGAATCAGGGTTTTGAAGCAGTCTATCAGCTTACTAGAATGTGTACCATAAGAATGAGTTTTGTTAAAGGATGGGGAGCTGAATACAGGTAAGAAAAAAATCCTTGCTTTTAAAGTTAGAGTTGATCATTTTCTTGTTTCGCCAATGCTCTGTTTCTGTCCGGCTCAAAAGCCGTACGTACAGGCTTCTTGCCACTACTATAGATACTCTGTCTGCAGGTTAAATGCATGAATTTTTCTTTCTCTCACCCTCAACTGTGGAGCTCCTAAGTCATAAAGACAAGTAACCTGATTTTAGTATTGCATGGAAGTTAGCTGTTGAGCAAGGAATGTCATCAAAGTTCACTTCCCTGCTCAGTCCTGCTTGCTTACTGTGGTGAAACCACTGACTACATCCAGAAGTTTCAATGTTTGTGCTATGGTTATTTGCTATTTGTTAAACCTACCGTCGTTTTAGTCTCTGTGCTGCTCTATATAGAGTGTAAGGAGTTGGTTAGGATATGATGTTGGATTCAGTAGATGGTACCCAAGGGAAAAAATTGGAGCGACTCTAAGGCCATTGTGCAGAATAAAACAGCTGGAGAACACACATTTAAGGGATGGCAAATACTTTGGAACTTGTAGCGGAAAAAACTTTGCAGGAGTAAGATGACTCTGTGTGTGTATGTGGTAAAACTGCTAAAAATGGGTTTTGAGAAGAAAAAAATAGTCCTTTTTCTGCTTTTGAATGGATTCCAATTGTATTCTCTATTAGCAAAACTAAAACCTAACTTAGGATGGTGCCTGTTTTTAATGTAATATGGGAATTTGGAAAGAAAAGCATCTGACTTCTACTAACTGAGCAATTTTAAATAAGATTTCATTATTTTGGAGAGTTTAGAGTTGTGGTTTAAAAAAGAATCCCTTAAACATCTCTAGAAAATGCTCACTGAAAGAACAGAAATCTGACATCATATCCTATTGCAATACATAATGATTTTTTAAGTCCAAATCATTCCTGATTTTGAAGTTGAGTGATGCCATGTTGGTTGTACTGTAGATCCTGGGTTTTTGATTCTTTTATCTGCCATGTAATGTATCCACGTAGATGTGAGCATCAGTATGTGGGGGAGGACTCTCGGCTGAGCGAAGCCAGTTTTGTAAAAGCCTAATTACATGAAATGAGAAATTTGAGTAATGGAATAAATTGGTGCCTCTTTGTTAGCAAGAGGTACAGAAGAAAAAAATCTGGCTCGAGTTTAAAGAACTGTTGGATTTGACTCAAAAGGAGTACGTATACACTTACGCGTAATTAAATACAACATTCAAATTGGAACAGAAGAAAGGCTTAATCAGTCAGATGATATGGAGACAACTTGAAGTGAATGGAGTGTTAGTGCTGTGTTAGAGCAGTGGGGAGGCTTTGGGTAAACGTTATTTCTAAGAAGGGAAAATGTTGGTTGTTAGTAATCTGTAAACCCTCCAGAGATCAGAGGGTTGAAAAAGCTCCAGTAGAAACACTGCCAGAAGAGAACAGAAATTGGTTACTGGCATAATGCTGTACTAGTTTCCTTGCATGTGTTTGACGTGGTGCTAATAAGTTATTGATGCAGTAAACTTCTAGGTTATGCTACAGTCGTGATTAAAGCAAGAAGAGGTTGCTACTACACGCACGACTGAATTTAAATGAATATAGTCTGAATCGTCAAAATAGATGGTGAAGTGGGGTAAAATCACTCATTCTTGTAAAAACTTTTGTGCTTCATTATTATGTCAAAAATGTTTCTCATAGACTTTGGCAAAGCCAAACCAGTACTTAGTTTTTTGTTTGATATGTATTGGCTTGAATTGAGGATTAGGTTAGAAGTTCAGACAGAATCATCTTCTGAAGAAAGTTAAGTAGAGGTAATTGTAG
Organism: Apteryx mantelli; assembly: GCF_036417845.1. Lineage (NCBI taxonomy): Eukaryota > Metazoa > Chordata > Aves > Apterygiformes > Apterygidae > Apteryx > Apteryx mantelli. The sequence continues at coordinate 83,739,403 of NC_090020.1, read as the reverse complement.
CAAAGAGACGTAGTGATATGTGGACTGGAAACTCCTGGGTAAAAAAGCTGAGTTTTAGCTTTGAGCAGACTGTTAAGGGACTGCCACTATTTTCTCTTTTGCCAGTTTAGTGAAGAGCTAGGGCAGTTGAACAAAACCAGTTATAAAGTGTTGAGGAAGTATGTTATGGAACACATTGTAGGGGAGTTGACAGCGGTGGAATAATGCACTTCCTTCTTTGGGAGAGGATTCGAGACTAAATGGAATTATATTTCCTGTGGTTTAGATTGTTCTTTTATTGGATCACTTTGTTTTGGCATAGGCGTTCAGTGCTAAGATAACAATGTTTTTCAGAACGCTGAGAGAGCGCAGACCCCAGCCGCTTTCTCGTCCTAGAAAATGCAAAAACCACAGACAACTCTTGAAATCCATCCTCTCGCTGGCTTAATTTTTCTGCCTTTACAGTTCCTCTGTTTATATAAACAGATTTACTTAAAGCGGAGGGTTGCTAAAAATGAAGGGGTTGTGTTTGTGCCTGACCAATCTGCTGTCATTCAATCTTAATGACTCCTTCTTTGACTTTGGAATAGCTAGAATTGCTGGGAAAAACTGGCTTGGCAACAGTAGTCTTGCCATTCTAGTTCAGGAAAATTCCCATGCCTGGAGTGGGTAGTGTGAAATAACAGGATTTCTCAGGTAGAGAATGTCCAGTACTGATTTCTTTAATTTGGAAATGGGAAGGAAGAATTTTGAATAAAAGATCCCTAAAACAAGGACACATGGGAGAATTAATGAAGGCTGTCAACACTTCAGCATTACTGAGGCTTTCTATGTCATGTGATCTGGAAAAACACAGTGATGTTTATATAGAAGACGAGAAACACATAAAATTTTTACTTAAATTGTTTGCGTGAGGATGCTACAGTACAAAACAAACGTAGAAGTATAAATACAGGAAATCAGAGATGAAGTTGGTGTTCCTTTGAGATAACATCACTTAACATGGTGTAACCACATACTGTGTTATGATGCAGTGTTTTTGACAACATCTAGCACGGTTCCCTTATACGTTTCTCTTGACAATTTCTCTAAAAAGCTAGACCTTATGGTTGTGATAGTATTGTGCTATTCAGCCTTGCTGACTGTGCAGAGCAAAGTGTTTCTATTCCTTCTTTTTCAGTAGTTGTCTTCTAAATTCAAACTCTGTTATGCATGCAAACTCTTTGAAGATTAAGCTACTAGCTGTGTCGGGCTGACTGTGATATGAACAGCAGAGCAGCTTCAGTTTTGAATCTTTTTTTGAAAGTAGGTCTCCTGGCGTGGCACTTGAAGCAAATGCTGCAGTTCTAGTTTTAATCTGCAGAGTAAAACTGTATTCTGGACATTGAAGATATATAGCTGTAATTATTGACATGTCTTATAGATGTGGGGTGTTTTTGCAAAGACTATCTGAAAAACCTTAGTACAGTTATGTAATAGTTGCAGATTTTTATCTTTGTGTGGTACATATGTATGGAAACATTTGCTCAGGTGGTGAAGGACTTTACAGTAACCAAAGCTGCTTTCTGACTCTTCTATTCCTCTTCATTTTCCAGGCGGCAAACGGTAACAAGCACTCCTTGCTGGATTGAACTTCATCTGAACGGACCTCTACAATGGTTGGACAAAGTATTGACTCAGATGGGCTCCCCTTCAGTACGCTGCTCCAGCATGTCGTAAAACTCCTTCCTCCGTTACCAGTGGGCTAAATATCAAGTCCAGTCAACAGACTTAATATAACAGCTCGTCTGTCGTAGTATTTGTGTGTGGTCCCCATGAACTGTTTACTATCCAAAAAGTTTTTTTTTAAAAAAAAAAAAAAAGAAAGAAAACAGCACTTGAGGTCTCATCAATTAAAGCACCTTGTGGATTCTGTTTCCTATACTCTGATACTAGATGAAAATTTAGTGTATAGAAATGCCTTCTTCAGAAAGAAGAAGGGACAGTTCTAAAGACTCTTAATGGTGTTTTTATTGGGTATATAATTGAGTGTCCTAATGGTTTATCAATAACATGAATAGTTAAGTATATGTACAGGTAATGTATCATGATCCCAAATATCACAGTATTGTGCTGTTCTACATTTTAGTTCCCATAAATAGATGTTTGGTTTTTTTTGATTGGGGCAAATCTCTCAAAATTCCAAGACTCTACTCCTCTATTCTTTTATATTTTTTTTATATAAGCAGGTTTTTGAGTTGTCCTAAACATAAAAAGCAGACTTTCCTCGTAGAAAAGCTTAACTTTTTGCTGCCTTCTTAAAGAAAAAGAAAATCCCTCCATTGGAAGGGAAAGAAATGTCTGAGATTCATCTCTGAAATCTTAAGACAAGTTATATGCTTAATGGGGCCTAAAATGAATTCATATTTTAATTCCAAGTATCCATCACACTAGGAGTCTACTTTTCCCTACCCATCTGAGTTGGTGCACCTGTTGCCAGCAATAGATGTGCTGACATTGCTGGCACTGATGCATTTGGGACTTTTTTTGTATCTTGAATCATTGAGATCAGTGTTTTTTCTCATGGAATGAGAATTTTTAGTAGCATTGGATACTGGATTAAATATACAAGGTTATTGGCTAACCCCTTATATCTGTATATTTTAATTAAGCAGATGTCACTAAGAATCTCATTTTTAATTTTTGAAGCCAAATACCTTGAAAGATCCTCTCCCAGGGTAAACTAGACTCTTTCGTATAGGTTTTAAATAGATGCAGCTTCTTAACGTGTTTCAGTAACAGAACTTAAATTTCGGATCTGAGTGGCTTTGTATAGGTTACTTACATACCAGATCATACGCATTCATTATGTCATAATGGGCCTTGTTATTAAAAGTAGTTGCTTCTGCAAAACCTCTAGGATAGTGGTTGCTGAGGTATGACCAGCGAAGGAGGACTTCTAGGTTCTTCATGACAGTGCATGTTATTGTGAACCCTTGGACACTACAGCTGCACCATATTAAAAATACTCTGAAATATATTCTACAAATAAGTCTGGGTTGGGGAAGGGTTGGGAAACTGTATAGAAGGGTTATTCTGACTTGAAAAATATACATCTTACTAACAATCTTGTGATCTAGCTGTCTGTCATTCTTTCGTTATTGTGGCAGTAGCAGGATTGCCTTTGTCTGTTTTTCCCATTGTTTCATCCATTACACTAGTACTGTACTTTGTAAGTACAGCTAGTGATAACTTAGCTTTGAGAACAAAAATGTGGCCAGTGTTACAGCTTTTAATCAGTTGACTGAATTGATAATAGTGATGGATATTTTTATGCCATAATGACTAGGGCATAGAAGCAATACCAAAAATCAAGCCTTGAAAAAGTGGGCCAGACAACTCTTAAAAATTGGCAAAGCAGTTACCAGTTTGTGCTAGTTTTACCAGTAGACTAATGTATTGGTAGAACTTGTGAACCTAAGAAATAAGCTTCATGCGTGTTGCATTTGCCTAATATGTGAATACACTAATAAAAGTTTTAATTCTCATGATGGTTGTTTTTTATTATTATTAATTGCTATATATATATTTCCTGTTGAAGGACAGGAGTCATTCTAACCAACCTGAATAAATGGCAAGTCTCCTGCATGTTGTGGCTAGAAGGGTATAATTTAGTTAAAATCACTTCTCGTACAGCTATCTTGAAGGCTCTGGATCTGTGTTTATTTAGTGATACTGGTTTCTACCCCAAATCAAGTTTATAAAAGCAGTGACGTTTTTTCTACCAAACAAGTTACATCCTACTAGCTCAGATGTTTGCTTTCAGCTATGAAACAGTTAGATAAGAGTGACTGGCTGGGTGAAAGACTCCATCGCATTTATGAGCAGGTTGCAACTTGAATCAGTTGGGTGACCTCATTCTCTAGTCTCCTTGCTGCAGGTTTCTGTGTGTTCTTTTTCAGCTGTGACAATATTACTTGCTTTGCCTTGAACATTACAGTAACCTTGATAGTAGGCTTTTTTGGTGCGTACTCCCCAGTAGTTAGTGTACAAGGACACTACAGACGTTATCTGTGGACCTGTGACACTGCCTGCATGCAAGGTCATCTCGGTCTGTGTAGAAGTCAGGTTTTTTGGCTTTTGTTAGTATCATATAAAATACTCTTTTGTGCCGTTAATGTTTCTGCAACAGCTTTGTGGAACAAGGGAACTAGTATACATTTGAAATGTTTACTTGCCTGTATTTCATTTAAATGCCTTTGGCAGTCCATGAGTAACTTTAACCTACTGTTTCTAAATCCAGTGCCTTTCTGACTTGTCCCACTGCTGCTCTGCTCTTCCTCAAAATGTGACCAGTGCCTCCTCAAGCATCTTAATGCAGATTTCTGCCTACGGGTACGTAATGAATGTGACTTCATCCCTCTTCTCTTCTGCCAGTCAAAGTACCTAAGTCCAAACTGCAAGTGAAAAGTGAATTACTTTTTTCAGTGAGACTATTTTGCTAATAAACTCTTTATCAAGGAAGGACTAATCAACTTAGATACCCTTAAGTATGGCTAGCCAGATGGTTTTCTGCTTCACAAAGCTTGGAAAAATTATCTGTATAATGACCATCACCATAACTTTGGACTGCGATTCCACATGCCTGGGTTCTGATCTCTCCCTTGTCACTAGCCCTGTCTGATCTTGATTTTCATAGTTCTACCAAAGCCAGGTAATTAAAAGTCAGGCAGCTCATGTAAGCATTGAAGCTAAAAGTGTTTTTAAGTTGCCTCTTAGCTGCTTGGATGCATTCGGATCAAGTATCAGAACCCTTCCCCACCCTCCAAAAATACCCTAAATTTCATTTAAATTTCTATTTCCAGTTACATGGCTGGACTTCAAGAACAATGTCAAATGCCTGGCCTCTTACATCTTTAAACTGTAAAGATTGATAGTGGAACATCACCTCTGTAATTCCCCCTTCCTTTTGTGCATGTTGCCTATTTAGGTGGTAAGCTCTCTGCAAGAGGAATTCTCTGCTGGTATTGTAGCGTCTTGCACAGAGTCCTCCAACCTCGTTTGACTTCTAGATGCTGTTATACAAATCTAGAATATAGTGAAATCTGTAGTGTCATCTTGTTCTTATTCAGGGCATTGTGCTTAATCAGTACTTAACCTCTTTGAGACTGATCGCAGGCAAATAGCGTAAATAGTTTAACTTTAGACTCCCTGTAATCAACAGGGAGAAGTGAGCTCTGAATGTAGTTGGTGCTCTGAATTGCTTTCCAGCAGAGAGCCTAGGCTGTTGGGTAATGTGCCTAATTTAAATGCTTAAAGTAAGTATGAATGTCTGCTTTATTTAAAAATTAAAAATAAAAAAAAATGCTTGAGTGCCATCAAAGTAGGCTGCTTAGATGTTCAGGAGTAGTAGCTTTAGAGTAATTTACACAGTAAAAAGTAGAAATCACACCTAACGTATATCACTAAGCTTTTTTTTCTCTCATGTGTCCAACTTGACTTTTCATGTTGAAGTGGGAGGGTGTGAAGTTTGGGGGTTTGATAATCATCTGCCTCCATAGCAGTTCTGAATTGTTGGCACAGTGAACTGAAAGTGTTTTGTTTAACCTTCAAACTTGTCATGCTTCATTGTGGTTACTGCTTTTTTTAGCATTGCAAACTGAAATTTTAATGCAGCTGGGTTTTGAGTTAAAATATTGTGAAATACAGGATTTCACTATACTCTGCCCACACAGTGTTTTACTTGAAGAATGAAGCCCTGTTCCTTTTACCAAAACAAGTTTGACTATAACCTGATTTTGGGGACTCTCAAGCTTCATCACTATTCTGAAGAGTTGAAGAAGTACTGTCTTTGCTGGAAGAAATACACATATCTCAAGTAACATGCCAGCTATATTAGAAAGTACTTCTAGGAGGAAGGAATTAAATTGTTGCTTGTCTGAAGGTTTATTGCTAGTAGGAAAATACTAATGAAATGTGTATTTTCCTGGTCTCTTAAGCTTGGGTATTAACTAACCATCACAAACTCTTCAGACTAAAGGCCATTTAAAAATAACCTGTAGCTATGTTGGTCCTCTTCTCCATATCTCTTTTCTGTAAGAATTCCTGTAGGAAAGGTTGATGGTGTTTCTTCTCTTGGGAAAGCACAGTTTGCAGAGTAAGTTTCTGGTAATACGTTGTCACAGCTACAAAAACTAGAATGGAGGCTTCAAAGCTGAGAACAGCCTTTGATGTTACATTAGCTGTTGTTTCATTAACTGTAGTCAGGATTAAATCAAGTCAGTTGGCAGAAGAAAAATGGATGACAAGTAATGGATATGCAAAGATGTGAGACCTTGATGCTCTTGATCTTCTTCCCCTATGTAGAAGATCTAGTCAGAAGGGATTGTAATAAGGTCCAGTTGCTTGTTCCGGTCCTTTTGAAATAGGTTCCAAAGTGGTAATGGACATATGCTCCTGCACAACTATTTTTTTTGCTTTTAATTTTAATTTGCAACACTGAAAGGTGAGACACAATGTGCACACAAAGCTTCAGTGATTCTGTTGGTGTTTCTCTGTTAACAGTATCTAGCTATGGGCTTGTCTAAAGCTTTAGTAAGGTATCTTAGTTATGTACAGCTTATGAATTGAATTTACGAGCGATGTGCACCTGATGAAAAGATTATTATTAAATTTAGCTTTCAGCAGTTGCAGTTTATCTTTGGGGATGGATGCTTTCCATCAGTTCTTATTTATCTTTTGAGAAGAGTCGTCTAGGCAGTTGGTCACCTTCGATCAGAGAATAACTAGACAGGGAGGCTGGAGGGTCTAATGCATGCAGCATTTTACAAGAAAGCTGGAGTAGAGGTGGTTCTGTTTCTAGAGCCCTATTCTGGAGCAGAGAATTCCAGACTCCTCAGTTATTTGTCATATACTCCAAATTCTTCAGAGATACGAGGCAGTTTGACGAGGAATAGTATACAGATAAGCCTAGATTGTCGAGATTCATGAATTGCTTTGAAAAAAAAACTAATACATAGTTAATTCAGAAACACTTCAAAAGTCCTCTCTCTTCCATTTGTGTTGTGTGTCTTTGAAGAGTTCGTCTTTGGACTTCACAGAGTGAACTTGAAAAAAAGATGTACTTAAGCTATGGAGATTTGGGGAAGGGGAATTCAACACGTTCCACTGGGCTGGGTGTTGGTGTACTTCTTTCTGTGAAATCACAGAAGGAGCCTGGGGTAAAAAATGTTTTAGGCAGGAGAGGCAGGCTTCTTGGGAGAGAAACAAGACTATCCTACTGAAGCCCTAAGAAGAGCAAAACGTATTTTGCCACGGAACAGCAGGCAGTGGGGAGATTCCCAAGACAGTGGAAATCTGAGTAAGGCCACATGGAGAGGGCTACAATCAGAGGATAAGTTAGCTTAGGTACAGCTCCTGATGAAAGAGGCGCTATTTCTTTTGGACCTGAGCCAAGTTGTGTGCAGCTGTGTAAGTTGTGCTGTTTGTCTGTACTGTGCTTCATCACATGCTTGGTTCCAGAGTTAGCAAGGGCAGATGAAGCTCAGGTTTGTCCCTTCTGCCAGAGTAGATGGATAAGAGCTCAACAGAGTCCATTGAATGACTGTCCAGTAGCTGGACTGTTGTCTTGACAGTGGAGAAATGACTTTAGAATTAGTTGCTATATATTTTTGCAAGTGGCCTGTTGAACAGCAAGTACCGTTGACATAGCTAGAGGAAAATCCAGAAATAATGGGGTTTGTAGTGGGGAACAAATGGAATTGTTACTTTGGATGAGGACTGCTGTGCATCTGAGGAGCTAAGCAGTCTCAGGCTGGGGAGGACTGTAGCATGCTGAGGCAGGCTGGGGGAAGAGGAGTCTGGAAAAAATGAAAAGTATGTGTCTATGAGTTGGTAAGGAGGAGAAAAAATAGTTTGAAATGTGAGGACTCTGATGGAAAAGAGCTATTGGGATGTGCAGCTGAACCATCTGAGGGGAAGAGGAGGAGTTTGAGATCATGATGTTGAGGGTCTTTGGGTTGGGAAAGGCTGTGGGTTGCTCTGGAGGTCATCCACCCTCCAGACTGAACATACCTGACAGGGTCTGGGCTACAGAAGAGACAAATGTGCAGCACTGAGCTGCACATTTATACACCAACGTAAATCCTCCCTCCTCTTTTTGTAGTTAGTCTTGGAAAGATAATGCTAACTTAGGAACAATAGTTCCTTTCTAGATAAGTATGCTATTTATTCTTTTGCAGCTTCAGGAGTCTGATAGTCCAATGGGAGGAAAAACCACAGCTATTAGCAAGGCTGATGTTAGCACTGATGTGAGGGAAAAATATCTTCATAATGTGCTCAGGCTTTGAGGTTTGTGCTGTTTAAGAAGTCAAAATGGGCAAAGAGCCAAGACTGAGAAACACTGAAGTTTCAATAAAACAGGGCAAGTGGTGGAGCTGAAAAAATGGGAGGGTGTGTGATGCTCAGCTTCAGCAGTGATACTCTGTCATTAAAAACAAACAAACAAAAAAACCCTTACCAGTATCTGAGCACTTTTAACATGCATTTGCTAATTAAAGATCACAAACCTAGCTTTCCTTTTGTTACAGTACTGAAAGAGGAGTTGGAGCACGGGAGCAGGGTTAATGGATTTGGGGCTGATGGGAGCACAAGTCTAGTTTTGCATCTCTCTTAATGTCAAAGCTAAGACTCAGTATAGTCCCTTTAGAAGCAACACGAGCTGAAGACTGAAGAACGGACACAACTTGTGCTGCAGCCTGGCATGGCACGGAAGGGGCTGTTATGTGTCCACAGGGAGCAGCAGTCCTAAAAGGACTCTGGGAAGAAGTTTGCTTATGTATCTATATGAATTTTGATTGTGGAGAAGAGAATTTTGCTTGTTATTTAATGAGAATGCTCAAACTGGTCTTAGGAGTGCTCCTCAGCAAATAGGACATCTCATCCTGTAAAGACAGTATTTTATTTTTTAGGGACTTGGCAGAAGGGTCTGACTTACTGAATCTCTGCAAGACTTCTTTTGCATCCGGATTTCATTCTAAAAATTGTTTAAATCCAAAATTATTGGATTATTTCATGACAAAGTCATGCTTGTTAAATATGTAGAAAACACTACACGGATCTAGAGGTCCCTGAGTAGAATATTAGATGAGATTTTTTTCCAAAGTGTTCCTGTGCCAATAATAGGAAGTCATATTAGGGGGGAGGGAAAAACAGCTTCAAAGTTGCCTACTTGTTAAAAAGGGGGTGGGGAGAAGGAGATAGTGTCTGTCTAACAGTCTAAATTGCTAAATTGCATTTTGACTGAGAGTACTGGGTTGAAACTTGCCTGGTTTAACTTGCTTAAACTTAGTTAAACTTGAAGAGGCTTAATTTTAAGTGTTAAGTGTAGAATGACTGATCAACAAATGTCTATTTATTTTTAATTTACTGTGTCGGCATACGTCATTGTTTCATGTAGATTCATGTAACAAACAGCATAACAAAAGCATCCTGTCTTCAGCACCACGCCGTAAAAAAGGGAAGCCATAAGTTTAACTACTAATTTTATGTGATGCGAGAAACGAGCTGGCTGCATCTGGGAAGGTAGCTCTGATCTTGGTGCCATCCCAAAGGCACAGGCTAAGGCTCAGCATGTGTGCATACACACGCACCCTGCGGAGGCCTTATTCCTTGCCATCCAGTTGAAATCGGAGACTAACAGGGTTTTTCAGCTGCTGTAATAATGCCTTAATTACGCGATAATGAGTGCGGTTGGTGAGTTCTCTCTGAGCCCTACCTGCTGTCAGCAGATCTGCGTCCCATTTACACATGAGCGGACGGTGTACGGAGTCAAAACCTTTCAGCATCATCCGTGATGTTGTGGAACAAGAAGGCAGCTGTAAGTCGTGTGAGCTAGTTGTTCGTGTCCATACCCAGGGCTTTACTCGGACACGCTCTGGGAGTTGAGGCGTTTAGACTCGCAGGAGGAATGATTTATTGTGACATTGGTAGAATGAGCAGGATTTTGGTAATGCGAATCTCTGACCTTGGGGGAGCAAAGATGCTTCCCCCCTCCATCCCCCTTGGTGTCTGGCACTGTCCGAAGACGGCGTGCGTGCAGCACTGCCAAGCTGTTAATGAGTGCTGCCGTAGGTAGCCCTGGCCGCGCTGATTGCTGACATTGCGACTGTTAGGTCCAACTGTGTGGCCAACAAAATAAAGACAGATGGCAATGGATTAACTGACTTCTTTGATTGTGGCTGGCTTCGACAGCTCCAGTCTGCCTCGTAGGCTAAACTTGCTAGGACCCTGTCGAAAGCCAGCTTAATGAGTTAGCTAGGTATTGAAATGCATTTGTATGTCTTAATATTAGGCTCAATCATTGAAAAGACATCTATTTGAGAAGACGTGGCTGAACGATAACGACTGGGGAGCAGGGAGGAATTCGTGGACTTCTTTCCGGGTCATGGCATGTTTATGTGGCTGTCCCACTTCAAACGGAAATTCGTCTATTGGGTGCTATGCAGCCGTGGATGTGTGGCTATGAGACTTTTTGCTAGCAGGGATCAAGCTAATGCCAAACCTAATGATGTCTAAGCTCTGCTTTTCTAGGTGAATGCGAGCTGTTCCTCCTCCTCTGCTACTCTTAAATGTCACATAGTCTAGCTGGCGTTGATGACAAACCTAGCCTTTCACTGAGCAGTTTGGGATCTTTTGTGTATTTTGTGTCCTCATTATCCCCGTGGTCAAGTCAGTATGAACTCCATCATAAGCCAAACCCCTTAGTGGCTGTTTCCTACAGAAAAGAACTAATTAAAAGTGAAGATTAAAAGGGATGAACTGCTTGCATCAGTATGATAGAGATAACATGACCATAATTTCAGAAGCTTTTTAAAAAAAAAAGATGTGGGAAGGCCCTCTTCTCAGCTTCACTCTGCTGCCTTAAAAGGTACTTTTGGGGGTTGTTTTATACAGCAGAGGCATCAGGTTCTCAACATGGTCACCGAACCTCCACCACTGTGGAGGAGTAGGGGGGAAAATAATCTGTTGAAAGTCTGTGTGGAGGAGGGCCAAGGCAGACAGAGTCAGGGTATGATGAACGGTAAGAGCGTAGAGATGGAAAGTGGATAAGTACAGTCAGTGAATAGTGTTTTACACCCTTATATTGCTGGAGTCCTCAGGCACGTCTTGTGTGTGTCCACACCACATACTCTTAATTAATTTAAGCTCATGGGTTATTTCTTGCTCCCTGCTACCTGATGATGCAGCAGCAGAGGCAGGATTAAAACCCACATCTTCCTGCCTTCCAGCCTCAGGCTTATTTCACTGAGCCGCAACGTTTTTTTTGACAGGGTACCACCACTGGCAGCCCATAGCTCTGAGTCATGGAAAGTTTGAAGTGACTTATATAGGACAGCGGATATATGTATTGCAGTCTGGCACCCTTCCTTTCGCCTGTGGAGTTGGTTTGGTTTCAATCCAATGGGACTCATAAGGGTGGCTCTCTTGTCCTTGGGTAAGGAGGCAGGGATGGTGGTACTGGGACCGGGCTGTAACTCCAGATGGGGTTGGCCTCCTGACCAGCTGAAATTAGGAAGAATCTTCTTGGAAGATCCTTTTTTTTTTTTTTTCCCTTCTTCAAAGAAAAAAAAAATCTTTGTTAATCACAACGTTTTAAGGGACTTAAAATATCAAAAAAGCCTTTGTTGAATAGCTTCAGAATAAGAAAAAAAGTAAGTTGTGCACTTCTGACAGAGTTGAGTTGTTGCATGGAAATGTGTTGATTACATGGGACTGCTGAATAAAAACAAAGCATACGAGTTGGTCCCTCGGTCATCTTTCCAGCCAGGCAACCTCCCTAGGCTTATGTCACTCTGAATCTCTGGCTCTTTCAAAATTTAATTTTTCTGATGAGTCTTCTGCAGAATATTTCTTGCTTGGAATTTTCCTTTCCCGCGTAGTATGAAAGTAGTTTGATTCCTTCCCCGTAGCGTGGGCATTCATTCTAAAATTCCCCTAGCTGCTGTTATATACAGCACAATAACTTCTGTTTGGATGCAAGCACTGCTCTTTCTTAAAGCTGTTGTATGATTTCAGGGCGCTCTGAAACCCTTTTCCCTACCTCCTGATAACGGACCTCTCTTCCAAAAAATTGTCTGTGCTATTTCATCTCTTAATTCTCTAGCCTCATTATTATACAGTTTGGGGAAGCAAACCTTGTGGTCTTGGGTAGGTGCCAAGCTCCCATTCTTTGGTTTGTCTAGAGCGAGGCAGGTTTTAGTTGAGGTCCTCTGTGTGATGCTGGTCTGGTGAACTTCCTTCATGAGGAGATTCTTGGGCATCTGTGACAAGGAAGAAGCCTCAGTTATAATTTTGCAAAGGACAGAGGCCACCAGTAAAACCCTTGTCCTGGAAGCCACTACAAACTCCAAGACCGGGTTGGCATGCCTCGTACCAGCTTGGCACTGACCAACATCAGCTATTTGGGTGCTGAAATGGGACTGCCTTGTTACCCCATTCTCCTTTCCCACAAGAATCTACTAAAAGCAGATATAAAGGCTTTCACCAAACACAGTTCCTGTTCTCTTGCAATGGCTATTGATCCCAATGAAAGCGGAAATCAAGAGAGCTGAACGAGGCCAAGCTCGAGTGGCATTAATAAGGAACATTATTCTGGCCCTTCTGAAGGGGGACTGCTTCCTAATGGCTGATGCTCGGGATACCTATCTTCATTAACAGAGGACAGTCTTGCTGATACCTCAACCTCTTTCTCAGAGAGGATCATATCCCATTCAAGATCTTTCAGTTTTGATCTTCCTGCAGATTCTCAGATCCAGAGAGCTGCTGTTTATATTACTATATAGGGTTGCTTTTAATTTAAGCGATAAGGACCTTTCCGAGAAATGAGATTAGTCAGTCTCTGAACACAGCTTGACCTTTGTATGTTCATCTAGGCTCAATGTGCAAAGGCTGAATCATGTATTACTGTGAGCATGGGGTATGTTAAAGCATCTTGTGACTCCCTGGCAAGACAACCTTGACTTCCTATAGGCAGGGTATCCACTATGCTGAACTTGCTTCTGCAGTCGATGTCCCAGCCAACCACCATGGTCAAATGGTGTCTATCCCTCTTGGGCACATGGCCTTTGTTCTTCACATGAGGTTTCAAGTATAAGCTTTGCTTCAGGTGTTCCCAGATGGAGCTGCGCTCTCTCTACTCTGCTACCAGGCTTTTGCACAGCAACCTGGTCACCCTTCATGCTGTGGCAAGACTCGTTCGGTGGTTGGGAGGGAATGCCTGTCTCTCCCCAGATTAGCCTTAGCAAGCACATCTGGCTGGAGTAGCTCATATAGGCAACTTCGCTAGTCTTGGTATAGCCTCGGTAGAAACAGAAATTTCACATTCATGCCCAAAAGCTCTGGATTATTTTAAAAGGCATTCATGCAAAGCGTTCTGGTTCGTCAACCACCGTTTGCCGTACCAAAAAGATTACCTTTTCCTCTGTCAGGCAGTCCCGATTACCCTGTGGGTCTGGTGCAAAGACAACAGGATTTGCTTGTCTCAGCAGCTCCCCTCCTGATTGCTGTTGAACGCTCTAGGAGATGAATTGAGTGGAGTTTTGCTTTTTCTCCCAGGTAGGAGATCTATTTTGAAATTATTTCAAGGCCATGTTAGCTCAGTGTAAATAAACTCAGCCTGCTTATTTCCCATGTGAGCAGGAACAGTTGATGCTTCTGCTTTTGAGTAGGTTAGTGCCCAGGCTTTTTCTCAGATGATTTCAGATTGCATGGCTGAGCACTCTTGGAAGTGCTCTCCTGAGCTTCACTATTTCTCTGCGGGTCTCTAAATAAGCTCTAATGATTCTGTTCACTGGAGCAGGGTGGAGGCAGCTTTCATTCCAGGCTGGTAAAAATTGTTGAGGTCTCTGAAGACCCTCTGGGTTTCCCCCGACCTGCTGAGACAGAGATTGGCCCATTTGACTCATTGCAACTCTAAAATGCTGCTCTTCACAGCTGGGATGCTCTATAGAGCTCCTTGCCCCCAAACTCCTCTTCCCATGTTGTGAGAGAGGTCAGAAGTAGTGGAAAGAGGTCTCCTAGGAGTAGCTAACCGACTCTTTCCCTCTTTGTGTTACAGATTCTGACTATTTTGGGATACTCCATGAAGCCAGGGGTTTGGGTTTCTCCCTTGACTCTACTAAGATCTAAGATTTGTCCCTGTGCCTGCTTGTTGACTGGGCATCTGCTTGCAGACTGGGCATCTGTTTCCTTCATCTGCTTTCTTAGCCTGTGGTGGGAGGAGAGAGGAGATATGACCCCCTTATGGCTGATACAGCTCAGTTTTTGAAAATATTCCTTCAGACTCATCCACATATTCTCTAAGACGGTGTCTAATTCAGCCAAGAGATTAATCTGATTTTCTTTCCTAAGCCTCACACCTCAAAGGGTGTGAAAAAGAGAGCCTTCATGTTGGGAAAGTTCTTTCTAGTAGAAAGGACTTTCTACTAGGCCATTGGCAGCTGTTGCTAAAAGGTAAGAGTCAGCAATTTCGAGTGAAGATCAGCAGGTTGTATTGAAAGTTGCCGTGATGTTGTTGAGGTGCCTCCACTTGCTACCGTCAGGGTCCTCGCGTTGGAGTCAAAGGAGCAGCGGCGCTCTCTTCTCTCGCAGCCGTCCCATGACAGCCTGGGTCGTCTTCCATACCTGCTCCAAGCAAGGCACCGACTCCGATGCTTTGAGCGCGGGTGCAGCATTGGGTTGAGCACTCTCGTGGCTGCTGTCTACGTGAAGGACCAGCTCTCTGCTGTTCGGATTAATGGTGTGGGGAGATGGCTTGGATTAGGTGCAGGTGCCACTTGAAGATAAGATCCAGCATGGGTGAGAAACAAGTCTGTAGAGGAGCCACGCATGCTGGTTAGCCGTTTCCCCCTGCTTCACAACTCCAGAGGACTCCCCAGGAAGTATTTCTGAATTTAGAGGAAAGTGGAAGAGTGGCTTTTGCAGGGGTGACGCAGAGTTTGGGAGACAAATCCTGTGCGGTGCAGAAGGTGCTGTGATGTTGGATATAGATCCATAAAATATTACAAAGCACAGCACTTCATCTGCTCATGTAACGACATGAAGCAATTCCACCGAGTGGTTACTGGGAGAAAAAACAGGAAATAGTTTGTGAAAATGCTTTCAAGATACAAAGTACTAAGGGCCACCACTATTTCTCCTCATACACAGGGAATTTACGGAAGCAATGCACACACAAGAACAGGCTATTAAAGGGATCTGGGTCATGTTTGGTTATTTAGTATGACTTTGGCCAACTGTTGTTGATATTTAAATCACATTTAATGTGAAGAAAAATTTGTGGTAGCCCCAAGCCATGAAAATTCAGATTTTTATTTTATTTTATTTTTTTTAAGAAAGCACACTGCAGAACTTGAAATGAAAAAGCTAATGAAGTCCATATTCCGTGGCGTGTTTGCACTGCAACTTTATAAACATGAAGGGAAATATTCCTAAGTAAGCTAATACTCATCGCAAGAGAAGGATTTTCTATCATCCACTCTGGTACGGCTTGAACCACACTGTATTTCAGGCTTTTGGCAAGGTAATGAGATTTTTTTGTCAAATGGTATTTTTCATATGTATTACTTAAAGCAATTCGTTCCAGACATTGAAGGGCCAGCTTCTTAGTCACAGGCGCTGCCTCAGTTTTACACTGATTGCGAGGACCTGGCCTCCAAAAGTTCTAGTTTTTTCTTCTCCCCCCCCCCCCCCGCCCCACAGATAAATGTTAATCTAACATGCCGTGCTTTCGTTGCAAGTGGAAGGGTAAATATGTGAAGGTTTCCCAGGAAATTTACTGCGCTGCAAAAAGACGAAACCTTGAGATGCGCAGGCATTAGCAGCGTAATGTTATAGATGGGAGAAGCCATCAAACACGGCTAAATGCTAGTTAGGAGCAGTGATTTTTAAAATTCTTGTCAGCCGGGACAAAGTTATGTCTAAGCTCCCCTATGGCCTTGGCAGGCTGTAACAGCCCGCAGAGGAACGTACATGTGGCGCAGCACATAAAAACACGCCGGCTCCGATGGCATTGGAAGTAAATTAAAGGAACAGGTTTGATCATAAACCTCCCGGAAAATATGAGGATATCAAAGCAGGCTGGGTAATTAGCATAATTACATCATAGCGAATGCAAAGGAGATCGTATTAAGGGATATCGTATTGCGGGAGCTCGGCTTCAACTGGCAGTGCACGTTGAGCGGCGGCCTGATGGACCGCTCCGGGGAACGGAGCAGTAAAATCTTGTTAGGAATTTGTTTATCAAGAATGCAGAGATAGGAAGGAACAATGATGGCAGTTAACCGGCTGAATTATCGCTTTTTTAACCTTGCTTTCTGCTGATAGTCTTTTGCCAACGCCCGAGCATCCTATTTACAGTAGGGGCAGAGGAACAGTAGGAGCCCCAGGAGGACTTTCGGGCCACCAGCGTGTTGCGTACCCCAAAACTCAGAGCCGGCTTGCGTGATTGCCTCTCCCTTTCTCTCTCCTGTTCCTTCACCACGTGCCGCGTGGGGCTCTGCCATGCCTTTAGCTGCCCTCCTAAATCCTTTCACCGGTATTGATTTTAACAAGCCTGAGCTCCTCCCTCTTGAAAGCTGATTTTGGGTGCTGCCCTCCATCGTGTTGGATGTTACCTCCTCGGACTGAGCTGCTACCTGCTCAAGAACGGTTGTGGAGCACCAGGCCAAAGGGCTGGTTTTCTCTCATCATCATCCTCTCCAAAAGGGCCGGCAGTAGATGCTGAAGAATGGAGCGGCGATGCTTCCTTGGAATATCCTCATTGCAAATCATGCCTAACTACCTGCCTTTTTCTCCCTTCCCATGGTGTTTTGTTTGCAAAAGTTTGGCAGGACCTGCAGTTAGTCCAGAGCCCGTGCAGCCGTCACATCAGCACGCTGGCAAGGCAGGACCGAGGTGGTGCTCGAATGGGGAAACCCAAAGGCGACGGCAGAGCTGGTGCATCGAGATGGGGTGCCGTGTCTTGGGGCTGGCTCCCTGCCGTGGCTGCTTCCCCTTCCCAGCACCACTTTCAGGCAAGACGGGAAGAAAAGTGCTTGACAGCTCAGAGATGGTAAAAATACAGCACTAGGGGTGGATGCTCAGCAGCGGTGAGAGAGCACTGTGTCTAGAGCTAGTTTTGGGAAGCCCTGTGAGGTTAGCGAGCAACTTGCTATTGTTGTCTGTAATTACTGCACAAAAGTAACACTTTGGTCCCTATTATAGGAAAAAGACACTTTGCAGCTTATTGCGTCAGCACCAAGCATCTTGGCAGCGTTCGGGGTACCAGAATGGTGAGGATCAGCTGGACTGACTCCTCCATCGAGTTCCCAAAGTTTTCCTGTGCAAGCATGGTGTGAGATAACACTTGGGGCTTTTAGTGCTGCTGCTGAATGGAAAAGAGTGATTTTCACCTCTTAAATTAGCTCCTGCTTTTCGTGGTAAGTGCCAAACCTTGCTAAAACCCCTTTGCAAACACTGTAGTTTGCAGCAGTTCTCAGAAGTTGTCTGGGAAGGCACGTTGCTGAAAATTTGTGGTATTAGATAGGAATGGTCCTTGTCCGAGGCAGCTTTCAGGCTGGACATGGTCTTCATCATACGAATCGGAGGGCCAGCATCCCTCCCGTCCCCTACACCTGATGTATCTTAACCCTCTCTCCAGGCTCCCAAGCAAAACTTGCCTGCGTGACCCAGGGACTGAAGCCTGGGGAATCTGGTTCCCATGCATGAGATGGCTAAAACCTGCAGAAAAGGGGAAAACACCCTGGAATTTTGCAACTTTCACCAGAATAAAATCAAACATCCACCTGAGGGCAGCAGAGGACGAGGAATGGAGAGGAGGAGGATGTGGCCACCCAGCTGCCCAGCCCGCCTGGCACGCTCGGGGATTTCTTAAATAAGGTAAGGAGCATCCTGATCCCGGAGCATTTGCTGCCTGTGTCCTTCCTGATGGCGTATCCCAGGCCGGGAGGAGGTTTCTTCTAGGGTGAGGGTTTGGTGTTACTGTGTGCTCGCGGGAGCTGGGGCTCTGTGATGCCCCAACACCTGGCTGTCACACTCGTGCTGCTTGCTGAGACGACGGCTCCTGCAACGAAAGCCCCTGAGCTACTCATCTCTGTTGAAAAAAAACAAACCTGCAGCTTCAGTAAAGACCTCTATTAACAACAAGGTTTTATGCTCTGAGCTTGGAAAAGCAAAGCTGCGTTCAAGTTTTTGTGCAGAACACAAAATATGTCCATGTGGGGAAACTGAGGCCCAGAGCGGTGAGCACATTTGATTTGCTCCAGCAGGGCAATGTCGAGTCAGGGGAGATCGTGGATCCTCAGCGGCTTGTTGCAGCCTGGACACGTTCCTATTCGCACCCGAGCTCCAAAGTGAGAGCTCAGGATCCTCGGCGCTGTGTAGGGTCACCACAGAGCGAGGGCCGCAGCTGTGTGCTGCATCCCTCCGCTCTGCTCCTGCATCTTGTCCATGCACCGGCCAGCTCGCAGCTTCACTCTGCTCCAACCCTGTCTCTGCTTGACCATCAGCCTGTTGTGGGCGAGAGCAGTAAGAGAGTGCTTGACCCTCAGTTTAACTTCTAAACTTATTAATTTGCTCTTACACCCACAGCTATGTTGTTTTTGTTTTTGTTTTTGTTTTAATTGCCTGTGACTGGAGAAGTCTGCTGCACATCTGCAATGATTAACATTGCTGCTGGGACCTGATGGCATGTCGGGCACCAAGCCAATGGATATTGCGGCAAGAAGTGAGGAGATGAAGTTGTATGGAAAAGGAGGGCGGCAGGGAGCGCAGAATGACCTTTCAGGCTGGCTTTGCTTAGAGTAACTTTTCTCTCCCCTTGCGCCACGTAGATCCCGAGTGACCCTTGACCAGGTGCTGGCTGGGCTCGGGGATGCTCACTCTCTCTCATTGGCCAAAACAACAGATACCGGAAACCCTCTTGCTTCAAAGAACCAGTTTTTAGCAATAGTCCAGGCCTGGTGGTGCTGCTGGTAGGGAGACGTTGGCCCCGCTGCTCTGCGCCCGGCGGGTGAATGCTGCCACCAGCAGGCTGCCGCGCTCCTTGGGAAGGTCTGGGGAGAGTCCCTTCCAAAGAAGACCGTTTTTCTCCTGGAGAAAAATGTGAGATTTCCCAAACTTCCCTCCAGTCAGGAAAATTAGCTCTGCTCTAATTATACAGAGGGAAATGGGACAAATCGCATTTGTTTCTGCTGTGTAAAAACAAGCATTAAAAGAAATCTCTAATAAAAAAAAGAGAGCGGTGCCTTGCCACCTGCTGAACTATGGGCAGCCCTTTGCTTCTAGATGAAGGAGTTGGGTTTAGATGAGAAGAATCTGGATTAGAAATCTGTCTAGAAATCAATCTAGGTAGACAGATTTGGTTAGATTTCTCCAAGGATACATTGCCTGTCCTGGTTGCTAGCAAGTATTTGAGGAAACCTCTGATGAAGCCTGAGGCTGAAGGCAATCTCCCTCTGAAGCAACATTACATACGTGTTCACGCTGGCGTACACCCATGGCCTCTCTTACTGGTTGAGATGTGGCCTGGCCAATATGCAGGAGTGAGGAAATCGGGCTTTTCTTGTGTCCAAAAAGCATCCCTGGGCAGACAGGTCAGATGAGGTGAGTGTCAGGGTTTAGCAGGGACACAAGGGGCAGCCAGTTTGTTTCCAGGAACTGATTTGTACCAAAAAGGGTTGAAGTTAGTGGAAAGCTACTTGCTGAACTGAAAGGTCAAATTTGCCTCGGCTTAGCCATACCACAATCTGTTGCTGAAATATTGGCCTAGGTTTCTGTAATTTGGGCTATTCATCGAAGCTGAATTTCACCACTGGGAAGGGAAATGCTTGCTGAACAAAGAAGCCAGCTGGAGGATGAAGTTAGTGCCCAATTCACAGGCTAATTCTAGAATCCAAGTTTAAATTTGGATTGAATTAAAAATTCCCCAAACTGGATTTGTTTCTTGAAAAAAGCTGGCTGGAGACCACGACCTGGAGCCTGGTCTGGATTTCTGCAGTGCTGGAGAGGGAGATTTGTGCTTCATTAGGGCCTGAGACTCCCCATGGTCCAGGCTGAATTTGTGCTTAAGCAAGAGGGGAAAAAGTCCAGAATCTCCTGAAATGATTACACTCTGGCAAAATAACCCAGACGTTATATGAACTTGAAAACTTAAGTTCTGATGGCAGTCACTTCTGTTCTTGGCTTTAAGAGCAGGCTGGGCTTTGTGTGATTGCCAGGCTGTTCATCAGAACAACTGGAGAATATTATTTATATTCATGTGACCTTTCAGTGACCAAATAATCAGAGCAAGAGCATGCCGATGATTTGGTTTCAGGTGAAAAGCTGGTGGCACAAATAGGCCTGTGTCGAGGGAATGCAGAAGCAACGGGCTGGAGGGCAGCGTTGTTTGAAGACCAAGGAAAGCAGAACAAGTCGATTTTGAAGATAACCTCATTCTGCATTCAAAGCAAACCTTTAGCTAATAATACTAAATGCCAACAAAAGAGACTGTGGTCAGTTACGGTTAATAAACTATTAATTAGAGCTTTGTCATAAACGACTCTCGACCTTTGAGCCAAAACAATAACCACTTGGGGATCCTTTGTTCCTGTTCTCTTGACTCCGGCAGTGTCAAATGTTGGATACAGGTGAGTTATGTTGTTCTCCCCCTCTGGGAAAGGTGATGCCCGGTAATTTGAGGATATTCAGCAACTTAGAAACTAATTAGTTGAAAATTAAATTTTCCACTCTGCCAGACCAAGCACAATAAGGCAGGTCTTAAGACACCAGAGGCCACTTGGGAAAGGAGTAAAGGGTGAATGGGCAAATGAAAGAGTCGGCATGCATCTCATGTGGATCTGGTAGGGCTAATTACATGGAACACAAAACCGTTCTTTGGTCCCGTAAACCTGAACTCCCCCCTGCGCTCGCGTGGTTTCCATGGCCCGAGTGCCACCGAGGTCAGGGGAAGGCCCTGGGCTTCCCCCAATGTCTCCTGCTCCCCGAGTCCTCTCCATCCAGCCTGTCTACCTTCTCTTTCCTTTCCACCTCCTTCCCTTGGGCTGAGACTCACCTAACACTTGTAGCAAACTAAAAGGATAAAATAAGCTCAACTACTCAACTGGAGACTCTTAAATATTGTTAAAAATCATCTAATTGTGGAAAGAAATGAGGGGCTTGCGAGGTGCTGCTGTGCCTGTTGCATCCCGTTGTTGAGCTAGTGGAAATCTTTGAAAGAGGATGGCCAAATTCCCATAGTTTCTCTGCCACTGGGGTTTTTTTCTTGGTGCCTCTTGCCTGGGAAGAGCCGCCTTGGGTAGACCCATTGCTCTTTGGTGGCTCCCGTCCCCGCAGTCCCATTGCCACCCCAGTTTGCTAGGGAGCATCTGTGGGCTCCTTCCCTCCCCAGGGCCAAAGGCAGGTGAGCAAGTCCTACAAGCCAGGAAGCCTCTCTCCAGTGCAATCCGGTTCAGGCTTTTGCAATTAATTTGGGTTCCTACAAAAAAGTAGTTCTTTTAATTAAAAAAAACAAAACAAAACCTTTCCGTATGTCCTCAATATTTTGAAATACATAAAAATAGAAAGCATTTCCACAGGGTAAATTACGATTGCTAAAAGCTCCTCCTTGCACCCCCAAAGCCCCCAGCCCCATGTCCTCAGCCAGCCGCGTACCATGGTCCTGGTGCTCGTGGTTAGCGCTGCCGAGCACTGGAGAAACTGTAATTGCTCATAAGCAAAGTAGCACTTCCCAAAGTACAGTATTTGTTTAACGGATCGTTAAACCAATATAAATAGCACTGAAGCACGCATGGAAGCAACAAGGATTTAAGCGTAATTACAGTGGGAAACGCGGAGCGTGGTCGTCCTCTTTCAGAGGCTGCGGGGCAGCGTGAGTAACGCCACCGAAGCAATGGGGTAGAACCAGGCCCAGGAGAGCCTGGACCCTCTGCGGCACTGCTTTAGCTTTCTGTTTCCTTCCTATTTTAAGGGAAAATTCTGGGACAGCCTGTAACCTTTTTACTTTATTCCAGGAATAATTTCCTTTGTAACAATTCCATCAAGATCACTGAAATTAAATCAAAAAAGACCATCTCCGTTACTGTCGTGGGAGCTGCTGTAAGTAAAGCAAATTAAGATATCACGTTGTCAGGGGCCAGTCTAACAAAACGTTTTGAGCTTGTCCACGTGAGTCTGGCATCTGTAGACCGAAGCTCCCGACGACCATCCAAACCAGCCTGCCCAGGGCTTGGTGGAGCAACCAGCCTTGAGTAACTGTTCAGGAGCATTTTCTCAGATGTTGATCGGCACGGAGCCGGGGAGCAAGAACAATGCGTTGGGCTGCTCTTGGCCAACCGTACCCAAGACCTGCACCACCGTGGCCTGGGCACCACATTTCCCGTGTTTTTGCAGCCCCCAGCTCGGCGAAAGGCAAAAGGTCCCAGCCGGAGGTCACGAACTGCTCGGAGAGGTGAATATTTCTATTTCAACAGCTAATAGTCACATGTCATTGCTTGTAGCTTAAGTTGGGAAAACTGATATTCGCATTAAAACGCTGGCTGTACGTCGGCCTTCGCCGGTCAGCATGAGCTTGTCTGAGCTCCTTTTGCTGCAGGGGGAGGCAATTTCCTCTTCTGAAAACACCGGTTACCTGCTGCCGTGCAAGCCGCATCGGCTGTTACGGACGCACGATCAATGAAAGTTTGTTGTTCTGTTAATTATTACTCAAGTTAGTGCAAACAAAGGCGCCAACAAACGAAAACGCTGTGCGAGGGAGAACCGTTAGACTAATCGTTTGAACGTGATGCGCACATCGGGGGGCAGCACCCAGGAGGTCCCGACGTCCAAAATGTAATCTGAATTGTGAAGAATGTAGTGGCTAAAGCATCTTTGAGTCCTTTCCTTAGTTTGGTACCTTCTGTCAAGACGGACGTTTCGTTTTCCGGTGCTGCTTAGCCTCGTACACGCGTGACCCAATGGGGACACATGGTGACGGAGGGCGGCTCCATGCTGAAAGCGCCGGTGGTCATCTCCCACGCTGAACTGAGGCGCCTTCCTACCCATGATTTTCAAGTATGATCAAGAGCCCTTCCGAAGGCAGGACTGGCTCCTCCCAAGCGCCGGGTGTTGGGATTTGGCAGGTGATATGAGTGGAGGCCGTTTGGATCCGGGGGGGCTTTTCCAGAGTGCGGGAACGGGCCGGGCGATAAGCAGCCTGATTTTCGGAGGGACTCGTCGAACCTCCTCGCTTCGTCCCCGCTGCAGCTCCCCACCCCGAGATTGCATTTGGGGCCGGGCGATGCTGCCGGGCTGAGCCTGGCCGGCTCGGTGCATCCAAGGGTGCCGGAGGTGGTGGATTTTCCCCTCGCTGTCTCTGGGATTTGGCAGCTTTTCCCCCTTGGCGGACCTGGAGAGGGCAGCAGAGAAAAGCGAAGCGGCAGCGGCTGCCAGCGCCGGGCTGCAGCAGGAGCAGCTGCGCTTCGGCATCCGAACGCACTTCTCTGTGAGGAGGGTAATTTAGAGCAATTACACCGATTATTATTGCTTTTCTAATTAGTGCTTTTCCTACAGAATTAGCTGAGTGTTTATTAGGAGCCGCTTGTTGCCAATAGCTTAACTGCTTCAGTACCAGCTTTTGCTGAGCGTCGGAGGGGTTTCATTTTTATTTTATTTATTTTTTTCCCCGCGTGTAACCGGTTTCGTTAGCCGGTCTCGCATAAAAGTGCCAATTAAATATTCATTTTGCTTTGTTACACATGGCATTAAATTTTTATGAGCTGTATGTTCTCCTTGAAATTTGGGAGGGGACGATGTAACCAGCGGGCTCTGAAACGAAGAGGCGCGGACGCTCGTTTTGGCGACAGGGCTCCTGCGGGTGCTATGAGAGGGGACTGCGAAAAAAATAAGGGGGGGGAAATAAGGCAGAAAAAGCCTTTCCTCAATATTGTTGAGATTCAGCCTTAAACCCACCAGCTCAGGGGAAAAAACTGTGAGGCAGGTGGATTTTTGGTCCCTGCCCTCCTGCATCTAGCAAGTTTCCCGCGCTCCGTAATCCACGTAATTCTTCCTCGGTCCAGCCAGAGTGTAAACTTTTTCCTGGGAAAGGGTTTGTTTTTTCTTTTTAATTTTAGTTATGCCTATGGAAAGTGGTGGGGATGATTTGAATGGTGGAGTAAAAAAAAATAAGCAGTGTTGGGAAAGTATCTTAGCCCCTGGCTCGGGCAGGGGGCGAGGAACTAACGCCCCTGCGTTTCCTTTCCCCAGACTGTGAAATGTGTTTCGTGGAGGAAGAACAGAAAAGTGTGCTCTGAAAGCATACGTATCTAAGAAATATATTCAACCTGGAAGCCAACTGTGAAGGAAAGGATAGAGAAAATGTGAAATTCTGATTTTTTTTTTTTTAGTTTTTTTTTTTTTAGTTTTCTAAGCTGGGAAATTCAAATGGAAACGATGCAAAACGAAACACCGTTTGAAGCAGATGTGTTTCAAACTGTCCCACAGAATTCAAATTAAAAGTTGTTTCCTGGAAGTACAACTCATTCTTAAGACACTTTAGGGTTGTTGCTTTTTTTCTTTTTTTTTTGGTCGAGGGGAAAATATGTTTTTGGTTAATATTTGGTTTGATTTCTCTTTGGTCGGTTCTCAAGCGGTGTCAGGAGTTAGCTAGAAAACGACCCTCCGCTCTCCCTAGGAAACAGCGACGGTTCCCGCCTATTACTTGGAATTAAAAAAGAAAAAAAAATCGCAAAATTGAAGAAAACTATGATTTTCAGTTTTTCTTCTTATGTTTGCAGAAGGCAGATGGGGGGAGGCAGGACAGGGGGTCCCGTGAAGGAGCAGTCCCCTTCCTCCTCCTGCCCTCAACGCGAGAGAAGATCCACTTGCTTTCAAAAAAGCTCATAGCAAAAATACTTCTGTGGCCTTTTTATTGCAATATTCCAGCCGCAGGGGAGTGGGCGCACGCTGGGGCCAGCTCCCCAATAACGGGATTAAAACCTATTTTCCGTGATTAAGAAGTCACGCCGTCACACCTGGGCGCCTGGCACAAGCCCTGCCCAAGAGCTACCGGCTCGGAGAGCCGTCACTCTGTATTTTAGGGTAAAATAAGCTCAAAACGCTTGTCCGGCACAGGTAGGCAAACCACACGTCCGGGGTGTTTCTGGGTGTTTGCGTTTGGTGAGGCTCTGATTTGAGTTGCTTTGAAGGCATTTTTGTTCCCCCCCGGCACGCTCGGGGCTGGCGGAGTAACGACCGCGCACGATGCCGACGGGAACGTCAAATCCGACGAGTTATGCCGTGCTTAGGGGTTTCCGAAAGCGAGCTTTAGCATAAATTCCCGGGGATAAGTAGGATAGGAAATACCCAGGCTAATATGTGTGCGCGCATAGCCAGCGACGCCGCTGTGACCGCTCAAATGGAGGAAGGCAGCGAGAAGAACGAAATTCGTGGTCAAGAGGTCGTGGTTTTTTTATAGGTTCAGGGTTGGGTTTGGGGGATTTTTGCCTGTAGGAAGCAGTGATTTCTCTGCAAGTACGTGGGTAGGGAGGGGACCTCGTTGGACCCCGTTTGGAGTGTTTGGGATGGATTTTTAAAGCGGAGAATAGGCGAAACGTCTGCGGGAGGGGTTAGATGGGGGCGTTGGACAGACAGACGGACCGTGGGCCGGGCGGATGGGTCTTATCCCACTGCCTTCCTCCCTGCGTTCCTTGGGGCACGTCTGGGCTTCTGCAAGGCATGGAAAGTCCCCACGGACTGAGGTTGGGCCAAGGATAATGTCATAAATGTATATAGATAGATGCACATATACATATATATTTTATATATATATATAAAATGTGCATATATATAATATGTATAAAACTCTCTCTCTTTCTCTCTCTCTATCTACCTATATATATTTGTTTCTGAGATGAATTACTCAATCCTCTCTTTCTCTTCATTTCCAATAGTATATTTTAAAGCAAGTTTTACTTAAAGAAAACTATGGAGGCTGTTAAAGGTGAATGAAAGCTGGAGGCAGGAGCAGACGAACAGTTCTGACGTCAAAAGGAGTACTTTCTGGGCAACCCAAACTTGCATCAGACTAAAGACTTATTTTGGCTGGGAGGGGGAAAAAGTCCCCCAAATTTAGAGGTAAAGCATCACTGTAAATTAATCTGAATGGGATATGTGTGTGTTGTTTCAAAACAGCATTTTGAGACTGCCCACAACTAATGAAGAAACGTCAAGCCCTTGCCCCCACCACCGTCTTGGAAAAAAAAACAAAATTAAGAAAAAACAATTAGGGTCAAATCAGACATACGTGTAATGGAAAAATAAAAGCTCCCAGGGCTTCAGCTTTGAGTGAAAAATTTCAAGAGCTTTCCCTGTGGGCTGGACAAGCAGTTTCTCCCCCAAATTTTTGGAGCGGCCTGAAAATAAGGGCGACCAGTTCAGGTTCAGGCTTTGCTCCCGGATGGGCGAGGGACACCCTCACCGCCACTGCAGGGGCAACCAGGGGTTTTGCCCTCAAATACTCGGTTTTAGAGAGGTCTCTGCAGCCGTGCCGGCCCCTAAGGCAGCAGTGTAGAGGCCGGCAGGCGGGAAAGATTAATTCAATTCCCTTTTTTTTCCCCTGGATCCGAGAAGTGAGGGATTTAGGTCTCCTTTTGAATTTTGATTTTGATAGGGGAAGATTTTGTTGGAAAAACGCTTACAAAAAATCATACGCGGACGCGTTGCTCTGTTTGTGGAAAGCTCTGTTTGTTTCTTTTTTTTCTTTTTTTTCCTTTTTAAATGGTTTTGAGTCAATTAGGTGAGTTACAATCTGCAAAGTAGTTTTGGGGCACTTCGTAACGCAAAATGGCTTCAGGTTTCCGCTGTTGCTGCAAAACCGGGTCTTTTCGGACTGAGAGGGCGGCGTGCGCATTAGACCCTATCGCTGGGCACCCGCTGCTCCCCCAGCACCTTCTGGGGCCACCGACGCGTTCGAGGCTTTGAGCTTCGTGCTCTCAGCAAAAACGACGCGGCTCTGTTTCATCCAAACCCATTAAAAATTTCCCATATCGGGTGTTTGGAGGCAGGGGCCAATCTGGGATTGACTTCACTCATTTCCCAGCCAACTTTTGGAGTTTTCCCCTGAGCAGGCCGGTGACGGTGTAAGAAGACTCATCGATGGGAGTCCTGCAGGCAAGGCACCAACTTTTGGGGCCAAACTCAAGGGTTTGGGCTGGAAGTAGGAAACCGAGACAGGTTTCTTGGCCCATGGAAGCCGAGACGCTCCGGCAGATTAAGAACAGGCTCTTCCACCTAAAGGATGAAAAGAAAGAGGTAAAATTAAAAAAAAAAGAGAAAGCGAGATAGAGCCACTGCCATTGAATAATTGATGAGTTTCAGACCAATCAATGGTACAGCAGAGCAGGGCTAATTAAAGGTTTCTAAGGAATCCCTGTAGTAATTTACTTGAATGTAAGAAGTTCATTCTCTCGCTCTCCTTTTTTCTTTTTTTTTTTTCCCTCCCCGTTCCTAGGAAATTCCAGTTTTAGGCTTCGGCGGTCTCTAACCACCGCTCACTTTTCCCCTCCAGGGGAGTGTTTGCTATGGAAATATGCAATTAATATTGCAGCGATGGTAATTGCTAATTATTAAAACAATGCTACCCCCTTTTTTCATGGCCTACTTTCTCGCTCAAAATCATTTAAATAACAGGGAGAAAGAAAAAAAAAAAAAGGAGGCAGCGAGACAAGGTGGCTGGGGCTCGGCAGAGGCAGGATTAAGCTCTGCGCGCGGCTGGGGGTTTGCCGTAATGCCGCTCGCTCCGGCGCCCTCCCGCTGCGTCCACCTGGAAAAATCAAGGCAACGCAGTGCTGCTGTCACCTTGCCGTCACCACGCGGCATGCCCAAGGAAGCCTTGCACCGCCGGCACGATCCTAACCTATTTACGGAGCAGCCCGGCTGGACGGTCGTATTTATCGGGAGCCCTGGGCCTCCTTGAGAGCCGTCCTTAAAAATAACAACGGCAACGTGCAAGGAGCATTGCTTTGCCGCGGAGCAAGAAAGGAAGAAAAACCTGCTCCCGGGGACGCCGACAGTGGGTTGCGCTCAACGGGTTGCGCACGGCGCCTTGGACTGTAGGAATCCAAAGAGGTTCTGCCAGGGGGTTTTGGAAGCACCATATGCGGAAATAAGGCTAAAAAAAAAAAAAGAAAAAGTCCCCTTGTATGTTGAGCCGTCTTCTCCCGCACATAAATCAAAGCAAAAATCGGCGGGGTTATAATAAAACATGAAAGGCTTACGTGTAAGCTAGGAAGCAAGGCTTTGAATGGGTTCCTGGTGGTCTCAGGTGGTTGGAGGTGTATCTATAATGCAGCAAGCAATTAAAAACAGGTTTTCTATTAACCGGCTTACTTTGCCGGCTGCTTTGATGGAGCTGACCTTTCCCTCCCAGCCCGTCCTGGAGCAGACGACAGGTTGGAGACCGCCTGGCTCTCACCCCGCCACGTTAAGCACAGGTTTCAGTCCCGCATATCTTATCTTTTCCTGCCAGAGGAGAGTGATTTGGTGCCTGGAGAGCCGGCTGTGTGCTGGCCGGCTCCGAATGTGGCTCCGAAGTGGTGCAGACGGGTAAATGAGAAGGCAGGAGGACCAGGCTGGGCCCCTACTTGCGCCACTGGAGCAGCTTCCTTGGAGAGCAAAGACTCCCTGGTGGGTTTGGGTTTTTTTAGGAACCTTTTTTCTTTTTCTCATTACAGAGGATGCTTCGTCTCTAAAAATTCCTGTTTACTTTGTAACACTGTCAAAGGTTCATTACAGGTGTTATCAGCACTGCTAGCACCAACTCGCTGATTTGCCTGGATCATTCCCGTTTATCCCAGGAGCGAATGGGGACTCTGTCAGAGACGGAAATTTTCCTGATTTGCAGAGATTTCATTTTCAAATGATTTGAACTAAGGAATCTTTTCCTGCAGCTTATGAAGCTGCATTTAACTGATCTACTTTCAAACTCAGAACTGCCCCTACTGGGATTTGAGGCTATTATTTGAAGAAAAGCTTTCTGTCACTTTTCCCAGGTGTGCCCTGCTTTTTGCCATCGATGGTCTTGCAGGGTCACCTGTGATGAACAGCAGGAGCGGTTGGGCAGTGGGTTGACTGCTCAAAGAGCAGCAATGGGCATCTTTAGAGAGACTTATGGTTACAGGGACTTGGTTTCTTTGAGCTTTGGAGTCCACAACGCAGAATGGGAAATCTGGCAAATGCCTTTGCTGCCAGGGTCATGCTGGGTTTGCTCCTGCCATGGTTTTCGCTGCCACGGTAAGACACCAGCAAGGAGACACCAGTCAGGCGCAGAAGCCAGGGCCTCACAGGCACTGTAGGGTCATATAGCAAAAGGCAACTACTGAGTAGCAGTAAAATCTATATAGACGTCAGTGTATACTCGTATCGTCCTCTATCTGCTTCTCCACTAGACGATCAACCTCTTTCACACCTGGTTCCAGCCTCTGCCATTGCCACAATCTTGTTGGGCACCGAAAGCCGTCGTCTCCCCCAGCTGGGTCTCTGAAGCAAAGTCACCAGCTGAAGGAAGTGAGCGAGCATCTCCCTCGCTCCATCCGAGAGCAAAGGAGGAGAAGGTGAGCACTGGGCGACGAAATGCATTGCGGTGGTGTCGAGGGGACGTTTCTAGATTTTTTTCCTACATAAAGCATCTTCCCTCATTAGGAAAAGAACAGAAAGAAAAACATGGGAAGGGAGAGAGGATTAGAGACAGGGTCAGCAGGGACTGGTGGACATATCCTTTGGCCCTGCTTTTGGTTATTTCCTCCCAGTTGGTTCTTCCAAACGTAGTTGTCACCGCTTCCTTTGCTGTGCCACAGCAGTCGCTTGGAGGCACTCACAATCCTGGGCTCTCTCGTGTGCCAGAGCCTGTCTTAACTCTGTGACCTCTTCCCCATGTCAGAGGGATCTGGGGAATTTCTCTGCCTTGGGAAGCTGCCCAGAGCAAATGCCCAGGCTCCCTCAGGTTGCTCTGCTCCTCCTGAGTTTCCCAGCAGTCTTCTGTCATCCTTGCCTCTGAGATACACACACCAGTCAGGGCAGAGGGAGAATGGGAATTACTGCCAGCTCCAGTTCGTAGGAGTATATTGGTTTTGGACTGAGAATGGCAGAGGTGGAAGAGAGGTACCTGCCTCTGATACAGATCCAGCCAGGTGGCTCTTTTCTCCAGGCTGAAGTCCAAGTCTGTCACACCTCCTAAAGCTGGGCCTTTTTAGACTGAATACATGGCAAATAAAGACAGAAAAGCAAGTGCTAGGAATCACTCAAGACTGGTGAGAAGCCAAGAGGCAAACAGAGTCTGCTTCAGATCTCTTTTTAACCTGCTGTTAGTCAAAGCTTTGACCAACACGTCTTCCAAATCTGTTCCCATCACCTCGTGCGTTCCTCATCTCCATCATGCTGATGACCCCCCTGTGGCACCAAAGGACACCTCCTCAAGGACTGTCCTGCTCAGCTGCAGGTCTCCCCTCCCACAGCTTTGGGCAAGGTTCAGACCTAGTCCTGACCTCCGAGGTCCTCGGAGCCCATTGCTGTTTCTTGGGAAGGAATCCAAGTGCAGCCAAGGGCTTCCCCCATGTAGGTGCGGGCCAGCCCGCAGATCGGCCTGTGTATGCTAGGAACCGACTCCGCTCTTGGAGAGTGGCAGATGGTCTAACAAACTAGACCGTTAATCCAGCCAAATTATGGCAACAGATGTTTGAAGATGTTCGCATTCAAATTCAAACTGTTAGCCCTCTTGGATGAACTAGGCAGAATGAGGATGCTTCTCGTTAATTAAAAGGTGGGGAGAAGGAAAAAATAAAATGGAAAAAAATTGGTGGTTGTGCCAAATTGACAGAAGGGTTTTCACCACCTGTAATTGAAGGCTTGTTTTTCCCCTCCTGGTGTAAAGGGAGACTTGGACCTTACGTGATTAAAGACAGAGCGCTGCCCAGCTTTCTTCTCCCAACCTCCCGGGATGAGCTTCCCTGAAGGACAGGAACTGGTTAAAAGCCCAGCTCCCGCGTAGCAGCAGGATCCACGGCGAGAGCCGTGAAAGATTGGTAGGCTGTAATGATGCGCTCCCGCCGTATGGAAATGCCCACCGGCCGCCGGCGGTGTCCTCTCCCCGGCGCAGGAGGGGGACGCGGCACCGCCGGGCCGCGGGAGCGTTATTGATGCGCTCGCCTCGGGGCGGGCGGCGGATAATGGATGTGGGATGGAGGCCGGGCTTTGTCATCAAACGAGGGGCCTGAACGATGGCGTGCCGGAATATTATCAGTCATTCCTTGATCAAGATGTAATACCACCAGGGTCCTTTTCTTTTTCTCTTTCTCTCCCAGCGCCGCCAAAACGCTTTTAGTTTGGAGGCTGCGGCACTCTTTGACCCGTTTGCTCTCGTGTTCGGGGTGCTCAACCCGTTCCCGCTTCAACCGAGAACCCACCACCCTCCTCTACCCTCTGCTCTCCCTTCCCCCCAGCCTGAATACATCAGTGTGAACTCAAAGAAATCACATTTCCTGATCTGTGTGGCCTCATCTCGCAAACCGAAAGGCCTCTTGCTTTTTATTCCCCCACCCAACCGTTAATAGATTACGCGTATGCATACACATACTTAAGTTTTATTTCTGCGGTGCTATAGGTGAGAATAGTGCTTCGTAAACAAATAAAAAGGTCAGTCCCTGCTTTGAGATTGCCATAACACAGCAAGTGATGGCAAATAAGGGGTTTTATTGCACCTCACCTGTATTTAGGCAAATCAAACAATTGCATTTTTTACAGCCCTGTGTAATGGCCTGATGCAACCAAATGAGACCTCTCTCCCAGGGAGTTTAAGCAGCATATTAGCTTTATCACTTGATGACCCATAAAATGGTTGTGCACCCCTTAGTGATTACCTGACTTACTCAGCACAGCTCTGCAGGGAGGATATTTAAACATTTTTTGCATTATCAATTTAATAATGTCATAGCTCCAGTCATCAGCCTTTTAGAGGCAGTGGCTTTCCTTTTCAGCTTTGTACGGGGTAGTAAACGAAGAGAGGCAGGAACAAGAAGATAAGCCCAAGGTTTCGCCGCATCGCAGCAGAGGAGCTAGAATTTGGGGCATCGTCTTCCTCCGCTGCCTCCTCTGGTGACATTTCATTGAGCCAGAAACTCTTTCAGCAGCCGCCAACCCAACGGTGATGATGGTCGTGGTAAACGGAGAGTGTTCCCCTCCCGCAGGAATCGCCGGCGCTTCTCGCAGGGCAGCGCTGGAGATGCTGGACAGAGAAGTGGCGAGAGGAAATCCTGCACTTCACCTCCACGGAGCATAACACTACCAAGAAAGGACAAGATCTAAAAACAAGGCCTTGGGACACAGATCTCTAATGACAGTTTCTGAGCATCTCAGTTTTGGGGGCTTCTATTGTGTGTAAAGCAGGTTGGAATATACATATATAAGTATGTGTATATATATATATATATATATATTTATCCTATGAAAAATTTCATTGTTTCAAAATTCATATTTTACCTAATTAGGATGAACAGCCAATATTTTGCTACCTTTCTGAAATTAAGTTTGGGGGAAAATTAGTTCTGACTGTGTGTTTCATTGAAAAAAAATTAATTTAATTTAGTTTGTTTTTTTTAACTACTGGAAAGATGACATGAAAGAAAGCGCACATCAAGATGAAACGAAAATGTTCAGAAAATAATTGAAATGAGATGCTTCACTATTCTAAAATTTTATTCCATTTCTTTATAATAAATCTTACTGCAATCAATATAGTAATGAGAAACTCTTTCATAGTGTCGAAACTACATTGTTCCCGGGAAAGCTGCTTTAATGACAAACTTTTAGACCTCTCTGTTTTTTAACTGTGACAGTAGGCACCCTGAATTGAGGCATCCAAAATTTTACTGGATGGTTTTGGAAACAAAAATCTTTGTCTTAGGGATAGTTTGTGTGGAATGGAGATGAAACAGGGAACCTGGAGATTTGCTGCCAGGCCAGAGGAAGCAGTTATTTGGGAGTGGAAAAAGCACCCACTTTCATGTTTTGCAGTTGTTTTTTAATTTCACTACAGATGTTGGCAATTCCCCTGCCCCAGCTGCAGTTTTTGCCTGCAGTCACCTGGATCAGCTCTGTGCTGTGAGACTCCAGCATGGCTGAGAAGTGATTCTTGCAGGCAACAGGTACTATAATTTTACTGGAAAAAATAATTTGCCCTTCTCTCTTTTTCTTTTTTTTCTGTAGCTTGCAGGCGGGATCCCAACCAGGAGTTATCTGATCTGGCGTGGGCCTCTCACAGGTAAACTGCACCGATTCTGCGGTCCAAGATTCCCCCTATTTGTCCCACTCACCACGCTTGCACGGGCAATCAATGCACTGGGATTAGCAGGGCCAGGGGTTGAATTCAGGTGATAATCCAGGAATTCAGCCTCATTTGAGATGTACGAACACATCCAGCCTGGTCACAGCCACTGCGCAAGAGGGAGTTATCTCCTGTAGGTCATGTCTTATATCTGCCATCCCTTTAGGGATGTTTTGGATAGACCTAAGGCATCTAGCATGAGATACCTGTTTTTAGGCACCTTGTTCCCACCCCCTTTACTAGTTTGGCTGAAACGTTTATCTCCATCCACCCAGATGTTCTTGAATGAACTCTGAATGCTCCTACTTAGCCAACTACCGTTCACAACATTCTGCTAAATTCCAGCATCGTACATTTTTACCAAATAGTAAATTGGCAAACTGTCTGGCCCCGTGAAACTCCTCTTCAAATTCATTCTCAGCTCTAGTCCTTCTTGGATATGGCGCCAGATCAAACGGTAGTTATGAAAGGTGGAGTTTTTGAGGAGAGCGTGTCTTTTTTTTAAATAATTCTGAAACTGTGCAGACCTCCCCATTTTCACTGACTCTCTTTCATAAATCACACTGAAACTTGCTCTGTCTCTGTGGGAACACAATAAGCAGATATCGCAATGGGTTTGCATGGCACAGTGATAGATCATCTATCCTGAAGTATGCACATTGAGCATATCAGTAGTAAGATTTACTCCCAAGAGCAGCCCCCAGAGATAGATCTTAGGCCTTAGTTAAAGACCACTGTCTCCATTCATTATCTTGTCACTGGTTCCAGCGTCGGTTTGATCTATAGATGGTTCTGCAGGGAGCAGGGTTTAATAACTGGAGAAGGAGAGTGCTCCGGGGTTTTGCCACTGGCTAGGTGGAGTCACCTTGGGCAAGTCACTTACTCCTAGGTAGTCAAAAATAGGTTATGCTTCAAACTTGTTGAAGTGGGCAGGAGATTGTGGGATTTTTGAGGTTGTGGGCCCTTTGCTGGGTTATGATGTACCTCTCGCTTTGCTCCCGAGGTTCAGTCCATGCGAGCTGAGAAGAAGGAGGTGGTGAGGCCGTGGCTCTCATGCAGGAGCTGCAAGAGCAGGCATTCCTTGGAGGCATCTGGGGCAACGTCGGAGACCGTCGCATGTTGGAGCAACGCGCCTCGGGACAGCTGGGGAAGGATTTGTAGGAAAAGGGAGTTAGCAAATGTGTGCCTGGGATCCCGTTTTACTTGAGGATTTTCTGCAGGAGAGGTGGAGGGGAGATAGCTACTACTTACATTTTTAATGAATGTTTTTTCAAAGCAATTTCTAACCCCACAAGGTTAGGCCTTTGAAGTCCTAATTTAGTTCAAACCTACCATTTTTATACCTGTAAAATTCATAGTAAACATGCAAACCATCCTATTATCCTAATTTTTCCTTTCCAGGAAGAATTTTAAAGCGCTGAAGCCTGTTATGGGTAAGTCACCCATTCAGAAATACTCAGTGAGTAACGGAGAGTGAACAGAGGTAAATGGCATTGACCCATTTCTAATTAGTTCACAATAACAAGTATTCTCTTTTCATATGCACCCAAGACTAAAGCTTCCTTGCCTTTTTCATTTATTGCTACTCCACCAAAAGTGACTATCACGATAGGAATTACATTCACACCATTTTTCAGCTTACTTTTGGATGTCAAACCAAACAACAAGCCGGACTTCTGAGATAAATGTGAGTTTTTAAGCAATTTTTTGTTTGGCTTTGTAACACAACTTCACCCAAATGCTTCCTAAATCAGGAATCTGCTTTGGCTTTGACAAGTCTTCTGTGATCTCCGAGACTTATAGAGAATAATGCAGTTGGCTGGTGGGGGGTCTGCTGTGGGTGTTAGCTCCTGGAAACAAATTCCTAACTATCCTGGTCTATAAATCCTGAGCATAATGCTGTGAGACTTGCATCGGTGAGCTCACACCTAGCTTATTAGCATTTCAAGTTTTGACAATCCTGTTTAACCATCCATATTGATCGCAGGTTTGGGTATATACAAAGGAACCTTCTTGTGGGGAAATTTGAATTACATTGGAGTGGAAAGAAAGCCCCAGCTCATTTCAATGCACTTTAGTATATAGTTTGCAATCCTGGGATAGTGTAACTTCAATTAAAGAGAAGCCATCGTACATACCCTGTCCACAGACCTGAGATCTTGCATAAACATGGCAATGTTCAACAGTGCACAAGAACAGTGCATAGTAAAACAAGCTCAAGGTATCGAGTCTCCTTAAGGCACCATTTCCTTTTGTTTTTTATTAATTTTTTTCTGTAGTGGCTTTACCCACCTGTAATTGCAATAGAAAGAAGGAGCCGGAGATATTTCTTTGCAGACGAGACAGTGGTTGTATTATTATGGTGTATTATGTTACTTTCCATTAGACCAAAAACTTTTCATCTCTAACCCTAGGAGGTGACCTACAGTAAATACAGTGTCATATTTAGCTTTTGTAAATAGCTTAGCTCTCATGAATGTTTTATAGTGGGGTAAATATCACGTTCTCTCCACTTATTTACATCCGCACAGCATCACAGAAGACTTGTTGGTATTAAATATTAATTGTAAGCTTCAGTGAATCTATGCTTTTGTCAAGAGTGCACTGGGCCACACATCTTTTTTGGCCTCATACATTGAGAAACCACATGTTCTTCCAAAGAAAGAACTGGAAGTTCATTATCAGTGTTTTTATCAAACTTCCCCTCAATTTGATGGCTACAGCTTCCACTGGTTTAGCTCAGTTGTGTGATGGAAGGAGGGAGAAAAGTCTTGGACAAAGATGTACGTGGCTGACCCAACATTTTGACTTTAGTCTGTGTATCTTTCTGATCCCAGGGCAAGCCTCTGTGGAAGGATTTCACAGATTTATGAAGGCCAGAATGGATCAGCTAGCCTTGCTTGCTCTGTATCTCTGTCCAGTGACCCCTTGACTGAGCCAAGACCTTGTGTCTATTGAAGGTATATCTTCCAGAGAAGCAACCAAGCTTTTGGCTGGAAGACATTAATCAATGGGGAATCCACCTTATCCCTTGGTATGTTGTTATTATTTGATACATGGTTAATTAATTTAGAATTACCAGTTATTTGTAATTTTGTGCTAAGATTTGCCTGGCTTTCACTTCCAGCCATGGACTTTGTTGTGCCTTTTCTCGTAGATTCGCAGATCTTGCCTGGTACCCTGTAATTTCTCCCCCAGAAGGGCAGGTTGTTCTTGTGATAATTTCCTCTTTCTTTTGGTGTGATAAATGTGTGTAACTCTTGGTTTTTGTGAGAAATTGCCTCTGGTCAAAAATTGTTTGTGGCACTTTTTTGCATCTCATTCGATTTTTGCATCTTGTCTGTTTTAAAACTGGGGCAGCAGTGATGTACTCAGTGCCCCAGGATCAGTCTCTTATCAGCGTGTGAAATGCAGTCCTCTGACTCCAGGGAGGCTAGGTGGAAACAGGGGTTGAGGACAGCAGAGACGGGGAAATGGAGGCAGTGAGAAACTCAAGGTGGCTTTTTCAGCAATGAGTCTTCCTGCAAAGTGACTGTGACTGTTTAGAAGCTTTGGTTTCCATGGAGTATCTTTTTTTTTGTCCAAAAACATAGTTTTCTTATAGAATAATTCTTGAGAAACTACTGCAAAGTGAGGCCCAACTTTGGACTCAAATGGGAGTGTGAAAGGGAATCATTACTGGCGTATTGCTTCTCCCACTGAGCTCTGCAGAAGTTTTACAGTAACCACCAATGAGGATGAGGCTGAACGAGCCCTGAGCACTTGTAGAAAACCCCACGGTCCCATGAGCCTCCGTTGGTTGGAGTGACCCCGCCGCCCGACTCTTGCATCCTACAGCACTTCACTATCCAAGAGTGGCACCCACCTCTGTCACTGGCATAAATTAGGGAGACTGCAAGGCGGGAGAGTGCGGAAGGCAGGAAGGGGATTAACTTGATTTTCACCCCATGCCTGTAACTGTCGTGTGAATGCAGAATAGGATGGAGAATTTATAGCAAGTAGTTACTTTGCAAGAGTCTTACAGAATTCAATAGATTAAAGTATCCTTTTGCAGAAATTTATTTCAAAAGGATGCCTTTAGAGGAGCTCTACTGGATCACTGGAAAGAAACATTGGAAAGTATTTCACTGTGCATAAATCCCTTCAGCAGCGTGGAGCAATTTATAACTGGATCTCCATTTTCTGTAGAACTTTTTTTAACTCTTTCTAAATAGTTCTCCAGGGCTTTTCTACAAAAAAAATGTAGATGTCAGTAGATTTCTTCTCTTTCCCTGTCCACAGATTGTCCATGAACACAGCCTAGTTTTCCCCCAGATTTCAGAAGAACTTTTTCAAAGGCAATAAGCATGGATTATTGGGGATCCACATGCTTTATATACCCAAACAGATTTGCACCAAATGCTGTGCTGTAAGACTCTCTTTATGTGATTGACTTCAATGGGCTTCTCACTGGCTTAACATTCATTGATTTCATATTCACTGTTACTGGTGTATCTCTGTTGCCTTCACTCAAGTTTTTGCTGAATTATACAAATGTGGGAGAGTAGAAAATAGGCACATTGGCCTGTGAAGGTTACAGACCTGCTGCCAGAGGAGGGGACAATAGATCATTTGCTATGCAGGCATATTAGGAGCTTTGATGTCTTTGAGGTATTCACTTTAAATAATCCTCCAGAACGGTTCATCTGAAAGACGACTTCTCTCTTTCCCTATCTGTCCTCAATGCCGGTTAGGGTCACTATTTATACTCTGGCTGGGTATCAGAAATGTGGTTACTTAGGCATGGAAGAAAGCTAGTGTAATGGAGTTTAACAGCACTGATTTTACATGGAAGGCTCATTCTGCACTTAAACCCCTCCTCCCCCCAGGAATACCTTATTTAAATGGTTGGTATATAATTTTTTAATGAGATGTTCCCTAATCCATCCGACCAAAGACTAGGAAGACTACAACTGTGCAAGAGGGACAGAAAGCTTCTGGTTTTGTTAACTGTCTTTAATTTTCTGATTCATTGACTCTGGTGGCCTTTACTCAGCAAGAAATGCCTTTACTGCTCCACCTGACTCAAACCCGTTAAAATGATTGTAGAAATCGGAGCAGTTGTTGGTACATGCTAGAGTTTGTCAAGTGGACGTTAGCCCAGAATAGCAACCTGGTTATTTTTAATCAATGCAAATCAAGTTTTGAAGCATCCATTGTGTCCTGGACCAGGGGCAAATGTACGAGGCCACTAAACTACATTACAAAACACTTAAGCCCTGTAAAATTTCCCAACCTCTGAAATCTCTTACGACCTAGTTGCAGCTTCACCATGTCAAGCACTAATCTCTCCATTAAAGCCTTTTCACCTATTTCCTAAACTGCACGCAGTGTATGTATTTAGACAAAAGCAGCAGCTTTCAGAGCCATTAAAGGCTCAGGCCAAAAGTAAAGATGATTTTCTTATGGCTGAGGATGTCTGACAGCTGGGGAGGGGTGTCAGACAATACTATATTCTTCTGCTGACTTTTATTTAAGATAATCTGTGAGTGTCAGGATTACAATGCTAAGATTACTGTGATATTTAAATATTATGTTATTAGTCAAACATATATAAACCCAAGTTTTTTTGTTTTTTTTTCACTATCAAGGCTCTGGTTTTAGCTGTTAGATTCAGCTCACAGCTGAGTCTTAAATAAATACCCATTTCCCCTCCTATAAACAGCTATTTATGTTTACATTGCCGAATTAAGTCTTTCCTCTCTACTTTGATGACCTTGACATGCTTTCTTTTCATTTACTGATCACCAAATTACCTTTCTAATTAAATCACGTGTTCTGTTTGTGGGAGATTGTATTATATCTGCCTCCGAACCTTCCTGTTGGGATGGAAGTAGAACCTGAAATCTGTGTTAGTCTCCCCCAGTTTTTAATTCCCGACATTCCCCAGCACTCTTATAAAGGACAGTTCAGAAATCCCCGAGACTTTTCTTTCCCAAGATTTATCATCAGGAAGAGCCTGGCTGACTACTGAGTAGGTGATTCTCATTGCTGTGAGGAGATGGGAAGAAAAACCAAATTAGGGTTCTCCTCCATACTCACCCTGATCCTTCAGTCTTTTAATGGGAGTTCAGGGGACCTCAAATAGTATCCTGGGGTGAAGGGAATGTTTGTCTTTGTAATAGAAGAAATTTTGCTCTTATCTTAACAAGGATGACTCACTGAGCTGCCGACAACCAGGCAAGGGGAGAACAAGTGACTTTGCGGTGTAGGGAGCCAAGAGAGGGGCAACATGGCCCGCGACTACCCAAGGGCTTGCTCCAGCCACCATGAGCACAGTTGCTTGCTCCTGGCAGATGTCCTGCTCCGGGGAAAAGGTTCTAGTTCTGGAGAAAGGGTGATAAGGAGCATCTGTACTCATGACAAGCTCCTCCAGGACGGAGTCTGAGCAGCCCAAGCTTGAGAGACTCTCAGGACAGGGTACGCCTGATTAAATATTTGCCACAAAGATGAGCAAATCCAGCCCTTCATTGCACTGCAGTCCCTGAGGAGACATGCAGATATTTCCTGAGGCTCAATGTATCCCCTCCTAAATCAGACACTGATATGAGGTCGAAGGAGTCACAGCTAAGTGACCCTTTTTCTCCATTGAATGGGCAGAGTGATTAGTCCAGCTCTCAGCATCTCCATCTTAGGTGTCTGAAGGTAGGGGGGATCGATCCCACCTCAGCCCATGCAGATTAGTGGCTTTGCAAAATAGTCTCACAGGAAAACACAATCCCACTCATTCTACAGGTTCACAAAATAATGAGCTCACAGGCCTGTGGGATGTGAATGACTGGGTCTTGCACCTCCTTCCACGCCTTCCATGGTGGAAAAGCACGACCTGCCTGAACCTCTTAGACTCTTGCTAAATTCAGTGCAGCTCTTTTTTTTGGTGAAAACAAGCACAAGCACAGCTTTCAGTGGCAGGTTGCTTGAATGGAGAGCGAGTCAGGTCCAGATGCAATACCTTTTGCAGTGCTTCAGAAAGGAGGTATCTTCTGACTTCCTCCCTCCTGCATATGCTTTTTGTAGCAGCTGTAGGAAGCACAGATGGGAAGGCACCTCATGGCTGAAGCCAATATTCAGTACTTCTCAATACAAAGATCTGTTGTTTTTTTTCTTTCAGCTTTGACACCATTCTGGTGACCCTGGATTACGTGCTACATCCCTAGGAGCCTTCGTTTCCTCCTCTGTCAAATGGGGATGGTTGTAAAGCTCCTCAAGACCTGCTGGGGCAGAGTGCTAGACCAGATTGAGTTATTCTGGAGCAGCAGAAGCAGGCTCTCCTCCATGGAAAGCACATTTCTGGCATCACGGAGGTGGGGAGAGGGTTTCCCGTGGGAAGCTGCTGGCATTAGTTGCACTGCCTGAGGTTGTGTCGTTTGTGTTCCCTTAATTTCCCGCTTTTTATTGGAGTTTTTTTTAGTTGTCATTCTTCACAGCGCTGTGGTCTCAGGATCCAGTTAAGCAAACCCCACATTAGCCACACTACCTAACAGTGTGACATCTGTGAATGGCTTTCTAATTACTCAAATAAATCAGCGTGATTGGAAATTCTTGAGATTTTATTGGGAAGGAAATTTATAGTAATTAAACCCAATTAATTTTGGATTTCTGTTAATCCAAAGAAGGTTTCGGAAGCTTCGGTTTAGACCTGCATTGTCTCCAGGAAGTGATGTGGGTGAAAGAATGAGAAATTAATTGATTTTGGACAATATGATGATAATAGGCAAATTTTTCAAATGAGTTTGTTATGTATCTTGCAACCAGCGCAGAGCCTCTTTTCTGGCATCTAAAAATATCGTTCAGGGCTTTTACTGAAGATTCAAACACACTGAAAGGAATCTTTTTTAATCAAAATAAAGAACCCTTTTTAATTACTCAGACTCCTTCACAGTTGGAGGTAA
This sequence comes from Apteryx mantelli, assembly GCF_036417845.1. NCBI lineage: Eukaryota > Metazoa > Chordata > Aves > Apterygiformes > Apterygidae > Apteryx > Apteryx mantelli. The sequence goes on along the minus strand of NC_090020.1, from coordinate 83,698,105 downwards.
TAATTGTCTTACGTTCTTAAGTAGTGCTGTTATTAGCCTGCCCTGGGGCTCTTCTATTTTCCAGAAGTTAGCATCGCTGTCTGTTGAATGCCAGGATAGACTGTGTCAGCTTAAATATTTTTGTGTTTTTGATGCTGGGAATGACACGTGCTGAACCCAGCCTCTTCCTTCAGTGCTGCTGTTCCCAAAACATCCATACACCGCTATAGGAGCCTGGGAGCAGCAGCAAATAGCATGGGATGCTTAAGCTCATGTTTTTCAGAAATGCATGTGTCCAGTTGCATCTATAAAACTGCCGTCTTCATTTTTTCTTATTTTTGTTGTAGGGTGAAGGGATTTTTGGCAAATAAGTGCCAGTTAGGTGAGTAAGCATTTTACCTGTCTGGTGGTTGGTGTGCGCTTTGAACCATCCTTCCGACACCGATAGAGGGGAAGGAAAGCCTCTGGGATGTGTCGCGGCCCTTCTCCACAGCAGCACAAATGAAAGTTGGTAGACTGTGCTGCAACCTTACCAGGATGGAAGAATTGAGGAAAAAAAGGACGTGATGGGACTGGGGATTGCCAGTCTTCACCTGGGCAAGATGCCCACTAGAAATCTGGCTTTTAAAAACGGATATCAGGTTAACTGCTCCTGATTGAAGGAGAGTATTGCAGACACCAGGAAAGGCCTTTGGACATCTATGGAGATGTCTGCCTCCTTGTCATGTCCTCGGCATTGGATGTTGCTCCTGTGTGTATCCGCGTTTTTGTCAGGACATTTTTTCAGTCAGTACTTCAGTGCCTGTTGTTCAATGTGGGCTGCTGTTGCCTGGCACGAAGCTACTCCTGACGGCAACTGAAGTCAGTGAGAGCAGAGCCAGCTATCAAGTCCTCATCCCTACCACACATCAAAACCTATAACACAGGTTCAATATAGGTCGATGCCACCATAATCTGTTTAAATTCACCAATATTGCTAACTAAGCCTGTTCCTCGTCTGAATGAGAGAGTGCCCTATTTTCAGTGGAATTGTCCAAGGGTGGCCGAGGTCTTCCTCTTGCCATTGTCACTGTAAAGGTGTCACTGTACTGACCGGCTAAACAGGCATGATGGCAGATGTGCCTGAGATGGCTTCCTGCCTGCTTCGCTCCAAGGATAGCCACGTAAAAATGCAGAATTCAGGGAGAACAAGAAGCACTAGTTTGTTCCAAAGGAACTGAGATGTGAATGATACTTTTAGCAAAGGGGAGGGAGGGAAAAGATGAAGTAATAGCAAGCTCATGACTGGCTTGCAAACAAACAAGGCAGAGGTAGGAAGTCCTTGCTTTTTGATGTTTCCTTGCTGATTTGATTTCTTGTGCAGATTTCCCAGACAGGCCAGGGAGATTGGTCAAGAGAGATACAAGATCCTTGTCTCCTTCTCTGCCTGCTTGAGCAAACTGCCTCAGAGCAAGATACTCGCCCTCGATTTAAACACCATCTCTGCTGGGGGTACCCACTGACCATCCCTCCATTTTTATTTATTTAATTTCAAGCATCAGCAGATTGAACTCTGCAAAGGGCAAGTGGGCTCAGAAGCACCCTTACCCCTTGCTCAGTAGATCAAAAAGTGAGTTGAAATAAAATATGGTTCACCTCAAGCTGCTCGCAGAAGAAGTTGGGTGCAGAACCCGGGCAGCTTGACCCCCACTTTGCTGCTGTAAACCTATCAACTGTCCACATTATTGCCTCCTGGCTCATGCAGTCTGTCTCCTACAGCCTGTCTTAAAATCACAGAGTAATTGCAGTTGGAAGGGACCTCTGAAGGTCTCTAGTCCAATCGCCTGCTCAAAACAGGACTAGTTTCAAAGTAAAATGAGGACGCTCAGCAGCTTGTGCGGTCAAGTTTTGAATATCTCCATGGATGGACATCCAAACACCCCTCTGGGCCTCTGTCCCAGGCCTACACTACTCTCATTGTGAAGGATTTTTCTTGCCTTATGTCATCTTCTCTATATGTTCCACACACACACCTTAGGTAGCAACTGTCTTCTGCAGACCATCTTCATCTAATGGGAGGGTTTCCACTGGGATCTGCCATCAGCTTCTGTTGGAGATGCGGGACCGGTAATGTGGAGAGGGCTGGATGACTGTGCAGAGTCTCGAACCCAGCAGCACCAGGTCCGTGTTCCCATCAGACTGTGGGCTCAGAGGGAGCTCTTCAGCATCAAGTCCAAACATCATATTTTATAATTGTTTACATAAACTGATCAAACTCAGTCTTAAAAAGGGGGTTGACCCCACAACCATCATAGACACCTGCTCCAGGATTTGAATGTGCTTATGATTAGAAACCACTTTCTAGTTTACTCTTGCTCAGCATAAACCTGCTTACCCTGATGCCAGCACTGCCCTTCAACTTCAAATATTTTTCACTGCCTTGTGTTTACCCTCCCGGCAGCTACGAAGAGCAACCGGCTGTTCCTACCTCCATTTGCTGGGTGAAATGAGGCCAGCTCTTCCCATCTCCTCTCATAATGTGGATGTTCTGTTGTGTGCCATCCCAGGGGCTCTTCCCAACGTCTGTCCCACTTCCATCGTCCCTGCACAAGGATGGCCTGCATTGCCAAATTTTACTCCAGGTAAGGTCTCATGGGAGCCGTTCTCACAGAGAACAGCGTTAGGGAGGTAAATAAGCATTTTGGATTTTCCTCCCTGCTCTCTCTATATGTTTTTGCACACGGTATTACTATCTTCCAGTATTGCATTCAAACCGTCTATGAGAGACTGTTTTTCCCTACTAGTATTTCTTGAGATCCAAAATGCCAGAGCATAACTGATGCCGTAACTGATGGTTGATTAATTGTCCTTTGCATCACAGCAAAAGTAGATGCCCATATCATTGAGTCCAGATGCTGTTAGATAATCTCTCTGGTTGTTGAGGCAAGTTCTACTATGATTAAAAAAAAAGTGTGAATAATTCAGAAGTTAGTCCAGCACTCAAGAGTCAGGCAGGTTTGTTTAAACTTTTCTCAAGCTGAACTGATCAACTGATCCTTGATGTTACTCGATGGTACCAGTCTACAATGTATTACACTGATTTTCATTTATGTCCTCCTAGTATGGAAGGTGACTCAGTTTTCATCTGAAGAACCCACAGCAAGAATAATCATGAAAGTTGAGATTTAATATATAATTGATCTGCTGAGACATCCTCCTTTGGAGTCAGGTGAATATCAGGTTTTCTTAGTCAGTTCTTAAATGTTTTACATGTGATATGATTCATAGTGTTCACCTAATGCTATTTACCTTTACTTTTATTTTCCCTCTCAGCATTTAATAATTAATGCTGTGAGCACAAATGACCTAGGAACCATTTTCTGTACAAACTGAGGGTGCAGTAAGCTGAAAGAAGAACTTGCTGTTAATAGCAAAGACTTTCATCAGCTGATGGATCCTTTGCTTGCACAAAGTTTGCTTGGTTTAACTGGCTGCCTGGAAATGGGAACACTTGGTTTACTGGATCTCTATCATCTGCTATTTTATATGCTTGGATCCTGTCTCAGAATAAGCTTAAGAAATCAGCTTATTCATGGGTGATTACGCCTCAAATGATTATTAATCCCTCTCTCCAAATAACTATTTGTCTTATTTCAGACCTCTGGCGGCCAGTTTAAATATCTCTCTGCAATTCCTTTCTTGAGCTCATGTTCCCATGGTACACGTTACCTCTGAGAAGTTGTGCTCCTTTCTGTGTCTTTGCTGAAGTTGTGTTCTTGCTTTTTTTTCTTAGACATCTTGCCCCTGATATTTTAGCCATACTGTTGTGTTTTCCCCAGTGTCTCTGTTTCCACTTTCAATTAGGGATATATACTTTTTGTGTCATTTCGTTACACTTGCTTAGATGAAAATATGGTGTAAATATATAGGTTTTGATTTTATGGATTTTCTTGAGTGATTTTCTTATATTTTAAAATCCCCCTTTCTTAAGTTCAGTGTTTCATATTTACTTAAAAAAAAAAAAAAAAAAGCTTTTCTCTGAGGGTACTATCATTCTCTTAGTAAGAGTTTTGGTGTTTTCATCCTAAACTAAGTCCTGCCTTTTTTTCAGACCAAGGTCCTAAGAGCCTCTCCTCTTCTATTACCTGGTATTTGAAGTTTGAAGAAATTTCTTGGAAGGTGTCTCAAGATCTCTTCTCTAACCAGTGCCAAATACGACATCTTTGCACACGGTATACTCAATTTCCATGTAGATCAGTGAAATTACTATTACAGTTTTTCCTTGCCCTTAGAAAAGAGGAAGCTTTCCTTGGCTGGAAAGCCCTTCTTATGTTCCTTCTGATTTAGTTGTCTCTGTAGTGTTTTGGTTGCTCAACACAGACCCTCCAAGGTGGCTTTTCGTCACTGAAGAGTTTGTATTTGAGAAAGAAGACCAGCTGACCTGGTCTTATGATCTTCTTATGACCAAAAAACTATTTTCTGATGCTTTGCCCCATGTTTTTTTTTTTTTTTTTCCAAAAGGCCTCAGTCCATGTCCCCAACCATTGCTGTCCTTAGCCCATGCATTACATGTGGTGACTATCCATTATAGTCCCCCCCATCCAAAAAGCCATCAAGCACCCAAGACTGTTGAAGAAAACAAGTAATCAGTCATATAGAGCAAGACCCTTTTTTGTGCATTTCCTGCAGAAAAGAGCCAAGACCACTTGTCAGGAAGGGGACTGCACAGCTGAAGCCGGGAGCCTGGATCTGGCCCTCCCTGGTTGCCTGCTCTCACCGGCTGCATCAGAGCATCTTCTGAGGCCCTGGCACCCTTTGGTGCACAGCTGAGTTTGGTGGAGGGGAAGTCTCTTTGAATTAATGCTTACCAACCATCTTGGCCCTTCTTTCATTGCTCTTGGGAGTTCAGTGCCACCCAGACTTCAAAGACAGGCTGAATTGCTGAAATTTCCATGTTTCCCATCATTAGCCAAGAGCAGCCTCGTGCTATATTGCCAGAAGGAAGAAAATGGTTTGGAAAACATCCTCAACTCTGCATGCACCAGCAACAAGTGTAATTGTTGCACTGCAAACACTTAGTATGGGCAAGCAAAGACTTTCCGATAAAACAACTTAATATTGCTTGAAGAAAAGCTGCATCTGGGAACATGCTCCATTTACATTTTTAGTATCTCTGGCTATAATCAAGAAGAGATCTAGGTCAGTAGCTGAAGAGTTAAATTGTACGTCCCAGGTACTTTCCACTAAAGAAGCATCACAGCAGAAGGCAGTATCTTTCTGAAAATGACTTTAGACTGCTTTTGTGCTAATGCATTTGCACTGTGATTGTGAAAAGCCTTTTTTAAAGAGGAAGATAAATCTTGCCCAGATCTGATAATCATTTTTAAAAATCTCTGCTCTGCGATTTATGTTGCTTTTTTCCCCCTCCCCTGAAAAAAAAAAAAAAAAAAAAAGGAAAAACAGCAACCCTACTGCATCAAAGACCAAAATAATGGCTTGTAAGTACTTAAAAGCTTATGGATAGGAAACTTAAAAAACTGGTCGGATTCAAACCAAATCCTATCAGATTTTCTTGGTTCTCATAAACCTTTAATCAGCTCCCATGGGGCATTTTTGCTAACCATAAAACACGTGATTAGAAGACACATGAACTACTAGAATTATGACAGCGAGCTGGGCTTTAACTTTAGTCCCTCTTAAGAATGGGAATTTAAGAAGCCGTTCCAACAATAGCCCGAGGGGGCTGCCTTGGGGATCGTGGCCACTTCTGCCACAAGAAGCCAGTCTGGTGGTAAGAGTCTCATAAATGGTGTCCCGACACTACTGGAGGGCTCCATAGGTGGGCAGCATACTCCTCGAGACCATGGCATGTCCGGTGGGGGTACATCTGTGTTTCAGAAAAGCTGGTGGTCTCCTCCTGCCCTTTCATGGGGCATGGGAATAGGAAAAGCCAGAAGTGGTGATCACACGGTGGTTTCAGCAGAGGACCAGGATGACCCCAGCTGCAGAGCATGTCTTCCAAGCGATGATGTTGGGGGGCTATTTGACAAGGGCAAGGTTTGGCCTCGGGCGCCTGGCAGCCTCCTGCCATATCTGCTTGCCCTAAAGCTGGCCCAGCCCATGAACTTGGCTCAGCTGCTTTTCATCTCAGTGCCTTGTGGGCTTAAAAATATCGTTTTTCTGGAGCATGAATTCCCTCTTCTGAGGTAGGGCTATGGAGCCGAATGCAATTCAGTCAGGATCTCCAGGTGCTTTAGTTGTATAAATAATATCTGTTGGGGCACAGTCGCTGACTCTGCTACAAGAAGAGATTCTGAATTAGACTGGAAACAGCTCCTTGGTCCCTTTATGGGAGAAAACAAGTATTTTATGATCTGTGTGTGAAGGTCCAGGGTATGAGCAGGGTAGAAATATGCTGTAAGTAGCACAGAAATTGCTAGAACGCTAGACATAGGCCAGCATTTGTCTGTGTTAGATGTTACTGACTAAAACATGTGGTTGACATGAGACAATTTGTTGACAATTTGTATCTCTGTCATCTGAAAGATGTTTCATTTGGAAAAGAGTAGCTGGATATAGATTAAGGAGTCTTTACAGGACCCATTTAGGTTTGATCTGGGGGAATATGAGATGAGTTAAGGGGTCTCTACTCTTTAGTGACTGGATCTGGTCTCCATGAGTTGATCAGGATAGTGGCTGTATCTGTAGTAGAAGTGGTTTTAGACTATAGCAGCATGATGTCCCACGTGGTGTACCACCAAGCTGCCCATTGAGCCCATTTCAGAAGAGCCCTCATTGATTTAGAAAATGCATTGTTTGCTCTTGAAGGCCATTACGTTCACAGTTGGTCAGCTGGAAAAACTCCTGTGTGGGGTCCTGCCTGCTGAGCTGAGATGGTGCAGTGTGGACACCTGACCATGAGGACACACATCTTCCATACAGGCACCAAGTGACTACAGGGCTGGGGACCAGCAGCAGCTCTCATGCCTCACTTGGTGCTTCTCACTGTTGTCCTACAGGCAGCCACTGCATGCAGCTGTGCGACTTGCATAGGAAAACATGTTTTTCTTCCAGGTTTCTTCATCTTTGACATGAACGAGAAGAACCCTCAGAAACCTGAATGGGCATCAGAAAGCAACAAGTAACATAAGAAACTGTAGCATAAGAAGTGGAAGGTGGTCACCAGCCTGAACTGGTCACACAAGGCAGATACTGCAAAAGGAGCTGCTGGCAGGTTTTTTCCACGAAGAACATTTTATTCTGAAATTCACTTTGCTGGATCTGAAATTACCTCACTTCTCTTTGTATTTAGGAAATGTTGCAAATCCTGTCTTTTTAGCTGGGTGAATACCCGGGGTTGGTATTTTAAAGAACAAGTAAGTACAGTTTGTATGGACCTGTATGCCTGGTTGGGTAATTTCAGATTAAGAAAAAAACACTGATCTTTTAACTGATGTCATTGCAAGTTAAAAATCACCTCACAAAGCACATTTGTTTTTTGTATGTAGATATGATAACAATTCCACTTAAATAAAAAGACCCAGCACAATATCTCTACTAGGATCCCAGGAAACAATTCAAGTCTATTACCAAAACCCAACTGAACAGAATCATTTTAGCATACCACACTAAATAATTTTAGATAATTCTGTATATATGATACTATTTTACTCAGCCACTAGGACACTGCACAAATAGCGCAGCTCATCAGCTCTGCTCTTTTCCAAATTCTGCGGGAACTTTCCCGAGTGTGTCTGGGAGGATTATATAGGTTTATGTTACGCGGGCTACTGTGATGTTCTTTACTATAAGATAAATTTGTAATTCCTAATGCTGTAATGTCTGCTGGAGGATTATTGTATGTTAATGTGATTGGACTGTATACTAGCTTGAGCAATATGGAAATGATAGAAGAATCTGATACTGTGGGTTGCAATATATGGAATTACTGGTACATATGAACTCCTGAAAAAAATACTAAATTCTACAAGCATTATTTAGCGCAAAGGTGAAAGTAGAAACACAGGGTTCATATCTGGACCAAGGTATGGCTCAGGTGCTTCCCTAAATTGGGTATTTGACCTTAGGAATTTGCTCTGGAGGCCAAAACATTGCTGTTGCTGGACAACATTTGGGACTTGGTGGGATCTTCCCTTCCCACTCATGGGATCCTTGAGATCTGGCTCTTCTTGAACCCAAAGTGGTCGGAAGGACACCCCGCTGGGGGTCATTGCTCAGCCTGCACCCAAAGCAGTGGTGGATTGGGGTGAGTTGTGATCAGGGGCTGGCTCCTGGCAGCAGGTGAGGGTGGTGGTCAACATCACCGTGAACCCCCGGGAGTTCATCTGCCTGCCAGGGCCGCAACTGGGAACCCTAAGTGAAGGCCACGCACGTGTTTCTCGGTAGTGCAGAAAACACCCAGCACTTTATTTGCCCAGCTATCACTCCTGCGGAAATACTTAGGTCACTTGGACGGGAGTCTTCAACTCGCAATGACTTTTAACGGGCAACATCTGACAGTACCAAAGCCCTTTGCAGCCCTGGGTGAAATTATGATAACAAGAGAAAAAAGCTATTACTGCCACCATGCTTTCATTATGCAAATGATATTAAGATAGGCTGTGCAGATCGCCTGTGGCTATGCTATAATCTCCATGCAGTGATTATAATGTGTCAAACTTAGTCATTTTGATTATGACATGTTAATTACATGCCATCCTCATGCAGACATGAATATTACTCGCAGTCAAACAAAACACAAATTGGGGGCATTGTTTTTTTTTTCCCGTTTTGTCTTTTTTTTTATTTTATTTGAAATTCTGTTGATTAAATGGATTAAAAGATAAAGAGATCCGTAACATTGTAAACTCATTAACTATTGGCAAAGTCCTCTCCGGCTGGCTGGTTGGAGAGCGGGGCTTTTTTTTTTTCCCAAACCATTCACTAGTGTCATTGTGGGTTTTTTTGTCCCAGCAGGGGCAACGTTTTAAAAAATATATATTTGGTAAAAATCCACTTTGGATTTTTTTGTGTTTTATCAAACTGGAGTGTCACGCAGTGTTGAGGAACGTTTGCTCTTTTAACTCTTTCTGATGCTTCTCAGGAAAAAGTGCCACGTGGCGGCAGTGGGTGCCCCAGCACCAGGGAGCATGGGAACGGACACGTGGTCCTCAGCGGCTTCGCCCGGTTTGGCTTTTGCTGCCCCAAAATGTGCTGCTGGCGACCTGGAAATCAATTCCTTGCCCAGGGCGATCACAGGTAAAGACAAAGAAGAAATACCAGCAAGGGAGAGAGCAGCGGCGCCGGGCGACTGATACTTTCTGGTAATTCTGCTTCCAGAGCAGGATCCAAAGGATCTGGTCGTTGGCTCTGCTGCAGAAGCTTCCCATCCCCATCCCCAACCCCATCACCTTTCCAAGCTCCCTTCATTTCAGAAGTCAGGTATATAAAAAAAATTTTTTTCCAAAGTTTTCTGAGGACAACCCCTTTTTTTCCCACTCCCCTACCTTATGCACATCCTGCTTAATCCCCCTGGAAAAAAAAAAGGATTTTTTTTTTCCTTATGCTTTCCAGTGAAAATATGTTTTAAACTCTTGCGGTTTTGAATGTAGCTCAGTGTAAAAATACAATTTCAGGGGAGATGGTTCAATAAAATATTCCCCCATGATGAAATATGCCATTAAATATAGAAACAGAGCAGATAGCAGACCTTCCCACCGAGATTCCCTTGGATGAGCTATCTAGGTAAGAGGCTGAATTACTGAGACACCTCAGTAAGTATGGAAGGGAAAAAAAAGAAAAAAAGACACCTCGCAAGGGAGCAATACTTAACTAGACTTATAAATAGCTGGGACTGCAAGTTGCCTGATTAATTTGGGGAGATAAAACTCATTGGAAGTGTTTTGCAAATTCATCAGATTTCCTGACTTCTTTAGCACTCGCTAATGTTCAAAATAAAATATTAGCATCCGAGCTCAGACTTTGTCTTAGGCAATTAAACGCTTCGAGTTACTGGTTCGTTAGCAGGGATCTCTCCTAGCATTTTCTCCTTTGAATTAAACAAAATAAAATGAAATGACGACGAGGAAACGAAACCATGCACAGGGGACCGTTTGCGGCTGGCGTTCGCAGGGCCACCGGTCGGGAGGAGCGCGACGGGCCGCGAGACGGGAAAGGCGGCGTCCTCCGACGCGACGGGTAACGCAAAGCCGTCAGAGGCCATAGGGGAAACCGGTCACTGGTGTGATGAGCGTGGCAGGGCTGAGCGTGCCTGGCAGCGCCGCTTGCCGCAGCCCGCTGGGCATTCGGGCTGGCTCGGGGCTCGCCGTTTCGGCAGCGCCGGGGCAAGTTGGAGGTTTGCTTCTCATGCGCAAAATAGATTTTAACTAAAATAAAAGGTGTTCTGCCCTAAACAGTGTGTTTTTGCAGAGGGACATTTCAAGGCAAGTTTTACACAGGTTTAGCCCAGAGGGAAATTAAACTCTACATGTAAATGGAGATTACACACAAAGGAATCCATTACTTTCAATATTTCTCAGCAGGAGGGTTCAGAGTTATTTAAATAAGTTTAGATATTAAACCTAAAGTAGCCATTAAAGGAATGTGGATTTGTTTGCCTAGTTTTTATAGAAATCTTTTTTTTTTTTTCCAGCTGACTGAAAAATCCATTGCGTGCATGATGGTGAATATTTTTAATGCATAAAAAAATCAAAGAACTTTCAATATAGTACTTCCTTTGAATTTTTAAGCACCAAATTACAGAATACTTATTATAGCAAAATGTCTTCTTTAGGGGAGATTAAACTGCAAACATTTTCCTTACTTTTTTCACCTTTTCCATCTATTCTTTAGCAGAAAGCTAATATAAACACTGACATTAAACCATATTGGCTATGTAAGGCACTTTGATTGTCATTGAGATTATTTTAAAAGTTATTTAGGTCCCCGCGTTACATCTTTGCAACTGCATGGAAAATGTTTCACCATGTTTCTCTTTGCAACATTTCTTTGGGGATTCATAAATATTGATTGTACCGTAAAAAATTGATGGAATCTTGAAACAGACTGCAGTCTTGGTAGCTGGGGAATTTACTCAATTTTTCTCAATAGCTGCAGTCTATAAAAAGAGGAGATTTTGCAAATTGTTTCTCACCTTGTCTTTTTAGTATTTAATAGCTCTCAATTCTGTAGCCTCCTGAACCATGCACCGGGTAGGTTTTCCATCAAAACTGTATCAGGCCTATTCAAAGGGAATTAAAAGGCAGGATGGCACCAAGGGGTTAAACTGCCTTCTCTGACGGTGAGCATGAGTTCCCTTGCTGGTGGCAGTGTGGAGTCATCCTGGGGCTTGCTGTGTTAAAACTTTTATTAAAAAAAAAAAAAAAAGTCCTTAAATGTTAACGGTTTTATGCAGAGATGGGGAAAAAATGAACAGAAATTTCTGTCCGTCAATTAAAAAAAAAAGCATTTCCCCGGATGCTGAAGAATCCCTCAGCATCTTAGTATCAAGCACAGGAGGTACAGGGAGAATTGCAGCAGGATTTTGTCCTTTTGGCACAGGGAATTTTAAGGCCATTTTGGTGGTACCCTCACAGGGCTGAGTACGCGTCCTGCACAAATGCATATCAAAAAAACTTTGCTGTGCTCCTTACTCAGTTTTTGCACATCCTGTGAATGCGTGGGAATAAACCAGGACAGGAGATGCTCTCCGACGCTGGACCTGCCTGCATGGCAGCACTGGTCACACCGGCCAACTAATTCATGGGCTTCAACGTTTTTACGTAGCCAGCCCTGATCTCAGCCAGACTGGAGCAGAAATCACCGCCTGGGCGGTTTTTGGATGATTCTCCTTCTCTGTGCACTTGGTAATCTCGTCACCCTCCCTGCTTGCCAGCTTCAGAGCTCAAATCCCTCTGCCTGGTTCAAAATTAGCCATGTGAAGCTCTGAAATGGGTGGGAAAAAGAGAAAGAAACTGCTGAACGTCTGGGTTTGTGTTATGCTAAATTTCTTGCTCAGTTACTGTATGGTAGAATGTTTTTTTATTTTCTTAATGCACTGATTCTCTGCTTAGAGACATGGCGTTGAGTGAGTTTTGGTTTCTCCTAGAGATGGCAAAAACACATTCCTTAAAATCTGCTTGGGTTTGCTTTGTCCAATCTGCCAATCCTTGCCGAAGTTCCGAGATTTTCTCTGCTTTCTTCAGGATGTTTTACCCAAGTAAAACAGCTCCTGTTTTCAAATATTTTCTGCCAAGTCTGAGTTTTCCATCACTTATTTCCATCTCGCTGCACTTCTTTGAAAGAGAAATGGAAAAGGACCACGAAAGCTCAGCTTTCGCAGTGAGCAAGGTTGCGTCAAGTGTGGCGCAAGCCCAGGAAGGTGGTCACCGGCCCCACTGAGCTCAGTGATCGATACCGGGCTTCCCCCACACGCTCGGGTCTCGGTGCGCGATAAATCACACGTGTGACTTGGGCTGGTCTGGACCAGCTCGTGACAAGAGCCCCGGTGGAGCTGGCCAAGGTGCTGGGACTTCCCAAGAAGGCTGCAAAGAGCCGCCGGTGGGATTTATTTTGTGAAGGACGCTGCTTTTCTCTCCCCTGTGCTCATGCAAACCACTCTTTTCCCATAGCGGGCTGCCCAGGTTATCCAGTTGGAGAACTGCACAGATTAAGGTTGGGAAAATGAACTTTTTTGACCATTGCAGAGCTTCGCCCAAGATAGTCTTGTATGAGGATGGAGTTTTACAGGTTCTCTAAGGAACTGGCATGAGGCTGATGTGGGAAAGTGTATAAGGTGAGAAACATTCTGCTGCTATTTAGCCTGAATTTTTCTGTATTTAAAATTATTCTTAAGGTTAAGGGTCAGATTTTCTGAATTTTTGACATCACTCCACAGATAACCAGGCCCACAACTCCCCAGCCTCAGCACAAAGCAGGTCTACTGCTGAAATAACTCCAGGGAGATGATGGAAATCATGGGGCAATGCTGCTATCAGATCATCTCTGAGCAGCAGATGGAGAGACAGGAAAGACTGTGAATACCAGGATTAGAGGAGTAAGCAATTTCTTCCAGCTGCCGTGAGATTTCCCTCAAATACGATGTAAAGGAGTTTGATCCTGAGGAATAGGATGATTCCAGCAAATCTTGGCAGTGCAAATGAAACATGAATGATGAGAGGTGAAGGGCAGGTGGGATGGTCCTCAGAGATGCTCCAGCCTTCCCGTCTTGGCACCAGCTCACCTAAGCTCTAGCGAGCAAAGGTGATCTCATGGTCAAATCCCTGGTCTTTAGCTTCCTTTCCTCACCTCTATTCTGTTGGGATTGGGGAAGAGATGGGTTTTTTGCACAGCATCCTGTGCTGGGCTCTGCTGTCTCAATACCCAGTAATAGGCACGACGATAATTTCTTCCTTGGCTAGATCCTCCCCCCCAGCTTGCTGATGAGACAGATCCTCAACATTTAACATTATGCTAATTCCTGCCTCACTTGGAACCTGGCCAGTTCGTTTTCATGCTACACTGCTTATTTCCGGCTCCTAACGTAGTTTTAAAGTTGCATTAAATAAAGAACGGATGTAAAAATCAAATTAATTACTGGACACTCCATGCTACTTAATTTTAATGCTCCCATTCCACCAGTATTTCTTGTAAGCACAACAAGCTTCAGCATGCCAGCATGGCCATATTGCTCTTAAATACGTTGGTTAGAGACAAATATAAAATAGGGATAAGTGTCGGAGCATTGATTTGCAGTATTGTTTGGAGCAGTTACTTGCAGTTTGCTTCCCTAAATTACATGGTGTGCAAGCTGAGATCGTGCCCAGCCATTGAGCCCCCTGCTTGTCACCCCAGCACAGTGGTGTGTGACAAAGGGGACCTCGCAGTGCGTTGCAGCCCGGGCTTGCCAGCACAGAGGTGTCCATACAGCTGTCCAGTCTGTCCATCGCTCCGTGTCCCAGCTAGCTGCCAGAGAGAAAGATTCATATTAGCAGAGTGAAACGATTTACGTGAAGCTCTTCATTCTACCAGCTCTCAGGCAGACTCTGAGAAATCCCATTTGATGGGGGAGATGGTTCAATGTCAGAAGCAGATACTCATGAAAAAACGCACTCATACATATGCTTGTTGGGAGGCAAGACAAAAACATCTTGGCTGACAGGTGATGAGATTCAAAATACAGTTATGCTAAACTTTGGGGGTTCTCTGAGTGCTAAACTGGGATGGAAATCCTGGTCTGGGGTTGCCTCCAGTGCTGGGGGATTCTGGGAACCGGCAGCAGGGAATTGCTGAGATTGCCTGTCCCAGCTCAGCACGCAGGCCATGGCTTTTCCCTCTGTCATTCCTGCACTGAGACCATAGCCTGTGGCTGGGCTAGTGCAGCTCTTTCAGGTGGTCAGCAGGGTTTGACTTTAAAGAATGAATTTGGGGATTTGCACCTAGACTAACAATTAAGAGTCAACAACACTCCTGTAGCTAAAATAAAAACAATATTCAGTGCAAGGTTCAAGCCCCTTTAGGCAGACAGATGCTTTGCTCTTTTTTTTTTTTTTTTTTGATCCACAGGAATTTGTGGCACTTAAAATCTGTTGTTTTTATTTTGAAAGGAAAACTTTTTTTGTCATGGCTTCGATCACTACAAAATTCCAGTACTGTTTTTTTATAGCTGGGCAGAGAGTTGGAATTTGCCAGAGACTGGCATGTTTCACTGCGTGTACAATATTCAAATGCAGATACAGCTTCTTTTGGTGGGAAAGCATCATAGATAACATAGAGACGTAGATAGCATAGATGATAACATGTAAGATGGCCTGTTCTATCAGTGCTGATGGTCATCTAGACATGTACGGCAGGGAGCCCCGAGAAGGCAGCTGAGCTGTCTACTGCTGCAGGAACAAGGACAAAACTAGCCACGTGGCACCGTTTTCTTCTCCCCTTCTCCCCTTTTCCCCTTCTCCTCTTCTTCCATCCTTTTCTCCTTCTCTCCTTCTCTTCTCCTCTTCTTCCCTTCTTCCCATCTCCTCCTCTTCTCTTCTCTTCTTCCCTTCTCTTCTTCTCCTCTCTTCCTCTCCTCCCATCCTCACACAGATCCATCCCTACAGTGTCTGAGCACCCTGCGGTGGTGCGGTGGGTAACGTGAGTAGCGCTTGTCATGTGCCATTTGTGCAATGTTTTAACCTCTCCTTGGGGAGCATGTCTAGTGTAATCTCCTCTTTTGGAAGAGTTTGTCATGTTGTTGCCTTGTTCAGAACTAACCATTTTGGGATTGGGGTAGGACAGCTTGCTTTTTGTGTTTTCTACTTGAGCTAACTTAATCCTTGAAGTCTTATAGTTGTTGTTTTTTTTTTTTTATGTGTGCCACTGCTGGGTGCTGAGGGTCTTTCTGCAGAGTCCGCTGCCAAGGAAGAGGGCTGGTCCTTCCGCACATGGATATTTTGCAGCCTCCCTGGATCTTTCCTGTGACTCCCTGTTGTACCTGGATGTGCAGGGACTGATTCCCACATCTGTATCCCTGTGTGAGTACGAAGCAGTGGGTCACTCTTGAGGCAGTCTCCCTTGGAAACACTAAATGGTGTGGAGGATGCTTGAATATTTCAAATGAATCTGCAAGGTGGGGGGGAGTCAGCTAAACTAATGCAAGTTGATTTTATTTACTAATAGTCTTGCAAGAAGGGGAAGGATAGATGCTTAAAAATGAGATGGTAAAAATAGGTTGCTTAAGTAGCGGCACAGAAGGGGTTACACCCTCCCAGTCATTCTTCACGGTGCAACTTCTTCCAGGACCCACACAAAAACTTATTAAGCAGCTGCCTGTCACCTCTCCTTAATAAATAAGAATCTCTTTTCAGCCTCTTTGTCTCCTTCACCTCTGGGGCTGGCGTCCTGTAAACACACTGCCAATTAAACCTCACGTCTAGCAAGGCCACAACTAATGAAAAGCAATAGAGAATTCACTGCCTTTTAATGAGGAAAACATTGCTTTTTACAGGGAACAATTTATTGGGCCAATTCCCCCCGTCCATCACCCTGGGGAACTGCTGCCTTTTTTTACCCCCTGTTTGTTACTTTGTCAAGCGCGTGTAAAATTGCACGCTGAACACAGAGGTGAAGGCTCTGACTCAATTTATGGTGTGACATCTCTGATCTTGCTCCCCGGATCAGTAAGCGATCCTGGCAATGATATGCATGGAAATTAATTACTGTGCCCGCCAGCACTACAGCAGGCCCCTGCCGTTGCTAATAGATCCGTTTGCAGGAGTTTGTTAGAGGGGCGGCCGCGGCTGCGTCTGTTTGCTAGCGCGCAGGCGATGTCAGTTAAGTGCAAGCCGCCACCATCGTTGCGATCCACCTGCGCGGGAGGCGAGAGCGCTGCCCGAGTACCCTTGGAAAACACAAAGCAGAAAAATGACAGGAATGCAGCGATTTTGGTCCGTTTTCTTTTCAGAGAGCAAAAAGGCAGTGTTGCCCTGTAAAAAGAGCATAATATATAAGCAAGGCACACTTTTGTAAAGCCAAGACTATTGGTGAGATCTATATTTAAATGCAAAGCAGATGGAGAAGTTGAACTGAAAATAAAAGAAGTTTGGGGATAAATTCTGGATAAACACCTCTGGGGCCATCTCATCCGTGCGTATAACATGAGTTACGTCTGTCGGCTTTACGGCTCTCTTTTTCTAGATGTTTTGCTTTAAAATGCATTCCTAAGCTCTTCGCTGTAACACTTTGCTCCTGCCAAACAGCTAATTTCTTTGCTGGTAGTTCAGCACGAGAAAAGATGCCCAGCGTGTCCACAGGGAGTGAAGCACCTCCCCGCCACCCCACTGCTGCACCAGAAATGCCTGACCCTAACTAATCCCGCTGGATTTTCTGTTTGATATTTGACATATTTTTACCATATTATTTCCTCTCCCCTTAGCAACTCCTTTCTCTCCTTGGTCCTCACACCATTCCCGTGCTGGCAGAATTAAATTGAAATTATGCTCAGCTCGGATATCCCCTCTGCCAACCTCCTGCCTGCCTGATCTGTGGGGCTGCAATGTGGCCACCGCCTCACCAAGCTGTTGTAATTTGTTTCTTCTTTTCTTGAAACCGACCCCCTTCAGACCCTTAAAAACAGTAGGAGTTCCTTTACCTTCCTCACCACTTCCCTCATGGCTTTGTACAATTGCTCTTTTTATGGCCAAAAAAGGTTTCGCGTTGTCTTGTGGATGACCAGGGGTCCTCCCCGGCTCGAAGCCCAGAAGACAGATGAGGGTGGTGCAGCGCTTGGTCCAAGCACGATGGGATTTCTCCCATAAGTCACAGCTGGAAACCTTCCCTGTCTCCTCTGAGGAGTCAAGTTGATGGGGATGGGGCAGACTTTTAGTATTATCACTCTTAAAAATGGGTAACTTGTACTTCTAAATAGGATTGAAGCGTGAAATTTTAACACATGCATTAAAATTGGCATTTAGGGGCAAGACAAGCTTAAAAAGTCATTCTGATTTTTTTTTCCCTTTAGAAAAATCTCACACGACCTCTCAGGGCAGTTAGGAAAAGCAGGTTTGTTTTGAAATTTCTTGCAAATAAACTTGAAGCTGCTCCAGAGGCCCCCATGGAAAACCTGTACATTTGGTAAGACAAATTCCTGAAAATTTCAGCTAGATCAACCGGATTTAAGAAGTTTTATATCACTTTTAAATTCACCATGCACATTTGGAGACCTAGCAAAGATGTGTGCGTGCCTCAGAGGTACGGGTGAGGGGGATCCCAGCCCCAGCCCACTTTCGAGTCAAGCTGTGTCCTAGTCACAATGCGATTTTTTTCATTGAACACTCGCTGTGGGTGATCTGGTTTTTAATTGACCACCTTAAAAATAAGGATATCAGTCTTTCCCAGGAAGAAAAGTGCTTAAAAATATGCTTATTAAAAACAAAAGGAGAAAACGTGAAAGTTGGTAATAATGGGGGTTTTGGAAAATCAGACAGAGGAAACAGATGCTCTTTAGTTGGCTTTGGTGTCTTGAGTAAAGGCAGTGCTTGTTGCTTCCATATCTTGTCGCAGAGCAGCTCACGGGCTCAGTGACCCGGTCTGTGCTGCAGCTTCATGTTTTCTGAACATTTCAGAAAAAATAGCAGTGGGCGAATAAGAGAACAAATTCCACCTTTGGATTAACCTAAGTATCTTCTTTGACCCAGTTTGCATATGTATCAAAGAGCAAAATTCTGTTCTTCGTATTTACCCCCTGCTAGTGAAATCCAGAAGCTGCCACGCATACATATATCTAAAAACCCCAAGATTATTTCAAAGTTTAGAAAAAAAAGTGGGGGGAGGAGGGAGAGCTGTGAGAGATCATTTCTTTCTTAATGCGACTGTTAGATTTGGCTGCTTTAGCAATTAAACTTTTCCTTTATTTGTTACCCCTGCAGACCCCTGGTTAGAATAGGATCCTGAAGTTGAGTCCGCCAGAGCATTGGGCTTACATGATTCAATTAACCTTTAAGGTAGCTCTGGAAGTTGGTACTCTAGGAGATCCTTTTGTTAATTGGCAGCCTGACACAGACAATTAAGTTTGATCAGATGAAGAGGGCATCAGGGACATCATTAGCATACTGTACTGAAGACTACGTGGTGTGTAAAAGTTGTTTAATTTCTGCCAAGGAAGAAAGCGGGGGGCTGGGGGAGCCCTCCTTGTGCATACAGCGTTTTGCTTATTAAATATTTCATTTCCCTTGCCGTAAGCCTTGAACGTTCCCAATTTTTACCCCTCCTTTTTGGTTTCTTCCCACTGCAGTGAAATCCACTGGATGATCGTTCCTCTCTTATTAAAACTTCTGCATTTCACTTGAGGTATTGCATGAAAAAAAAAAATATATATGTATATATAAAGAGAGCCCAACAGAGAGATCTGCTGCAGGGAGGCAGTTGTGGGAGCCGGAGCCGGGTTGCCAGGGTTGGGTGTGCTCTCCATGCACCCTTGACTGGCAGGGAGCTACACAGAAGCACACCTGCTGCTCGTGCCGGGATGGTGCATGTCTTCTCCTCCACGTGGAGCAGCCTGGCATGAGCAGGAGGCAGCGGAGGGGGTGACCCCCCAGCGGGTGTGGAGCCAGAGCCCCAGCTTGCCTCTCCGGCAGAGAGTGTTGACACACACTGTCCTTGCTGAGGTGATGCAAGGTTGGATTTGGGTTTGTGAAGTGTGGGTGGTGCGAATTTCTCCTGTCTGGTACTAATCACAGCCATGCGGCAATGCTGAGGCTTTGAAAATCTGGTTTTCTAGCAGAGCCCTATGTCCTGCTGTGGGGCAGAACAGGGATGAGCCAAGTTACGGCCCTCTGCAAGGTTTGCTCACCACCATCCTTTCCTGAGCAAAGCTGTGCAGGGAATAGGAGACATCCTGGATCCAAATCCTATTGGTAAGTGGTTAGCACTTAACTTTTAGAGCTTTTCATATCTAATGCAAAGCACAGCCTGCCTGAGACTCTCTGTTCTTGTGCCCAGAGAAGGGAGACTGCTGGGATGGTGCTGGTTGCACCACCTGCTGAGATGGTGCTGGTTGTACAACCTGCAGTGACAAGGATTTTCCTGTTGTCGATAGGCCTGCCCTCCACTCCTCACCATACGTTGCAACCACGGGATCTGTGGGGGTTCATCATATCGTCACAAACGGAAGAGTTTCAGCTCAGAAATGGGTGAGACCCCCTCCTCCCCTCTTGCATCCTGCTTGCTGACCTCCTTCCCCAGCAATAGTAGTGAAAGCATTGCGCCATCTTTGCTGCTCGCTCGCCTTTCTCCAGCCCTCTTCCAGGGAGCAGGAGAGAAGGCACCTGAAAAGGAAGCAGAACACAAAGACTAATAGGCACATGGTATCAGGAGCTTCCATCCTAATATTACATAGGCAGGCTCTCTGCTTTCTCATTAGCCTTGCACAGTTGCTTCAGCAATTATGATATATATTGCATAAGTCTTATAGCATTAGTCTTGCTCCAAGTCATTAATGTGCTAAGACAGTGGTAGGAGCAAATGTAGACTTTTATGCTATGTGGTGCTAATAATATCTATGAGATTTTAGTCCTAATCCAGCGAGACTTTTCTAGTCCTCTACTGCCATAGAGTTGTGTAATGGAAAATTAATGGGAAGTTGCGAGTGCAGAATGAGAATATCTTGCTCTCTTGCTTGCTAGCCACGCTGCTTAGCCGGGTGTAACCTAAGAACAAAAGACTGGCTATGAGAGCGCAGACAAAAGGTTAATCCAGTCCACTATGCAAGAGTGACCTACACCAAATGCCTGGGGGAGAACACAGAAACAGGGTGAGCGTGTAGCAATTCCTCCCCAGGATACTCTGCCAGCCTCCAAAAACTTGTGGCTCACGGACTTCCCTTGTCACCAGTCCAGCCTTTGTATTTAATATGTCTCAGTGTGTTTGCCTTCCGTAAATTTTTCTGGTCTCTTTTGAACCTGCATAAACTTCTGTTTCAAGGTCTCAGCTGGTAAATAATAGAAACAGTAAGCATCCATAGCTATGCCATAGCTGTCTCCTGCCAGCACCTCATTTTAGGTGGGCTGAGAATCTCTGTCACGCTGGAGCCACATCAGCTGGGTGCACACAGGCTCGGTCTGCCAAAGTTTCCAGCCCACGTGGACTCTGGGAGTCCCACCTCTACGGTGTTGTCTTTCCCACCTCTCATTGCTATCAAGTCCACCCCACAGAATGGGAAGTCCAAGATTTGTGGTTGTCCCATCTCTAAGCAGGGAAGCAGGCAAAAGTTAAGGCCTCCTTGATCTGAGATGTTTCTTGCAAACATCTTCCCTGAGAAAGGACAGGGATCTGAGGAGCAGCAGGTCAATGGAAGAACTTCCAGCCATGCCGTTCCAATGGATATGTGCTACCAAGATGTTAAATAAGAGGACAGGGAACTCTGGACTCAACATGGCTTTGAGCAGAATGGCTCCTCTTTCTGCTGTTGTCACTTTTATGAATGAAAGCAGAAGGCTTTCCCCCTCCAAGGCAACACTCATCTCATTGGTGCAGAGGTCTGCTCAAGTTTTCGGAGGTAGGAAATCCAGGATAGCAAACCACACCTGGAAAATTGCACAGTTTATTCAAAATCTATGCAGTTTTGGTGGATTCTGTGGGGGGGGGGTAAGGAAAATCACGAGATTGCTGAGCATTCATTTGGATGTCATGGAGATGGTGAGATATAGACTTTGACCACAAACTGTGCTGAACATTTTGTAATGCAAAAATCTGCAACTCCCCAAATCTGCCCACAGAATTGCAGCTGTTCTCGGAGAGAGCAGGGAAAGGCAAGAAAAGGTGACAGAAAAGGTTGTGAGTTTCTACATGTTTCCAGCTCATTAACACTGGGTGTCTGTCAGAAAATGGGAGAGTATGTATGTCATGACATGAAACAGTGGAAAAGCCATTTCTGCTGAGTGAGACACTCTCAGCTGCTGTCCTGTGCATGTCAGAGGGGAGTCCTGATGCAAACACAGAGACAAATCCATGTTGTCATGCTCCGTCTCCCAAATCAGGAGCATAAGAAAAGGAGAAAATGAGGTCTGTAAAATCAAAAAGTGGGCAAAACATGACTTTAGTGGGCTGTACTGACCCTTGGGGTATCATTTGAGGAAGTCTGTGAGATGTGCTGGGACCGAGTAGGGCCTGTTTCTGCATAGCTGCTCCAAAAAAAAATTTTTTGAGCCATAAAGGAATAATACTTGCGATGTGCTGGCTGTACAGTTTCATTAAGATGACATAACATCTTGGATAGATTATAATTTTATAATACCTTTGCATGCCACTGCTATTACTACTATGCTGTTTTATGTTGATGTTAATATACAGATGTTGCTTTAATCTGTTTTTTAATTTACTTTGTATATCCCCTACGTACATTTTGTCGTAAGGTAGTTTATTTTGTAGCAGCTCATTTATTTTAAAAGTTGGAAGGTTTTTTATATCACTGCTAGCATGC
Source organism: Apteryx mantelli (assembly GCF_036417845.1). Classification (NCBI taxonomy): domain Eukaryota; kingdom Metazoa; phylum Chordata; class Aves; order Apterygiformes; family Apterygidae; genus Apteryx; species Apteryx mantelli. Next base: position 83,676,192 of record NC_090020.1, on the reverse strand, counting down.
TAATGACATTTATACATGTGTTCTCTTTAATCTTTCCCCTAGTTGCCTGGTACAGAGCACAGATATTATCATCTCTCTGATTTTTCTAAGTGCTGAAAACTGTTTTATTAGAGGTTTTATTTTAAGGTTTCTTTTTTTTTTTTTCTTAAGCTTTATGAAATGCATCTCTGGGGTACTGTATTTTGGTGTGGTGCACCTTCCTTGGCTTTTCCCAGATACTTTCACTGTGGGACAAGTGCTGCTGTTGCCGAGCTGTTGGGTTGGGTTGCCTTCCTGATCATCTGGTGCTCCCTAGAAAGATCTTGAACCTGTGGACAGCCACACACTCTCAATTTAGGGGCAAGGCAAGGAGCAGAGTTGGGACCTAGAGTTAAAATTCACATCCCTGCCCTGTAACAAGCCCAAACTAAGACCAAATCCAAACACTGAGATGTTCCTATGCCTGGATATAGGTACTGTGTGCACGCCGAAGAGTAAATTCTCCCAGCTGGATTCACTTCGAGCTGGACTTTGGGGTTGTGCCAATAGCAAAAGTAGGTCGAACTGGGGAATAAGGATTCAATGACTGCAGACCAGGACTCAGGAACAAAACCTGGGATTTTGGCTGCAGCTGAATAACGTAGGTCTGTGTTTAGTTTCAACGGAGGGACAAAGTCCCCTTTCAGAAGGGACTTACGTGCTTCGTGCAGTGCAGACACACGAGGAGGTGGAGGGAGAAGTTTCGGAGCTGCTTCGCGTCGCCCTGGCACATTGGTGACCTGCAGCTTGACTGCTCCATGTGTGGCTCTGCCTTGCTGAACCCCTGGTGAAACGGCTCCCAGAGCAAGGAAAATGAATGACTGCCCCTCTCCGCAGGCTTCGACGTCACAGCCCTGCTGTAATACCCTGTTGGAGCTTTCAAGTCTCCTCAGGGAGACTTCCCCACTTCTCTTAAAAAATGTACGTCAGGAGAGGCCTGAATATTTTTCCCATCACTTGGTGGGACAAAGCTTGAGAAGCGCTGCCTTAGATGGTTTCATATTGCCAAAATGTATTTGCTATTTGATGATGTGGGCTTCGGAAGGCCTGCTGTTCCCAATTGTCCATTGCATATTAAGGATGGTTATAGCCAAGAAGACTTTTCTATTTATTTGCTCCCTTTTCACTGTGGCTTTATTATGCATGAGCAGCTTGACTGTGATACTTCTTTTGTTTTACATTTTGCATTCATTAAAAACCAGTCATCTGCATATTTTGTGAACCCTCGGGGGTCTCTTCTCCCCTTGATGCATGCGTGCCAGTCCCATTAGCATGGATAGGAATTAGGAGCTCACGCTGAAGGAAAAACACAGGCACCCCTCCCCCTGTTTCTCCCTTCACTGCTCAACTAGGATATTAAAAAAATCATTACAGATGATATTCACTTTGGGTTAAAAAAATAAAAAAAGGAAGGAAAGGAGAACCTGATCATGTGTCTCCAGAGATTCTTCTTATAGCCCGGGGCTAGAGGCCATGTAGACAGAGGGTGTAAATCATTTTAGCTTCACCGAGGTTTACGGCTATGTCTGTAGGAGTAAGTAAAGCAGGCCGGGCCCTCTCCCCAGCCCGGAGGCAGGAGGTACAGTTCGGCTTGTGTCCACACTGCTACCCTCTTCCCTCCCAACCATGCAAACACATGAGTGGGGTGGACACTTTGCACCCTATTGCCTGGCTCCGTTTTAGTCATTAGTGTCAAAACCACCAAGAAGGGTTTGGCCACATTTCTGGGAACATTTCTTGGCCAGTCCTTGCCTTGCCACTGAAATGAGGGACCAAGGTCCCCAGCATCGCTCCTGCCACAGATGACGAAGGCTGCTCCCATCGTCATCCCGTGCCACTTTGGCAGAGGGTTGCTCTCCTCCCTCCCTGGCTCCTCCCTACTAAGAAGGGACTTTTTTCAACCTCTATAAAAATTATCAGAGCACAACGGCTGCTGGTGCAGGGATCCCCTCCTCTCTCTGCCTCATCTCAGAGGGTCAGAGCAGTCGTGCTTCTCCACCCAGACAGAAGTTTTCTATAAAACCTCCACCGCTCCTCTGCGTTTTGCCAGCTCCTCCTTTCACGAGCGTATGCACAGGGAGAGACGCGAGGAGATATGAATTTATTTTCTGCATTGTTAAAGCTTTAACATTGTCCTCAGATCATACTGACACAAAGGCAATGCAGCTCGGTTCACCAAACAGCACATTTTGCCCTGAGCAAAGACACTTTCCCATGCATGGAATGAGCTCCCACTGTTTCCCATAAGAGCGCCGGGGCTGGCTTGAGAAATCCAGCCAAAAGCTTCCCGACACAACAGCCTGCCTGAAACAAGTGAAATGGATGAGAGTGCGGGCTGCAGCCGGCCAGCGCTTGCCAGAGCCAGGCACTAAGCTCAGTATTAGGCGATGTCCTCACATCATTGCTGCTGTCATGGACAGAGCATCATGCTCTCCGTGAAGCATCCAGTCCGTCTCAGCCATGTGCTGCTGGCAGTGAGGACCAGGTCCATGCCAGTGTGTTTGCACGCTCAGCAGTGTATCTATCTCATCGGTTATGGCAGGGTTGGGTGCAGCGGGTATTTTAGCAAGCCGGCCACGTAGAAGGAGCCTATCTCGTCCGGCTAATGGTGGGTGAAGGAGCGAGGGTAGATGGTTTTGGAGAATGAGGTATTCTGTGTAGCACAGCTTCCTGGCTTCCGGGTCTCTGCTAGCGGTCCAAGCGCTCTCTCCAGATTACAGTAGCAGTCCCAGTGTCAGTGCTGGGTGTTTGACTGGAAGAGCCTGTTTTTTGAGTGCTCCTTCACCATCCAACTCTCTGTTTTCTTTGTGTTGCTTCGTGACCTTAGCAGGGTATCCACAAGCAGACAAATTACTTAGCAGGGACCCAAAGCAACAGACAACTGTAGTCCAGGGTAAGAGATCTCACCCAGCACTTCCTGGGGTCCTATCTCATTTCAGGCTGCTTGGAGATAGCCTACAGGTAATGCAAAAAAAACAGCAACAACCCAGCTTGTGTTTCACTTGCTCCTTTGGCCCATTAGCTTATTTCTACTCACAGACTGTTTTACCAGCTCAGACCTGGGAAAAATAAACATGTACTTAATGATGACAAACTAGGAGGCCATGAGCTGTCCTTAGGTCGGTGCACAACGCTGGTGCTTGGAGGCTTCTGGCATCCTTTGCAACAAGGTACGGAGACTTGTTGCTTGTCTGCTTTGGCACATCTCATACCGGCAGGATTTATATTTGTGCCCTGACTTATTCCAGCCCACCTGGCTGCTCTCAGCCTGTATCTAGTCCTGGATAACTTTGCAAAAGCACTGTCTATTAAGTGTCACGGCCATGCATCTGCTTCACTCAGGTTTGGAGTTTCTGGTTATATCCCACAATAGTTTCACTTCAGCTGTGCATGATACCCTGTTTAAGAGGCAAGCTCCCCCACACACAAAAAAAACCCAGCTTGGGATGCAGTTTAGTCTTACTCCGCTGAATTAAAACAAGCAAATAAACAAACTAAAAGGATGGGAAATGATTTTACTGGAAGCAGCATCGGCTTCCCCATTCGTGAATCAGTTTGTTAAGAGAACAAGGCTCCATTTAGCTAAAAGGTGCTAGCTAAATTGCACGACTGGCCTTCACGTCTGCAGTCTTCTATGTATCAGTTTTGACTCAGCAGTTTTCAATAGTAAATCATTAATGTTCCCATGAGAAAGGCAAGCTAGCTCATAACAGGAGTTTGAAAAGAGGAAAGGAGATGGGCGGAAGAACAGACTTTCCATCCCTAAAATAAGGCAGAGCATTCGTCTTGAATATATAGAGAGCACATGGGAGGCCTGAGGCATTCCCTTTGTTAAATATTTACCAGACCAGTATTATTTTACAAAATATATATAAAACTTTATCTAAGCCGGACGGAATAAGTGTAACGTTTGGATGGGTCAATAGGACCATTTGCCAGAGTGGCTTGTTCTTAAACGGGAATTGAAAGCCTACCAAAGGAAGTTCGGTAATGTTTGACTACTAAAAGCATTGCTTGCAAAAATGCAGCAGTGCCTTTGCTCCAAGAGGCCAGCAAAGACCTTATGTCATTGGTACAACCAGGGCAGGATTTTCTCTTCATTGCATCTGTACAAACTCTTGGGCAAGAGTAGGGTAAGTGGATGAACTCCTGTTGGCTTGATGGGAATATGAGTGCGGAGGAAAGGATGAATGAGGGTGTGTGCAGTATTCCCCCCCCAAATCACTTTCATTACTCTTACAGGTGGCCCATGTTTCAAATGAGTTTAACCCTCCACAGGCCTTATCATCCTCTTTGCAGAAGTCAGGGCTCAAGTCCAGAGTTACCCAGATCTTCACTCCAGCCCTCCACACTTCACTCACAGATATAATTAAACTACAGGTAACTTAGAGCTATCCAAATATTGCAGAGCAACCAGGATTAGACAGAGGATTTGATCACTAATATTTGTGAGGACACTGCAGAAAGTGCCTCTCTGTAGATGCACAACCAGTGTAGAGGCACCATTCTTCCCTGTTTTGTAAAATTACAAAAAAGAAAAAAATGCTTATTTTAGGTTTTGCTTAAAAATGAATAAGGTTTTCTTTCCTCCCCAGATTTTTTTAAGAATTTTTTTTACTGGATTATCGACAAGCTAAATTACTCCCATTATCTACTTAGAAGCAAGCAACTGTATTGCCCATGACATTGTTCAGGAATAAGATAAAAGTTCTTACGGATACAGCTTGGCTCTTTGGCTGCTGCTGCTGATGTTTCTGTATCTCCTACTGTCTGGAGGGTCTTGGACAGCTTTATGGACATGGGGGAAGGGTGCCTGTTTGGTGGTTAGTGTCAATACACATTAGGAGGTGTGAACTAACATGTCACATATACTTGCTTTCCTCCCAGGTCATGGGACCCCTGAAAAGTTGGCCAAAATATACATTTTTTTAACATAAGATGATACTACCGAAGAACACTCTTACTGTTCATAATGTCTAGTTTTTTATTTTTTAAAGATTGACTATATTCCTATTGCCATATTTGCCCAGCCTCTTTATTCCCCCATGATGCGGGAAGGGAAATAGCTTTTCAAACTTCTTACTGGAAACAAACAAACAAACTTGTGGTTTCTTTTAATCCCACTTTGCATTTTATTACAAAGCTTGCAAGGAAACAGGGGGAAGGCTACAAAGGGCAGGTCCCTAGTAGGCTGTCCGGAGGAAAGGGGAATGGCAGCTGGTGCTGAGCACTGTGTGTCCCCAGAGAAGAGCTGAAGAGGATCTAAAGGAGGGATTTGGGACCTGTTGGTGCCAAGTGAGAGGTCTGATCTTTGGGAGGACAGGGAAGGTCTATCAACGCTGGCACATTGATGGAGTGTGCAGTGGTAAAGGAGCCTTTGGATTGGCCCTTCAGGCATGAGAAATCAATACTCTGGATTATACGAGCAAAACTGCATTGCAGCTTCACCCTAAACTTGGAGAAGAAATTTATCCATGTGTAACATGTGGGCTCCTCCATGTCTTGCAGGGCAAAGACAAAACCATGGAGAACAAGCCATCTGCCCTACCTGTGGGTCAGGGCAGAAATGAAACCAGACCTCCCAAAGCATGAACCAACTTGTGGGATCCCCCCAGCCCCCCAAATGCTCTTCTTGTCCCCATGCTGGTCCGTGTCAGTGGAAGAGCAGTCTCTTGCAACCTTGAAGGAGGAGGTCCTGGTACTACACTGTGGAGTTGATCCTGCTTGCAGCCTGTTCAGCAGAAAAGTGAGGGTTTACGATACCTGCTAGTTGTGCTTCCTTGCTCGTGTATGTCAGAAACATCATGAGAATTGGAAATGCCCGAGGATGTGACTCTTTTATTATTTTTCCCACCTCTTTTAAGATCAAAACCTATCTCCCATATCACGGAAAATGCTTGATTTTTCTAGACAAGAGACTATAAAAAGGGGGAGGGCATAAAAAGCAACCAAAAATGGATTAGAGTGACTGAAGAAACTATGAAGAGTCCCACAAAGAAAGGCCAGCTGTTACGCTTTTTGCTCGTGAGAGAGGAGTCCAAAAATGTCCACAAGCTGGCAGAGAGCAGGTCTTCCTGACCAAGCGGGTTGGTGGCTGGCATCTGCCATGTGAAGCCTTCTCCCATGCTGTTCCTGGCCATGGCAAAGAGCTGTGGAAACTCACAGGTTAATGGATCTGAATTCACCTTTCATCTTTAAAATATCAGCGCATATTAAGGTTCATTCAGTATATGTGATACTTTCTCCAAACTCTCTCCCGGCTCCCAGCAGTTTGCAGTTTGTGTACGACCTGAGCCAAATGTGGTTGCTCCTTGCAAAGCACCTCCTTCCATGAGCTCATCTGTGTCCCCTTGAGCCCAGGCAGGCTTTGAGCATCCAGTGCGATTTAAGGAAGCGAGGCGTGACAAATAAGGACAAGTCGGGTTTTTTTTAAATTATAAAGTGCAAAACGCATCGGCAGCTCATTCTGATTCACAAATACACTTGAGAAACTTGTAAATGGGGAGTGCTTTGTGAACGTGAAGAAAAGCGCAAAGTTCGTCATGCCTCAAGAACCATTCAGTTCCTTTGCACTTCTAAAATTTACTTCATGCTGGGCAGGTACACAATACAGCTGAAGTTCAGGGAATCCAACCTTTGCTGGGGAATTGCTACATTACTACCCGCCACTATAATTTAAGTCACTTCAGATGTCTGAGTAGCATCAAAAATTAAAAGTGTCATGAAACATTTTTTGAGAACTCCAGTGAATTTTGAAAACCAGCCTCTCATCTTCCAAGAAATGTTTATGTCCTATACCAACATCTCTCAAGCTGTGTAGGCTCCATGTCAACGGAAAAAACGTCTTGTAAAAATTTTCCATTTTTGTCTGTGATTTCTTGGGTTGCAGTTGCGTTTATCCTGGTTCTGTGAGTAGCAGCGCTTCTGAAATCTGTTCTCCTAAAACCTGCATTCCTAATGTTTGTCTTCTGTGTTGATTCCCTGAAGTGTAATAATATAGCTGAGCTCATCTTGGACCCTTCCTCCAGGGGAACAAGAACATGATTTGGAAGTTTTTCTTTTTAAATAATTTTAAAATAAATAATAAATAATTTTCTATCTATTAAAACCTTTTTCCAGAAAATTTGCAGGAACTTAATATACTTGACATGTTTGTGATTGCTAACCTTCTGTTGTATTTGGTTGAAATTGTTTAACAGCTTTGGAAGTTATCAGCCTCATTTGCTTAAGAAACCTGGTTAAAATTATTACTAGGCAAGTGTGGCATATTTTCTCTTTAACCCTATGGTTACCCGAATGGTTGATAAAATTGTAATATTTCTCCTGGCACTTATTCTTCTTTTTTTTCCTCTCTCTCTTTAGTCATTTATATTTATGACCACCTTTCTCTTTCCAGCTGGAACCAGCTAATGCTCTACAAGTCAAGACATGAGACTTGTGCAGGCGAACCACTCATCCTGCCGTAATAGCTACTGAATCACCTTCAACCAAACCAAATGGTTGAGTTTTCCAAGCATCAATTCCTACAGGCTTTGTAAAAGTAAGCAGGTGAAGTTGAAAGGTGTCCCAAATAATCCACGCAGGAGAGCAAGATCAGAAAAGTCCTAACACCAGGAAACGTCACTCAAAGTTTGCAAGGTGCTACACGTCGGATCAGTACACGCACCCAGAAACACAGCACAATAGGAAAGAGATTTGTAGGCCACTCACAGAACAGCCTGTTTAATCAGTGTGAGGCATGGCAAAGTCAAATGTTTTGCCAAGCTCTAAGCCTTAAGTATTGCTGCAATTGCCTTCATCAACTCACCAGGCAGTCTTGTTGAAGAGCAGAGATCTGTTTAGCAGGACTCTGCTTCCATAAAACCACGTGTTGAATGAACTTCCACCACATCTCCCGACTTGCCTGGTTTTTCACTGTCCAAATTCCTGGTTGTCAAAACACAAATATCCCTTCCATTAAATAGATGGCAACTCCCTACTTTCTACATTTGCGGTGAAGGGTTTCAGAAAAGGCCCTCGCTTCTGAGAGCAATGCTGTCAGACCTGTAAATCTGATGAAATGGCAGAGGGCAGTGTTTTCAGGGAGAAGGGAAGATAGCTGGGGAATAGCTTTATGTTCATGCAGCTTAGCAGCTCTTGCTGCTGCTGACTTTTAGCAATGAAGGAAGATCAAAAGGGGGGGACAGTGACAAATGGGGAGGAGGTCTTCACTAGTTCTGGTGTCCAGTGTCATTTATTTTGCAGGACGCAGTGATTTGGCCTTTGATATCAGTTTTTACTACTGGAAACATGAAAAAAAAGGCTGAGGACAAGAGGAGTGTGTCCAAATGGCTTACGCGCCCCACCGCCTGACCAAAGGCAAAACCGTGAGTGAACATTTGTGTCACGCACAGGGGTGGGACTCCATAGCTGTACCCATTGCTCGCCGTCAGCATCGTGCTCCCTTTCCCCGCATGCACCTACTTAAGGTGTGACTTGGGCAGAGAATGAAAGGATTGAATTAGAGGCTTCCTGCATTCGAAAGAAACTCTTGCATCAAAGCTGGTTTTCCATGCATCTATTTTCTGTAACTCTCCCTGTGCACGGGAAGGAGCACCAGGGCCCTTCCAGACACGAGTCACTACAGCTTCAGGTTAGCTGCAATTCAGTAGCAGCTAGCTGAATACTTTGGGTGTTTTACTGGTGATATAGAAGCTATCATATACACCAGTTTACATGATAAGGAGAACAGAAAATATCCCCGGTTTGGGGAATCTCTGTCATCCAGAAAGGTGGGAGGGAGCAGGAGACTCCAGCTCCTCCGAGCCTGGTGAAGGACTGCCTCCGTGTGTAGCAGAGATGTAGATCATAGCCGGTGTGTATTTTCATTGACATGCCAGGTTCATTCAGCCTTTATTATTTGCCAGCCATAATTACATAGCACGGAGCCGTCTGAAAATGCAGGAGCGCTCCCTTGCTCTGCTGTAGCCTGGGTAGGCAGGAGGCATATTAGGAAATTGTTCCGTTAATGTTAAAGAGGATGGATTTGTGATTATGGTGTTTTGACCCACCTGGTAGTCTGCCCTTGGAGCTCCACTTAACGGGTCTTCCCTGTGTCTTTTGAAGCAGTTAATTTTGTGGCCAAGTCCCTGAACTCTCTTTCTGTTCCTTTTTCACGTGTAGGGCTGTTTGCTTCTCTGCCATCCAGTCATCTCGCGAATGCTTGCTCAAGGACACCGGGGAAGATTTGTGCTAATAATGAAAAGCTTGAAGGGGGCAAGAGATTTTGCCCAGGAAAATAACGTCGATCAACTCTATTGTGCTGCTGTCCCATTGAGAAGAGGGAGCTAATAGCAAAAAGGTTAGCTAACAGGCTGGCTTTAAGGGACTGTGGCCGTGTGAATAGTTCATTAATGCACTATATTTCAAGCAAACTTCTCTGCTTTCTTGTAGAGATATAAGATTTTAGAATATTTGCTTCTCTTCTTTATTTATTTTTAATTTACAGAGAAATTAAGTCTTGTCATTTCTGTCTGTCATGGATCAATAACCAGAGAAAGGGAATGGGATTTTTTTTCTATACTGCTTCTTTGCCTAATACTGGGATTTTTTCAGCAGTCCACAAAAACCAATGGGGAATACATTTCTAGGTTTTGGGGCTGAGAGGTTTTTTTATTTGTATTTTTGTTTCTTGTTGCACCACAAAGCGCACGGAAGGGGCCGGGAGTGTTTTGTATTACATAAGAGTGGCCCTCCATGCTTTAATGTGGGTCTGCGCTGTGCCATGCAGTGAACATAATGTGTCCTCCCAGGGACAATTTGCATAAAGGATAAATAAGAGAATCACAATGTGAAGTTTATTCATTTTTAAATCCTGCAGCGTTTGTGATTGAAGGCCCAAGCTCAGATGTTTTCCTGATGTGTACCATTAAGAGTCAGGGCTTTGCCTAATGTCTCTTCTGTTACTGCAGGGGGATGTAATGTGCAGTATTTCTCCACGCTGGAGTATCATTTTCAGTGTATACCACTCGGCTAGGGAGTGAGGAACTGCAGGCTGCATTATCTTGTACCGGGCCCACTCTCCTTAATTTGCTGTAACCGAGCCAGCACATTAAATACAAAACATATTGATGTTCTCTGAGAACCCTTGAGGGTCTTTACCCTTCCTTGTCAAAGGAACTATGCAATCCAGGAGGAAAGAAAAAAGGCATTTTGCCACAGTGAAAATAGTTGTGCTGCTGGCACGCCGTGGCTGACATAGCACTGGGCTTCCATTTACTTCACTTAGAGGAGAAAGGCATAACAAAAGCCATTTTACCTCTTAACTCCAGGTCAGCGTCAGTGGCAGGAGACAAGCTGAACCCTAACTCCGATGATGTTGGTAACAAGGGCGTTAAACCGCACACTAACCAATTTGCTGAAGACAACACTGATAATCCTACAGCGGAAATCTCGTGGTGAAAGAGTCTGGCTCTGCCTGGGCACACAGGCAAGAACTGGTACAGGACGTCCCAGGACCTCTGATACAGGTTAGTGGTTTTGGCCCAACACAGTGACCCGGGCTCAGATCTGATTCTGGTTGTCATATCTAGTCCTACGTAAGGCCTAAGCTTCATTTTAGGCCTGATGGGAAGAAAACAATGCAAGTCATTAATGAGAACAAAAGCAAGAGCATACATGTCCTGCCAGATCGGCTCGTGTCGCATGATCGGTGAGATGTGATCGAGGTATCCCGACATCCCACATCTGCAGATGGTCGCCTTGGGATATTCGGAGTGTTTTTTACGGGTTTGGGGAGCACCATTTCAGTGCACATGCTTTCAGCGCATCAAAAGTGAACATCTGAAACTAGAACACCCACTTCTGTGTCTCTAGTGTCATTGGGTTTTCCTCATCTTTCTTTAGATCTGAAATGTCTCTGCTTATAGACCCATTGCTCTTCTTCTGTGTCTTCTGAAGGAGATTAATAGCAATCAGCTCATCAGCACCAGGACTAATGCAACGTGGTGGTCTGTGGCTTTGTGCCCTGTGATTGACTGTCTTCAGTATCTAAGAGGGCATGAACTCAGCTAAAAGGCTTTCTGTATTTGGGGGAATTTGTAAGTTCTCCCATCTTGGCTCTCTTGAAGTCTTTTAAGAGGCAAATTTCAGGCTTCCCATATTTAGCGGCCTTCGTCCTCAGTCTGCTGGAGTTCATGTAACTTGTGAAGACTCATTAATCTTGGAGATTTCTGCCTCATTGTCAATTTTGGATGAAACCAAGAAATAGGAAAAAGGTATCAGGGAAACACTCAACTGGAAACACATACACAGATAGTATGATCACGCAGGCTTCCTTAAGAAATCAGGTTAAAGACTATGTTAATATATAATTAATACCACTATTAAGTTTCTCTGAAAATAGTACCTAGTACAAATGTGTTTACTGGGTCCTCAGTTTACTGGGTAAATTTACTGGATAAATTTACTGGATATTGTTGTGACACCCTACCCCACCCGGCCTTTGCGGAGGGAGTTCAGGCTGGGTATCCTGCATACATTTATCCGGGGACAGTTGTCCAGCACTCCCCAGAGTATAGACCCGGTGACAAAAACTTCAGCAAATCCTGCAAACTCCAGCTCAGAACACAGGATAAAACCATGCTGCTGCAAATCAAGCCATGAGCCGACTTTCTTTTAGAGCGGCTGTGGCTTTTGTGCAAACTGACCTTGCTGCAGAAGGCACCAGGTTATACAAAACCCAGAAGGAACATCATTTGCAAATGTATCACCTTGTAGGGAGGCAAAAAAACAAAGTAAACCCAAAGCAGCGTTTTTAAGCTTGATATGTTGGGGCTTTTTTTGTTTTTCCTACTGAAAGCTCATGTCTGGTTCATTAAGTTACATGATATTTGCCATGGGTAATGTTTATTCCAAACCATTTTATTCAGCTCTAGCCACAATCCTTCAGATCCTGCGCAATCATTTGTTGTCTTTAGCATTAGAAAGCCTTTGTGTAGCGGTGGAATACTAATTGCCGACGCAGCCATAGGTTGTAGATGGCTCTTGGGCTGTGTATGTCAGCACCTGCCTTTTGCTTGCTTTTCGGTGTGGAGGGAGAGGATTTGTATAAGTCAGAAAATATTTTGAAAATTGTGTTTCAAGGGAGGAGTGCAGAGTAAATATCTGAGGTGAGGAAACACTTAGGGGAGATCCTTGTCATTCACAACCAGTAATGATGAGATGTGCAGTAATTCTTGGGTTTGTTTATTGAAAGAATCATTGCAGGTGATCCAGCATGGCCCATTCCTTTGCATGCATCGAGAAGACTTGTTTTCCACCTGGCAAAGAGTGGCTAATTCACTGCCTGGTGAAAACACGCAGAGTTCTCTCGAAGCCATCGCTTAGCAAGTGGCAGGTCCCTGCACTGGGCACCAACCCCAGCAGCCCCAAAGCATCTCCATAAGATGACGTTGGTTCACTCCTTCACTGGCGGTGCACAAAAACAGGATGCCAGTAGGCATGCAGGGAGATGTCTGGGAAATATTTAGCAATGTAGGAGCTTCTGGTGTTGCGCAGAGCACTAGTAACACCTCCGCTGTTTAATCCATGTGCACACAGCGCCTTTGGTCCCTGGAGAGGATCCCCCATGGCCAGAAATGAGCCCAGGAGAGCATTTTCCTCCTAGCACCCAGCTAGGACCCACCAGTCCTCCTTGCATGAGTGTCGTCGCCGGTAGACGCCAGATCATTATTGCATTGAGGAACATATTTGGAAAACTGGTTAACAAGCATGCCGTACAAGCTCGTGGTTTGCTGCAGGCTGCTTGTGGCATGGCATGACGGCACAATGTAACCATCATCCATGCCCACAAAAACCTACTTTTCTTAAAATTCTTGCTTGGTATCGATGTGAGCTCAGTGAGCCAGCGGCACCTGCGGGTTGTGTGTTTGTACAGCACCCGGCACTGTGAACAGCTTATGTCCAGCGATGCTGGGAGGGAATTGCTAGAAATCGTCTAAAGTCAGCGTTGCTTTTTCCTCCCTCGGATGCTACAGAAACTTACTGTGCCAACCGACTTGGGCGCGGGATTTGTCTTGTTATTCCGAGTAAAATTCCTCAGCGGGAATTTCACAAGTTCCAAAAACCTCCTGGGGGTCCCGGCCCTGCGGTCACAGGCCCCCGGCCCGTCCGCTCGCAAGGAAGACAGATGCAAAAAAGGCCAGCAGGCAGCTCCGGCGCGGGTTTGAAAAGCGTGGGGTCGAGTCATCCATTTCTTCGCTGCAAAACGCACCCCAAGCTCCGCGGCGGTGTGTGTTTTCTCCCTCCCCTCGCCATACCCCCGGCAAAGCCCGAAAGCTCACGGTTTAGTCTTATCTAGGGGAGCGCGTGCACGCGCGAGTCTCTCTGTGTGTGCGTGTGCGTATGTATTTTTTTTATTTATTTTTTTTTTTCCGGAGTGACTTGTTTGTGCTGTCATCAGCCGTTGTTTTGGTAAATGGCGAGTTAAACAGATATATCCAAGCGTAAAATCTAAAAAATGTTCCCTGTGGGTGCCTGGGGGGTGTTGTTTGAAATCAACTACATATCAATTGAGCGGCGGCGAGCGGATCCGATGATAAATTCCAGTCCACAGACGCCTTATAAATTACATTTTTTTGTTCACGATCTAGCCTCATCTCGGCTCCCCAGAGGCCCTTAGACTGAGAACTATGATTGTGTTGGCGAAACGTTTGCTCAGCTTGAGCGATGCCATTAGCGTTGCATGTGCCGGGCCGCTCTTCCCCGGCACCCCCCACTTCCCTCTGCTTCCCCCCCATCCCCGTCCGATCCCCCCCCCTTCCCCTTTTCCCTCCGACAAAATGCAATATGCGCCGGGTAATTTTTCTGTTCATTATCTCATTGTTTTCTGTAAGTACAAGGTTAGATTGAATTACTGCAGGCTCTATTGTCTATTTGTAATTCTCCTTCCATGCCGCGCTCCTAATGAATGGGCAATTTAGTCAAATCTTTGTAACGGCTTCTTCTGCGCGTCAGCCACTTAATTACTCTGAGCTTTTCTCACTGCTGCTTTATTGCACACGGAAACTCAGGCTGCTTCCAGGTCTTTGCTAGGGGATCTCCAGCTCCGAAAGAAAAAACCAGCCTCGTCGCCAGGCGGGATGGTCGCGACTCCTCGGCGTCGCGGCATCCTCGGCGCGCGGGGCTTCCCCCTCCCGCATGTTTTCTTTGCTCCATAGTTAGCGATTTTGTCATACCGCGTGCACGGAGGAAACGCTCGCCGCGGAAATTAGGCAAAGTTCGTCGGAGGTGAAGGTGCTCTAGACCTGTTTACATGACGGGGGCTTGAAAACAAGGCAGAATTAATAACTACGGGGCATCTTGTGCGCAGTAGACCCCCGCTCCATGCAGTACCACTGCAACTGGGATCCTCTTCTGGATTTATCTTGGCAGTAACAAAAGCCAAATTTAGTTTGATTTTTTTTTACCAGGGGTAGGAATTGTGCCTGCTCTTTTTTTTGGTTTTTTTTTCCAAAAAGCACATGTTCACCTTCGTGTTTCTTATCAAAGAAGCATCAAATATTTCCACGTGCAAACAGAGGGAAGGGGGAAGGGAATAAACAGGAGAAGGGAATAAATACATTTTTAAAATGCATTCAACAAAATTAAACGTGATCGTTCATAACTAACCTTCAGATAGACATGTAAAGAAGCTTTAAAACATCCCCTTTGAACGATAAATACTTTTTGCTTTCCTTAATAGCATGATACAAAGAATGGAAATAAGGGGAAATGCAGAAGTTTAAAAGAAAGTGTTGTGGATTATAAATAGGATTCTGGCAGATTGTCTCCACACGTAATCCGATTCCACAGTTTAAATTCCTAAAGAGACGCTGCTCCTTTCTTCAGAGCCTGAAAAAGTCAGACGGAGGGCAGGATTAGGCCCCAAATTGTACGTAAGTGGGCTCCATGCGTATTTGCACTCAGCTCTGTGTGTTTAAACTGGACATCAGGGCCTAATGTAAAATCGCATTTTTTAACAAACTGTGGTGTAGCTTGATTAGTGTATTTTCTGTTTTCCCACATTTTCACCAGTTAATGCTCTCCAGCGAGAAAGGGCTCCGAAAGGTTTTCTCTGCTTCTGTTTCAGTTTCTAAGCTGAATGTTACTATATGAAGTCTAAATGGGTGGTGGTACTTTTTTGCCGTGTTCCTTTTTTTAATTTTATTCAAATTTGAAACGTTGAATTTGGTCATTAATTCATTCATTTCCTCCAAACTCACCTTTTCCAGGGGGTTTATACCCATATGACAGACGGATATAGCCTACCCCAAGACTTCGCACTCATTCTTCACAGCAGCTGCGCATGCTCAGTGACAGATACTTAACACACGTGCACAGAGCACAGCGATACGCAAACCTTTTGTGTCCGGCTCCTGCGACTGGAATAGAGACTCATTACAATCACCTTGTGCGGGATTTCCAGGGAATGGGCTTATCCCTCAGAACCATCACAAATGGACGTGGGAGATCTTGTGAGCTTTGTAAGAGCTTAAAAACGTCAATTGTAAATTATTGCAATTTTTACTTTCCCAAAAGGCCTCTGGAGGAATTTTCTGACATGGGGGCGTCCCTCCCCTGACCCCCAGAGCCAGATGCCTGAGGAGAGTGACAAGTGCAAAACCCAGCACAAAGATAGCGCAGGTTTTTGAGACATTTGAAGACTGATGCTGACACTCATTAGTCAGGGCATGGTCCTGGGGCAGCAGCAGCTTCGCTTGAACTTCATGGAGACGTGTAGCTTAAGTCCCCCTTCTTCCCTCTGCTTGATCTAATGCAGGAATTGGAGTGTCACACAGCAATCTGCTCCTAAATGCTTAAAATTCCCAGATTTCAGTAGAAATCAGAATAACCCAGATCTTAATGTTCCTTGATTGCAAGCAGGAGGGTTTGCAATCCCCTCTGCAAAGGGGCATAGAGGCACTGCAAACGTCATCCAGGACTCAAAGGTGCGCCTCCAGATCAAACCTCCAGATCAAATCCCCTGCGCCTCTTTTTTTCTGTAAATGTACATTTTAAACGGAGCAGCGTTATCAGGTCTGGCTGACCACGGAGGTGGAAAAATTAAGGGGAAAACAGCCCTCCCAGGGTAAGCCTCAGCAATAAGAGCAGGATCTGGTATTCTTCTCTTCAGACACCCAACCCACCGGGTTCCTCCGAGGCATCCGATTTGATTTGATTATTGCTGTTTCCTCTCTATCTAGCTCATATTTGGCCAGGATCTTGCAAAGCGCCGGATCCTATTTGGGTACTTGAGTTCGATCCCGGGACACAGCCAAGAAGGAGGCTGTCGCGTGGCTACAGCAGTAGGGGTCTCTCAGGACTGGCAGCTCTGGGCAAGGTCTCGGAAATATGTATCATTAAATAGCAGCTTATTTCTATTTGTCTTTACAAAAGACAGGGAGAGAGGCAGCCCAAGAGCAAGCTGGCGCCTCGTAGACCCAGATAGGCTCTTCGCCTGCTTTGTTATAATACTTCATTGGAAGTGACACATTGATAGCCACAGTTTTTCTAGGAAGTGACCTTCACGCTGCCCATTGATTCCCAGTGGCCATCAACTCCTTGCAATTGGAATGACAGGCCAGGTTAGAGGTCAGTCCTTAAATAAAGCTTCTGGATTACTAAACACCTGAAGTTCAAATGAAAATGGAAATCGGCACCTCGTTTTATGTGACACGTTACTGCTAATGACACTTCGGGATCCTAAACGGCTCCCGCTCTTTAACTCCCGTGAGCGTTTCCCTCGATATTGAGCCCCTTCAGCCGGCTCCTCTCCCTGCCGCCGCTGGACTCTTACAGGACAGGCGGAGGCTGCAGAGGAAAGCAATCTCCCCGGGATAGATGGCTTCTGGAAAAAAAAAAGCTTTCGCAGGAAAAGCCATCAGAACCAATTAAAACATTTGCCTTCCGAGTGATGGCCAGAAACAATCATTCCCTTAATTAAGATTCACAGTAAAAGGATTTTATTTACATGAGCTGTGGCATTAAAAAAGGCCCCAATAGTATTGCCGTGCCGGGGAAGCCGGCTGCGTGGTGTTTGTCTAGGCATGGTGGGGTGGTGCTGGACCACTCTGGAGTGCCTGGGTTTGGGGAGGGGGCAGTGGGGCACTCATTTTTGGGGGGAACACTGTCAGGAAGAGGATGAGGCTGCTTTCCCCAGCTCCTTATGGAGCTATTGCTCCAGGGACTCTCATTTGTCAGCCTCTTTCCCTACTGTCTGGACAAAAATGTGAAGTTATTGGCCCCCAGTAAGGGGGGCAGCAGGAGCCACAATCCGATGGGCATGGCAGCACGCTCATATTCCTTATTCCTGAGTCTCTGGTGTCCATACCAATGAGTTAAAGGTGGCCAGCCAGCGTGCAGCAGCCTGCATCGTGCCGTTGGGCTTGTGATCCACAGCAGGGCCACCCTGCCCAAGTGGTCCCTGGACCACCCTAACTCTCAAGCCTTGCCTGCAGATTGGTTGAGGACTAGCTCATCTGGTCCAAACCGTGCCAAAGTCCATTCGGAGAGTCCGAAGTACAGGTAACCAAGTCCCTGCACCTAGGAATGTCCCTTCTCTTTAATGGTTACTATTAAGTTTCCAAAGACAAGCATATCGGGGTGTACCAAACACATGATTTGGTACCAAATGCTTTGGAAAGCATTTCATGATGCTTTCATTTCTTTGGAGGATCCGAATGGGGGAACCAGACTGGATGGGGAAGGAAGGAAGAGACTTAACCCCCGAACCTCCCGGGCTCTGTACCGCACTGTCCGTTCACCGAGATGCAGGATGCTTCGCAAAGCGGGCATCTGAAATACAGACTGACCCCTGTTAGATCAGAAAAATAATGCAGCAGCGTAACCGGGATGGGTCCGTGGGCGGCAGGGCACGTCCCAGCGCCAGGGTCCCAGCAGCTCCAGTGGGTCGCGGCAACTTGCGCTTCGGGGTCGCCCTCCTGACCCCATCCCTGCTCTGGGGGAGCCTACTGCACTTCCCGGCGGTTATTTTTCGGGTTTTTGGCGGGCGAGCACCTGCAGAAGGAGTAATCTAATTGCTGTCCACATTGGTAGCCCTCACCGAGGGGCCGGGGGCCGGACGGACACGGAGGCTGAATTACTTTCTTGCTGCTAAATGTGGTCCCTCTAGGCAGAGGCTGCGGGAGGAGGAAGCCGCTGCCTGTATTGTAACCGTCGGGGTGATAAATAGTCTCCCGTCCCCGCCACTGTCAGCCTGACACCACTCAAGAGCACTAAATTAATCTAAACAGCAGCATGTACCATGGATACTGCTAGGGGTTTGTTAATGCCCATCTAATAAAGCAGTAATAGCAAAGCCGCCGAGCGCAATTTCGTGAAGTGCTTTAAATGCACATTAACCTAACCGAATATGGTGTAATGGGCTGGGAGCGCTTACATCAAAACATGCGATCACCAACGATCTAGTTTACGTGTTGACTAGTTTGAGTAGTGCTTCTTAATGCAAGCCCTGAGGTTTCTGGTACAGAAGCTGGTTTTCTAAGGGAATATTTAAAGATGTCTAAAGATACAACTTAAAAAAATAAGATGATCTCTCAGAATAACCCTTTGGTACTTTTCTTTTAAAAAAAGGAAAACCTGGCTAGCTTCACCTAGTAAAATCAAACGAAAGCGTCCGTGTAACAGCGGTGCAGTAGGACTCGTTTCAAACACACTTTCAAAAAATGTTTAAAACGTTTTCCCTGGCCAGAGACCTTACGCTGAATTTCAGCCAGCAGCAAATTTTTGCAGCCGGGGTTATAAATCAAAACTGTGTTTCTGATGAAAGTGCTGACACAACTTTAACTGTAACAGTACTTTCAGGCAAAACTGTAAAGAAATTAGTGTCACACATTTGGTATTCTGGTGCCATATCCAGGACTGCATTTTTTTATCTTTCTCCAGAGTGCTTCTGTGTATCAGAGCAGCACGGAGAGTTAGTGACTGTCGTGCAATGCAGAATGGAGATATCTGCTATAGCTAGTTAAACTGTGCAATATAAACCCACTCGTTGGGAATGCAAGAGATCAAGTAATCAAATGATACATATATTTTTAATGAGTTCTCTGTGAAATATTTCCTATGTGTGTGAGCGGCTACCCAGGTCACTCAGTGTCACATTTGCTCCCTGATCAGATAACTGAAACCTTTAAAATATTACAAAAGAGTAGTCAAAGGTCAAAAATCTGTTCTTGGTACAACATTAGATACAACAACCATTCGCATCAATGTTCGCCAAATCTGGGGCAATTGCAAACATTTCCATGAAAACCTGGCTATTGTCTGCTGGAAACACATGACTCCTGTAAGTCACAGGAAGCCGGGCTTGGGACCTTGTCCAGCAAAACAATTAAGTGATATAATTTTGGGAAAGTCATTGGTCCTGTTGAAGCCACTTGTGTGTTAAAGGTTGTACAAGTGCAAAATCATTTCAAATTATGTTGGCCATTGGAGATGCAAGAACCTTGCCCTTTCCATCCCCTGAGAAATCATTGTTTGGAGTCAGAATGAAAGTGGGCACTCCCATGAAAATTTGAAACCTCTCAAAAAGCACTGGTTTGGGGAAAATCAGAGGAACTCTGCTCAAATTTTCTCCCATCAGAAGGGGTCTGGAAATTTTCCAGTAACATTTTTTTAAATACAATTTTTTCTGAGTGGATGCTATTAGAAATGCTATTTTTCAGAGAACAAGTTCAGTTTCAATGAACTGTCTCTGAAACACAAAGAGGTTTTCCATCAGAAACCTGCCTGACTCTGCATCAATTTATTACTGAGTTTCAGAGTCTATAGTTGGGAAAATGCTTTGAAAAACAGCTTAAATATCCTAAAGACCTGGTTAACCTTTTTTGCGGTGGTCAGTTCTTGCCTTTTGGAGTTTCTGGGTTAAAGACATTCGAAACAAAGAGGACAACTTTTAGGACAACACAGAGCCCTTTTAGAAATACCAACCCATTTACAAACGTTAAGATTGACTGTCTAATTGCCACTCATGCGAACTCAGCTCAGGCCTTGAAAGTATCATGTTGATACGGTGAACCCGTATCACAATACCGCACAGAGGGTGGTGGTCTGAGCTTTCTCTCCACAGTTGAGTTACTTGGGTTAATGGCTTTAATTGACTCCTTCTCCCAGTAGAGTATGAACTAGAAGGGAATCGTGCTTGCTCTCCCGTGGCAATACTGTTTTTGAAGTGGTTACAGAATAAAAATAGGTTGGTTCCTCTGAATGCAATGCCAAACACGTATGGATTGAAATTCATCCCCATTCAAGGGTGGGCACCCTAAATTAGGACCACCTCGGAGGCTCAGAGGTCTGCTTTGAAGACTGTGGCTCCAAGTCTTAGCAGCTGGAAGTGGGCAGAGCTGAAATCAATGCCACTCTCCAACTGAGGTCTTAAACAGGGCTCATGTGGTACCTATGTGTTGTACTTTGTCTTTTTGCCTCCTGAAAACTGTTCTGCTGAGTAAAATAGTGTCGGTTGTTCCTTTACTGACAGCTGCCATGATTTTAAGAGGAGACAATAAAACAAATCCAGGAATAACTAACACGAGATAGCTTCAAGGAACAACATAATTCATGCACAGATTTTTGTGAATAGCTGTTTTTTGACTCAACCATTAAAATAAAATATTGAATTTGGGTGAGGAGAAACCCAGTCCTGAGCGTTTCAGAATTTTTGGAGATTTGGAAACGATTGTGTCTCAGGTCGAATGATACATTTCAAAGACTCTCAACCAAAATATCTCTCTGCATTTTGAAGATTTTCTAAGAAAAGCAAAGTAAAAGTATAGGTGGAGATGGGATTTGAAGTCAACTTTTCCATAATCTAGTTCATGGGCTGCAAGCCATCTGTTGTCCTATATGGTCCTCTATACCCACCAGGAACCTACTGGAGAAAAATTGAACCCTTTCTGTTTCAGACACTGTGGTGTGAACTATTTTGACTATTTCCAGTTAGGTGAGAGTGCTACCTTTAGCCTGAACTTCCAAAAATGTTGATTGACCTGCAACTGCATTTCTTCACAAGGAAACCACTTTCCTCAAAAAACTAGAACCCCCCCCCCAAAATGGTCAAAATTGTTTCACTGCGTATTAAACCACTTGCTGTCCCAGTCTTTGTGTTTATAAAGTAGCATGGGTGATATTCTGACAAAGTTCTAGTTTTGTGTGATGACTTCAGGCCTCTGAGGTACTTTCTAAGTCCAGAGGCCAAGGGCTCTTCAACCTTCATATTTTGAAGCAATTCTGCCAGCTGCAAAGCTGGACTATCAAAAGCTGAGAAAGAAAGAGACACATGGTCCCAGCACACTTTTATGGCTACGTCCCATGTCACTAGTATATCCCAAAATCCAAGTGGCTGGTATGAATCTGTTTCCAATGGATATTCTTTGGACAAAATCCTGTATTTGTTCTGCATATCTTTTGGTGGCTTTATAAGATCTCATGAAGATCTTTGGACTTTCTAGAGATGTGTGTCTGAGTTCCTCTTCTTTGGCTTTCATTTTGCCACCAAAACTTTTAGTTCTGTTTCTGTTATGCTGATAGGAAAGAAATTTTAATACAGTGCTGTGTATTTACTTTATCTGGCTGTCTTTACAAATCACTCTACAATCCAAGGGTTTGGTGTGAGACAGAGAGCGAGCGAGCAAGCAAGAAGTAGTATTTATAGTAAAACATGGATAGTCAATAGCATGTGGGAAAACAACTGAAACTGAAAATGGTCCCAAAGGTAATTTGCAAATCTGCTGAAATCCCGAACAAGCTTTGATTTAACCGAAGCTTGAAATGGCTTTTATTTACTGTCTATTGTGGAATAAATGACATCTCATAAACAGGCTTTATCCATTACCACAGAATGGAGATCACTGTGTTAGGGACATTTTATCCTCTTGATATAAAACAAGATATGCTATAGTGTGTTATTACAAATAGAAAAATCAATGCCGAGACACACACCTCTGAAATTTCATTTTTGCGGAACCCCATTTTCAAAAATGTATTCTCTAATAAAAACGTCTCCATAACCAGGGGGATTTACAAAACACTGAGCAACAAAGAACAATAACAAACAATGAATAAAGTGGCTCCATCCTGAGTCTTTTTGCTGTACATTAGTCACACACTTGCATACATTTCTGAGCACTGAGCAGAGCTCCCACTAGGCAGGAAAGTAAAACAGCTGAATTACTTTCTCTTTTAAGCATTTTGTGCAGAACACACACTGCATGCCAAGTCGTCCTGGTGAGGAAAACTTTGCAGTAAACACAGCCCGATCCAAAGGTGTTGGCATCAAAAGAAAGACTCCCGTTATTTTCTCTGGGGTTTGGATCAAACCGTGTGTGGAGAAAAAAATGAGAGAGGGGCAGCGGTGGCGAAGTGCACTTCCATTTGAGGCGAGTTATTTTTTCCTCCGGACCCTGCTCACCTTTTGGGTGCTGCCCCACAGATTTCGGTGAGATCATGCACATGGCAGGGAGCATAAAATCAGTTCATGGCAATGCGCGTTTGACTACCCACTTGCTGCGATAAATGAGTGCTGGATACAGAAGCACACTGACGTAGAAAAGATTATAGCAATTAGAAACCACTTCTGTACGTACTCGGTTGACTTTGGTGTTAAGATGTTAAACAGTCAGGCTGCATGTCAGTGCTTATCATTTTAACTAGTTAAAACTTGGCTGAAGCTAGTGGTTGCAATTACTGTTCATTCATAACAGTTCTGATACATTTGCTGCTTTTTGCCATTCATTACTTAGCGCTGATTCATAGGATCCTGTTTCTCTGATGAATTTTTGCCTGAAAAAGCATGGAAACAGATTTTTCTCCAGTCGGTCAGTTATGAGTTGTTCAGATTGGCTGCTCCCTCTGCACAGTAGGTAACCGGCCCCCAGATTTGGTAGCATAACTGGAATCTGGCTGGATGCCTGCAAAAGCAAAAGTAGAAAAAATACTGAATAGCGAATAACATACAGTGTATATTGCATTGTTTTTTTTTTTTCCTAATTCGTAATTATTTGTGTCTGGAATTTATGATTCATCTGAGATGTTGTGGGTCTGCCCCAATACCATAGGATATGAGCTATAAAGATCTGTGGCATGAGTGCCCAGAACATTCCTGGACATGCAGAGAAATTGCTTTTGAGTTATTTAGTTAGCAGAAATCAAGACCAGATAGTCACCAGTCTGCCACCTTCTGTGGGTCAACAGAGCCATGAACCCAGACTAGGAAAGAGGCTCCCTGAGTCCTGGTGTCCAGCTAGTACAGCATCCTTGCACTGCTGGAGAAGGTAAGGGAAATCCCTTGAAAAACCCCATTTCCCACAGCAAAGGTCCACGCGGGGATGGGTAACCCTTCTCTGCCTCCCCGCCTCCCATGGTATGTCCTCCTGTCTCAGGCAATGAGGTTGGGCCATGGGATGGGACAGATGCTCTGGTTTAGCCTGGGTCTGCATCTGCTCCTGGGGAAGTCACCGTCTACTTCCAATTAGCAAGAGATTCATTCCTGGACTCATAAATCAAGGCTCAGCTATTTCCAAAAGGTGGTTTCTGACATTTTTGTTTGTCGCTTGCACTCGCTGGTGTGGGCATTGTTTTTAATCTATATGACTACCCGATTGCTTCATAGTTAGTTCTACAATCTCAGCATAAAATCATCCTGTGGCAGAGAGTTCCCCCACTGAGCACATGCTCGCTGGCAGAAGGATTTTCCCAGTGTCTGCGAAGGTGGATGTCAAAGACCAGATTTGCGACCCCTGTTCAGGATGTATGACTCTTCTTTCCTTGAGCAGAGAAGTGAATTTATTAGGATGACTTGCAAAGTACAGGGATCCTTAATGTGAGCAATCGTGATGAGGTCACGTTTACACTGAAAATGATCTCATGGCCCCTAGGGTTTCACACCCACGCCTGGGAAATAGTCCTTGCCTCTTGCCACGTAAAACACAGACAAGGGAAGCTGGACGAGCAGATGTGATTCTGCTCTGAAACGGGATCAGCAGAAGTTTCAATAGTAAAGAGTTTTTTAGGCTTTCTCTCTGCTGCAGTCAAAATTTGCTGGGGCCCAAGGGCCTGCAGCCATTCCTTACGGGAAACACCACCTTGGAGAAATGCAGAACTGCTGGCTACGGTCGCGTGGACATTTGCTTGCTGCGCACACAAATGGGTGCCTTTAGGGATGCTTTCAGGATGCAATTAAGACAATGTCTTTGGACTAACAAAGTCCTTCCCTCTGTTTCTTTTTGTCCTGTGCCGTGTTCTGACCCTCCTGCTCCAAGTGTGTAAGCGAGGACAATGTCCTGAGTCACTTCAATCCTACTGGCATCAAAGCCTCAAACCAGACGCTTCTTCTGAATGGCAAATAATGTCGTGGGTTTGGGGGCTGGACCCAGGTCCAGATGTCCACCTATTTGGCCATACTCACCTCTTCTTCATGCTCGTGGAGTCACTGTCCCTCTGACTGGTAGTGCAGCATGCACTTCGTACTATGTGGACCGCTGAGGTAGCTCACGTCTATGCTGACACAGAGAGACCACAGACCTGTCCAATGCAAAGACAGGTTTCACACCTGAAGTGACTGAAAGAATGTGGAATAATCTGCGTTTTCCCTTGAAAGGGAAATTGTTGAACCCACATGTCTCTTTGCACGCACGGCCACAGCTGACCAGCCAGGCAGCGGCACGAGGAGCCCCATAGTGCACAAAGCCTCCTGGGACACAGTGAGCTTGGCAATGCCCACAGACCAGGACTTTATAAAGTTGGTTTGGCAGCCCGCTTTGTGTCAAGCCTACAAATATTTAGCTCCTTGCAAACTGATTCAGTTGTCTCAAGATGGTCCAAGGTGGTCCCTTGACCATCTTGGACAACCTAACAGAGGCTACATCTTCACTGCAGTATGACTGAGGCAATGTCCAGTCCGTTATACACATCTGCTTTTATAGCTGCTTCCAGAGGGAACAGGCTCAAAGTAACGTGAAAAAAAGCTCTTTCCTGAGCAGTCAGCTGTGCAAAGCTTCAGCAGCTGCTGGAGGAAATGACAAACCAGCACATTTGGCCTGAACTGTGTCCTTGTTTTGCTGGTTCTCAGTCTGGCTCACTTTATTCCAGAGGTATTTTGTTCCATTTGATGTTCATGAACAATCTGTGGCGTGTTTTCGCGCTGCACTGCCTCCTCTTTGACACTCGCCGTCACCAGGACCACAGTCAGCACAAATGAGATGCAGATCTGCAGGCTGCATCCCTTGCTCCGAGATCCGTCATGCATATGGATCAGGCTGCCTCCTCAGGTGGGGAAGAGCTCAGCGCGCGGAGAGTATTTAAGGAGCGGGCGCCTAATGGAAAACTTTGAAAAACATTCTACTTAGAAATGATGCTGCTTGCACCTCCAATATACTGGATATTACTCTTCATTTCTTTGTTATCGCTAAGGACGTTAGCATGAAAATAGGATTGTTGTTTCTTATACATTCATCTGTTCCTGCTGCTCGTTGCTCACTTGGAGTCTTAATGCCTGCAGAGTCCTGAGCTGTATGGGAAATGAGTGGGACATGACAAAAAAGGAGAAGATCAGGGATGGGAAGGATAGACTTGGAGAAATACAGTGATCAGGTTTGTGCATTGCTGCTGAACTCTTCAGACCATTGATGTTGCCAGATTATGTCAGAAATGGACATGGAACCAATCTATCAAGCTTGAATCTTTGCCTGGGTTTCTGGGGGTACCTACATTCAAGCATAAAAACATCATTAGGGCATCACACAAAAGCCTCTCTGGCCCCAAATCTTGTCCCCAAGGGTGGCAAGCAACAGCCCCGTAGGGAAGGATATATGAACAGGAGAAGTGTGTGCTGCGATGGGGGGATGTTGTGACTCTCAGCCCAGAGTGGGCTGAGGAGGTGGCCTCTTTTCTTTTCGCCCAGTCCTTCCCTAGAGTCTTTTTAAGGATACTGGACTTCTAAGATGCTGAAAGCAGAAAAAAGCACATAGTCAATTCAAAAATCTGACGTTAAAAGGGGATCCAGATCACTCTGAACTTGGAAGAAGTATGGATTCAACTTTGGTCTAAACAGGGTGGCATCTAGTTCAAAATAAGTTGAAATGCCAAACTCAAGCCACCCCTCGTATTCAGCAGCGTTCGGATTTGCATCCGAACCTTAGTAAAAGCTTTGAGTGGAGCGTCCTCACTTGTTTTACAAGCTGTGTTTCTCTCAAGACATACAAAGCACTTCTGCTGGTGAAGGGGAGCCAGTCCTGGAGCAGTATTTCTGAGCTGGTGCTCCCCTGTCTCACTAGGTCTGCAGGTAAGGAAGAGGCAGCAGTAGCTGACAGATGCACGCGATCAATGAATAAATGCAAATTTCTTTAGCCATAAAGATGAGAGGAATAACAGAGTATAACCACAGAGTATACGCTTTCCTTGTGCCGTGGGGAATCCCACTTATTTAAATGTCATATTTAGCTTTTTACTGTGAAAAATCAAATTTTTGGCCCATAGATTGGGAAGTGAGTTGAGATAACTTAGTACATTGTTCACGATCTAGCCTAACTCTCAGTGCCCATCCACAACCCAGGGAAACCTTTTGCTACAAAGTAGGATGCTAATGCAATTATATCATTAGGCTTCAGAATTAACACCCAGTTGGGATGAAGGGGACGGGGACAGTTTACACACTACCTTGTAGCTTCAGCTGGGATTTTAGCAGACCCTTGCTTATATCAGAAGGCTTTTTTTCGAGACTGGAGGGGCTAGAAACAGAGCTGATGCCGTCTCATGAGCAGGGTGATATTCTGAAGCTGTGGGAGTGCTACCATGGCAGGAGACGAAGCACTGGCTCATGTGTGGCAGATGCGAGCAGCTGCCCATCCGAGTCCGCGGCAAGTGGTGGAGTGGGGGAGACAACCAGAAGTGTACTGTTTAATTATAATATTATTTATTGTTTAGAGGCCATGAACAATCACTGATGACAGCCCATGGAGGAAGATGATGAGTCGGGACGGACATCGATCCCCTTCCCAGCTGAAGCCATGCTACCTACCCATGGCACCGTCCAATGGCGCGTCTCAATGGTTTATAAACACTAATTAACCGATGGAATAACTTTACTGCGTCTCTCAGACAGGCACCTATAGAGAGGGTAAGTGTGCTCTGCAGTTTACAAAATGAAAAATAAATAAGCCCCATTTCAGCGCCGATCGCCCTGGCTGGTCTCGCTTTTCGTGCCATTGTGGCAAAGGTCCTTCCCACTGACTGGCTGCATATTGCACAACTTGCTTCTTCTAAGCTGTTTACCACAGAAAAATGTTTAAGTAGGATTCAGATATCCCTCGGCAAAGGAAGAGAGGAAAAGAAAAGGGGGGGGGGGAAAAACACCTTTACAAAATATAAAGCAGAAGTTGCTGGAGGCAAAGATGCCTTTCAGCGGTCTCAAGCTAAGACTTTCCATTTCCATGTTAAAATGTCTGTCGAAAGGGCAAGGTACATTTCCAATGAGCAAAGTTTTATAGCTTACACAGGCATGAGCACCTGCTAGGAAGATGGGGAAAAGATTCAATTTACCTTTGGGTTGCAGTGCTCAGATTCCCATTTAAAAGTCTAAGACCCCTGATTATTTATTGATGTCTTTCTCTTCGTAGCTGTCTGAATCTTCACGGGCTTACAAGATGCAAAAGTGTGGCCTAAAGGATTTTTTGAATTAAGTTCTTTCAAGTCATTTTTCCCTTCAGGTGTTTAACCAACGAGGCTGGAGTTTGACAGGCCTCTTCTCCTTTTGGTGGGCTGATGGATTTATATATTTGGTGGCCCACGGTCAAATTAACTGCACCTGATCTGTCGTCAAACACCAGGCTATGACAAGGTTGCTGGGTTGCCTTGTATTTACAGGAGGGAGGGAAGCCAGCGTCAGTGGGAGTAATGCACTAAAACAACCCACATTTTACAGTGAATATGCTTCAAGTTCCCATAAGGCAGTGACTGACAGAATTTAATAGCCGGTCTCTATCAACATCCCTTCCCCTCGCCCAGAAAACATAAAACTAGCAGTCTATACATTTTCTTTAACTTACAGGAGCCAAGGAGACTTTTACTGAAGATACCTAAAAAGACATTACAAGGCACCTCTGGCTATGAAATGAGTCCCTCCTTATTTCAGCAAGAAGAATAGAAACTCTGGCTCTTCTCTCTCCACATTAATAAGAGCCCCAATAAAAAAAAAAGAAAAAAAAAGGGGGGGGAAAGGTAGTGCAATTAATTTGGATGCTTGTAGCATCCTGAAAAATCAAAGCTACCATCCTAGGTAAAAGCAGAGGAGCAAATGTGGATGCAAGTGGTGGCCTCTCACCTGTTGGTTTTCCAGGCAAAAAGGAAAGGGACCCTCGGGGCATGACTCTGACTTATACCGGGCATCTTCTTTGGGGAGTGAGTCACAGCCTTAAAGTGCCTGTCCTTTCCTTGGCTAAAGGTAGATCAGGGCAACTGCTCAGGTGCCTCCTGCTCCTTAAGTTACAGAGTGACTGCAGTGAACTTCTCCCCCAGGAGGAAGAGCAGGACCATGAGGCAGCCCCAGTGCAGGTGCACATCTCCTTTGCTAAGGCAAAATCCCTCCTGCTCTGCTCCATGTAATCAGCTTTGATAACGGCCAGCAGCTTGCAGAGATTTTGGTCAAGCCATAATGGAGATTTGCTTGGGTTTTCCACGGGCAAAAGAAGTCCTTGGATCTACAAGACCTCAGTTAAGCTCCCTTCCAGCACAGCAACATTGTGAGCAGCTGTGCCACAGTGGCAGCTCCTCTATGTGGGTCCTGACACCATAGTCCTCACTGGGGCTTCATACCAGTTCACTCAAGCCCAGAGGTGACAACTGCTGAGATCTCCAAGACCACGTCACCATGGGAAGTATTGTTCAGGCTTGGTGTTAGCAACCATGAGAAGTTGAGGTGGGCTCCTAAACTGCAGCCTGTGATGACTGCATGTGCCTTACACAGGAGGACATTTCACTCCGGCCTCCTCTCTGGCTTGCTGAAGTCTTGGCCCATCTTGCTTAACCATGAGCATCCAGCATAGCCAGGACCTCCTCACACGCAGCCAAGAGAGTTGAAGGTACCTGTTGACAATGACCGAGTATTGCTGAGATGCCAAATAACATCCCAGCAAAGGATATTTATTAGGAAGAAACTGTCCAATCCATTTATCAGCATGCTCACCACTACAAAATGAGTGAAAAACTAATAGCTATCAGAGTAAAATTGATTATCAGCATTCAAACCTTTCTGGTAAGTCAAAGCGATAGAGATCTCCTTGGGAGCTGAATCAGCTCATGGGCTTTCATGAGCCAAGACCCTGCGCATGGTGGAAACGCAGGATGAAAAGCTTGCCCTGTGCTCATGATCTTCTGCTCTGCTCCACATCCAGACATGGGCAAAGACTTCGGTGGGTCTTCAAGCCAAAGGCAGCACGTCAGCATGAGGCGGGCAGCCCCACTCCCACCTTTCCAGCCAGTGGGGGACCAAACCTGGTGTTTCCTCGTGCTAGTCCCTCATTTGAGCCAGGCTGTGGAGCAGCTGCCCCAGTAACACCGATGGAGGCACATGCGCAACGCTCTTGAGTAAAACGAAGCTGTGTTTGCAAAAATGGTTTAAAAAAGCAGGTTTTACATATCTAATGTGTCCCAGTCCCCTCCAATGCTGCTCGACTGCTTTCTTCCCTAAATGGGAGGTTAATAGGTATATGCATTAATGTAATGACCTCTTTATTGACACACTTTCATTTCACTTCTCTTTAACCACCATGAGAGTAAAACCCAGAAGAACTGTTCAGAGAAGAGTGACTACATTTAGAAAAGTAAAACAAATACCATTACATGGAGAGCACTAAAATCAGGTAATTAGTAAAATGATGTCATGGACGCTCTATTATTAATAGAGGCACACACAGCTATGGTGTTCTCTTCTAGATATTTTCCAAGAGAAGGTGTTTACAGTCTAAACTGAATCTGAATCTGCTTCTTTTCCTTATAAGAAATGTATAAACAGATATATCTTCATCTATACCTACATATAACTTGCAACTCTTTATCAAATCCGGCTGAGACTTTAAAGATCTCCTCTCTGTGTATGTATAAAAACTACATTAATGTATCTCAGTTGTTACACGAAAAGGGCAGTTGCTAGTATAATAAAAGTTGGCCCTTTTAAACATGAAGCCCACATCTAATTTGAGAAATGTACATATGTCATGAATTTATGGAAGCCATACCTCATCCCACTTCCGAAGCACAGACTTATCTATCGACTACATGAAGCATTTTGTGGTCGGGAATATTTTGGTGGCTATTTTTCTTGGATGGCTTTTCATTGCTTTTTAAAAGCAAGCTGAGCCAAGCAGGGGAAAGGCGAGAAATCTGTGTTGTTAGAAAGTGTGTGATTCAGCTGGATTTTGGCTGAATTGTTTTCTCTGAATGAAAGTACTAGGTCTATTCACTAGATTACAAATCCTTAAATGCTTCCATTTTCCTGCCCTCGTGATCATCGCTATTGATTACTGTGTGTTCTTGAATCCGTTTTGTACAGCCCTTGTTTAATATTTAAGAGACATAAGGAGCAGTGTGTTGTAATATTTAAGAGGTTAACTTATTGCAGAGAGATGGAGAAAAGAAACAGCTCCAAATGAGGTGGAACTTTGGCCCATTTTATTGATGTGCTACAATATACATTTAGGGGTATACACCGGCCTGTGATATAGATCCTTGTTTTACAACGTGGTAAAACACTAGTTATATGGGAGACCTTTTATCTTTAGTAGAGCTGGTGCCAAAGCACTGTGCTCAGCGCCTGCCTGGGGAGGTGACAGCAATCAGATCTGGCGCGTGTGTTTCTGTTTCCCCCAATATGGGGCACAGCCACACATTTTGGGTCACCACTACCTGGCCATGGGTTTTATTCAGACTCATGGATGGTAAACAAGCTGCAATCTGCATCTTGCCTCTTTTGGAGAAGTACTGGCTGATATTGCAGGTGCTGCGACATTTCACAGAGGGTTTGGGCCAGCTCTGGGTTCATTCCTTTGCTGGGACCAGTTGGATGTGCTGGGGAACCAGTATGCCCTCGAGGCTCGTCAGCAAGCACGGCCAGCTTCTGCACTGGCCTTGCAAGAGCTTGGCTTGCACCTTGTCCTCTGCATGGCTGCAGCCAAGTGCTGAAACCATCCACATCTGCATGCACAGGTCAACCCAGCACATCTGGCCATAGGTACTTTTTATTTTACACAGCTGCGTAAACTGCAAGGAGACTTCAGGTTCGAAGGGCTGACGTTGCCACTCAGTACTTTGTGCATGTTAATTCAGGCTCTGTGGCTGTGCTGCTTTGCAAAGCCGCTAGCAATGCTTGGAGCAGTGGCATGGGACGGCTCGTGGACTAGTCCCACCTATGCTACAGGCTTGCTTTATGTATCACCTGGCGTCTACATCCTTGCCACGTCTGTGCATACAAATATTTAGCACGCACACAGACAAAGGTAATTAAAGATTTGCATCACTTCTTAAATACAGTGGAGTTTAGCTGATCCTCTGTGGGCTGTTCATGGCCTCCGTCACTGACGTGTGGGCTGCCTGATATATTTGTTCACTTAATTCCTTGGGAATTTGGGGAGAGCGATGACTGTCATTTAACAGAAAGACAAACAAATAGCTTGAGGACAGACCTCAAGGGTATTCAAGACACCCACTCAGTTTTCCATTGATTTCAGAGGGCACTAGGCACCTCAGTTTGAAGAAATCTGGTCCTTGGTGGCTTGAGAGAGGTCTGGAATAAAGCAGGGAACTGATCCTGTATCTCCCATAGCCAAGCAGGTGCTTTAACCACTGGACAGGCTTTTCTGCTCCTTGACTATGTTGTGTAGGCATCATCACAGATTTTTGTGAGATTAATAAGGATAACTGATTGTTTCTTTGGGACTGAAGATCCATCTATGGTAGAGCACAAGGAGGTGGTCAGCTAGGGCAACTCTTAAAAAAAACCCTAAAAAAATAAAAACTAAAGTTTTCAGAGGATAGAGCTGGCTTTTTAAACATCAACAGAGATGACGAGGTATTCAGATCTCTAGTGTCTGATGGTGGGCACCAACTTTCTCAGCTGGGCTCTAAATACTCTTTACCTCATCTTTATCCCAGCAAAACACCGGTCATAAGTCTCACAAACTGCTGTGGAACTATAGTTCAGTTTATAACAGTAAATTGTGGTGCTGAGATTAAAGGCCTTAAATAGGAATCCTAAAATAATCAGAAATAGAAATATAAAGAGCTGATCCATCTTCTTGCCAGTGCCATAAAACCGATATACTTACATATAAGTGCAATACGTTTTCTTTCAAGAGAGAAAAGAAAGACGCGTTCATTGGTATAATTTTGTACATCATCAGATGCAATAATTTCCTGGAACAGTGGTGCAGAGGAATAAATCCATGTAGAAGCTTTCCTTTAGGGATCTGGCTCACAGGGTGAAGTTTGCCACCTGTGCTTTGCTGGTGGCCACAGGTCCCTCCCACAGGTGTTGGAGATGCCGGGCACAGCAGCAAGAGCAAGAAGAGGGCCAGGAGAGACCTCACCACATCTCACTGCATGGACACTGCATGAATTTGGATTGCAGTGAAGGGCAGAAATCGCACTGACTTGTTCAAGGGACCCATTCCTCTTCAACCCTTGGACCAACCTCCTCGCTTTCCCTGGGCGAGCCAGGGCAATCTGCTTGGCGCGCTGCACAGTAGGTGCAATTAGACTCCGTGTCATCCAGGGATAGCTGGTGTCCCGCAGGAGCAGAAGAGATTTGCAGTTAGATAGATCCATGCCCAGTGAGTTATTACCACTGCCTCTGTTTGCCAGATCACTTATGAGATAAAAAGTCCATCTCATAAAATGCACGGATGGGTCTTTAGTGCCACACCTTCCTTCCACGGGCAGCATGAGCCAAGCGCATTAAAACTATTACCGGGACATGCTGATATATTCCTGGTGTCTGTGGGACTATGTAAATGCTCTCCTTTGCTGGACTCGACCTGCATACCCCAGGGCAGCTGAGATTTGCAGCCATTTCTTCTGCAATCAAGCCCCAACATGAATTGTGTCGCTCCTGCTCCTAAGCAAGGCTTGGGGTAGGCTTGGTGACTTGTGTTATTTCCTCGCTCTCCTGCGGATGAAGAAACACCAGAGCACCTTAATGAAACCGTTTGTCCTTATTAACTTGAAAATGGAAATATACCTTTCCCTCATTGGAGACATAACCGGAATGGCACAAGGCTGCGGACTTTTATTGTCTTGCTCTCAACTTAAAATACTAAGAGGTGCTTCTTTAAGAAAGTTTAAGAGAAGTTCTATAAAGCATGTCTATATATAATCCCTTTTGTAAGCATCTAGGAAACTGCAGGACGGAAAGGTTGCCTGCCAGACCTCAGAAAGCAAATACTAATTCAGCAGTCTAGTCACTCTGTCAAACATTTAGTGTATCAGGGTTGATTGTTCCCTGGTAGGTATAGCTCTGGTATATCCGCCAGGCCTTTTGTCATGTTAACTGCAACCGATCAATGGATTGAGGTCAGGACTTCTGATGTAGGTGCAAGCTTAGAGGGAAAAAAGTCTCAAAGATTCATTTTTTCTCGTCTGGTAGCACTCCGGTCACTTATTTTTTCTCAGTTAGCCTCTGCTGCTCTAAAGTGGATATTGATCAGTGCTTTAATGCAAACCTGTCAAATTAATTTTGCAGAGCTGGGATATGACTGGCCTAAAATTGCTTCTGCATCTGTTCTCTGCAGCAAGCCTATGAATTTTAATCATGACCAGAATGGGCTGTTGGCTTTTTTTGTTAGAAACTTGAATAGGAAAGGTTTAAACTGTAAATGCCATGAAATGATGCTGTTTTGTTCTTTTCAGAAACTCATGTGGCTGAGGTCAAAGAAATTATTATGTCTGTGCATTCTTGTCAGATGCTTGGGGAGCTGTGCACGGGTTTCTTCTTTTGCAAAGCAAAGCAAAGGTATGTAGTGAGCTTGTTAAACATTCCCAGGCCAATGAAGGAACAGCAGGCTTCATGTCTCCTGCAATGCCAGATGCATTAGTATTAATGTACAATTTCCTCTGCAGCCCCCACTCCATGATTTGATTATTCCTGATAACTTTATCTCACAGGGTGGAGAGGGAGACAAATGGGGGAACAGCATTTATTTCTTTCGTAAAAATTAAAAATAAATAAATTCAGAGCAACCTGCACACTATTAAAGAGTTAGCGTGACTGTCACTTAAAAACAGCATCCTCATGGTCCAAGAAGAATGCAGATGCTTGCAGAGGATTTGCTGGATGTGTTTCTCCATCATGCAGTGTAGGGTATTCATGTGCTCTTCATAAACGGAGACTGGGTGAGTGTACAGCTCTCTGGTGTGATGTGAACATTTTGCAAAGTAAATAATAATTTTTAAGCTTTGGTTCGCACAGGCAAGAAGGCTTACTCATACAAAAAAAGTGTCAATCTGGTCTAGGAAATCAGGATCAGGCAGGACCCATCCTTTGAAATCCAAATAGAGGCAATGGATCTAACAGTGTGATTTTGTGTTGGCACGTTTGTCAGATGATTTGAAAGCATGAAGAATATTAATTATTAAGGGCTGCGTGAGCTCTGTGAGGTAGCAAAGAATTTGAGGCTCTGGTTTTAGAGGCGGGAAAGCTGATGCTTGAGGCAGGAGCTGGAGCAAACCCACTTCGCATGGTGCCGGGGCTGCCCCGCAGCGCTCCCAAGGGCGGTTCCTGGATCTCAGCTCAAGGCATGGTATCAAACAGATGATGTTTAAGACCTTACACCTCTACAGCTATTTCAGAAGTCAATTTGTAACTACTGCCAGAAACGTCAGCCAACAAAAAGATCTACTCTTTTCCCTGCTGAAATAGCTGGCAAAACTTGTGTTAGCTACAGCCGTGCAGAACTAGAACAAAAGGGCTGGTATTAGAAAGAAACTCCTGGCTTACTCTCTTGCCCCACACAACTACTCCCTGGTGTCCAGCAGTGCTTGGAAACTGTATCTGTAAGCATTTACTGGTGGCCCAGTCCCCTGTCAATTTAATTCACAAGAAGGACAGCTTCATGAAGGCTGTCCACTTTTGGGTTCACTTCTTCTGTCATTCCTCTTCCCTTCACAGCTGATTTTAAAGACTCACTGCCGTTTTATCTGCAGCCTTGCAATACTCCAGAACGTCAGCCAGATCCAGGGCTTAAAGCGGGACATCTAAATAGCGGGGGGGAAGGCGGGCAAAGGGAGAGACATCTGGCATGCTCACCTGAAATTATCTACGAGAAGCCTGCAGCAACGCATCCCCACGCAAGAGCTTCTTGGGAAGATAAGGCAGCCTGCCCAGGGCTCGCTGCTGCCGAAGCTGGGCTGCTTTTGGTGTCTGAGCGGACTTTCCTTGCATCAGTCTGCGTGCCTCTGCACACCCCTGCAGTCTGCCAGGCGGACAGGGACAGAGGTTGTGGCTGCCCAACTGAGCTGCAAGCAGCATTTCCCTCTAGAGACCTTCATAGTCTCCTACGTCTACGGTACAGAGAGGAAGCCAAGACCTTCACTGCTCCCCAGTGTGCTTGGAGTCAAAGCTCACGTTAGATGAATAGGGTCCACAGGCTGCATCCCACCATCAGCATGTCCCCCAGGTTCATCGGTAAGGACAATTTCACAGGGTCTTCTGCTGCTGGCCACCCAAAGGATAACAGCCACAGGTGTTATTAGAGAAACTTCTGGAGCTGGGTTTTTGTAGAGGCGGATATTCCATTTTTCACCAAATGAAATAGGGGTTGGATGGTGTCTTTGGTAATGCTGATTCCAAAAGCACAAATACAAGTAATTCACATGCATTGATTTATAAACCACATTTTGAAAGGGAAAGGACAGTGTGCAAGAAAGCAAAGAAGCAGGAGCAGAGCGTCATGGCAAAGACAGCAATAACAATCCTCCGAGTAGCTGTAACGGGGTGTCAGGAAGGAAAGCCGGTGAGTCCAGGCCGAGTCCAAGGCTTGAGCCAGCTGTAACACAAAGTTCAGAAGGTGGAAGACGAAACAAGATGAGGATGTAAGTGCAGGAAGTACAGTTTTGTTATCTACATTTTCTCAGGAATGAAAAACAGGACATCTCTGCAGAGTGCTGGCAGGGCAGTCTAGGATTTGCTGCTGTGCCAGACATGGCCTCGAGGTGCAAACGGAACTGATTTCCCTCTCTCCAGGATATCTTGGCATGATGCGACTGCTGGGGTCTCTGCCTCAGTGTCTGGTTTGCCTTGAGCCCTCTTGCTTTCCCCACCTACACTGCTTTCACAAACTTCTTATTAATTTCAAAAAAGACATTTTATTCTTTATTTTTGATGCTATTATTACAGAATCAGTTTTCTGCCCAAAATACTTGGGTTGGGACTGCCTCAAATCTTCCAGTGAGCTGGTTACAAGCAGTTCAATATCTACAATACTTGCCTGAAGAGAAGATATAGGGCTTAATTTATCACCTTTTGTAATCTCAGATCCTCAGAATAAAGGCACTAGAACAGACTATATTTAGGATCACACTGACAAGTATCTAGAGCTAAAAAAATCTCTGCTTATCCAACACTGGAACTCTGTGTACGTGAAAAATGAGTGCTGTTTTTGAGATGTTTGACTCGCATGAGACATCTAAATGTTTCATTAGCTTTGACTTAAAGCCCAGCCTGAACACAGGTCTCCAGAGGTGAGCCCTCAGTAAGCCATGCCCATAAAAAGGTGGAGAGGAGATCCTGAGGGTCTCCCTAGCTCCGTGGAGGACCTACCTCTTTGGGGACTCTGTGGGGGAAACTAATTGCTTCGAATGACATGGACTGCTTTTTGCACATCAAAGAGAAAGATTAAAGGCAGTGGTGAAATTCTGGCTCCTCTGATGTTAGTGGCAAATTTTCCATGGACTTCCCCAGAGATAAGACTTCAACCCTGGGCTTCAAGCTTTTATGGCTAAACAAGGACTGTGACCCACTGTCCAACGTAGATGTATCTTCCCTGGCTGCTAGACAAGAGATGGATAAATAATGGGCTCAGGGTTATTGGCTAGTACAAATATTGGAGGAACTTCTGTTCAGATCAAACCAATGTTTTGATTAAATAGAAAAAAAGAAATGTTTTAGGTCAAGTCAAGACAAAACATTTTGGTCAACCCAAAACAAGATGTTTATTTTGGGCGTTAGTTAATCTGCATGGAATCTTTAGGGTTTTGTTAAGAAAAAGATCAATTTCAGACTAAATAATGTGTTTTTAAAATGAAAAATCAAAGACTTATTTCAAACAGGGCTTTTCAGTTTGTTTGGGTTTTTTTCCTTTGGGTATATGTATGGCTCAGTTTCACCTGATTTCATGAATAGCTCGGTTGCCTTCGGCAAAATTATGTTTCATCAAAAATGTCTATCCCAGCTATAGATTAGACTTATTTCCAAGTAGCGGAGACTCATTTTTTTAGTTCTAAAAGATGAAACTTGATTCTCCTGGCAGTCAGCAGCAAGAGGAAGGCTTTAAACAGGCAGTTGATTCCAGGATTGATAAAGATGGAAATTATTTAATCTTATTTATCGAATCCCAAAGGAGTGTATTCGAATTTTCTGTAACAAAGAGATCCACAAACTCTTTCTCTTTTAGGAAACAGATTTGCAATTATATAACAATCCATATTTATTTTAAGTCCTCTGTCCTTGGCATACATCTTCAGTCACCACATTTGCAGACCTCTGTGGGTTTTTATTGCTTAGTTGCACATTGACCCCTGGAAACTCAAAGCGCTTTGGTCAAACATCAAGCGCTCAGAGCCTGAGGACAGTGACATCTCCAGCACTTTTACCTGAAGCCACAGAAGCAAAGGGCTGTTTCCCCAGACTGAAGGATGCCAGAAGTGATTAGCTGGGCTAGAAGGACTTCACCAGGCAAAGGTGTTGCATGCACGACTGACTGCAGATGCTGGGCTTGTCTACCAAAGGGAGGGGTTGTGCTGGAGAAAGACATGGAGTGGCTAGATGTCACTGCGAGCCTTCAAAAGCCATCTTAGGCTGCTGGATTCAGGGGGAGCACCCTGAATAACTTCATGTTTCTACACAAAAGCCATTGCCTTTTGCTGCAGGACAGAGAAGATACATTGGAGGAGCAGACGCTATATTCTATTTCCAAGGA
Organism: Apteryx mantelli; assembly: GCF_036417845.1. Classification (NCBI taxonomy): domain Eukaryota; kingdom Metazoa; phylum Chordata; class Aves; order Apterygiformes; family Apterygidae; genus Apteryx; species Apteryx mantelli. The sequence continues at coordinate 83,637,961 of NC_090020.1, read as the reverse complement.
AGAAGTGCCTTTCTGTAGCTAGAGAAGGCTTTAAGAGAAACTCCGAATTACGTGTCTAGGAACAGCCTCGTTCAGTTTCAGAGCCAAGAAGAAAAATTGGTAATACTCTATGCAAGCAAGCACAAAGTTACCTATTGCCCTTCAAACCCCCAGTGATTTCATCTAGTCGCAGCACTCTAAAATGTGGCAGACCAAAGGCATGGCTCATACCGCTCATTCGGTGGGATGCTGCACGCACCGTGGCACTGATGGATTCAACTTCTTAGGGGCCAGATCCACGTATTAACTGGCATCGGAGTGGCATTGGAGGCTGTCAGCAGCCCCAGCCACCAGCTAGAAGGATATAATTGTATTGTAAAGGCCGTATGTGTGGTTGATGGATAAGCACTTCTCTGCAGTTTGACTGCTAGGATGTACGGGGCAAGCGATCCTCTAATTCGCCACCAAGAGGGTCTCTTGCACTAAACAGCCTCTCTTAAATCAAAGCATTCAATCCCACTGAAGGTGGGAGCTGGCGGGGGGGGAGAGCTGGAAAAAACAAAGTAAGACGATAAAAAAATCAATAGTGCTTCCCTATAAAATAAATTGAGATTTGCGGAATTCACTTCCACTTGACGTCAGAGATGCCAATTCGGCAAATTCGTTTAAGGCCAAATTGAAAACTTATCTTGTAGTCTGGTTTGCTGGACTCTGGTGCGGTTCAATCACGGGGGCTCTGCTCATTATCGCATGTAAAGCACTTCAAAGTACCATACTGGGAGCGCTACAAGCAGCAGCGCCAGCAGTCACCTTGCGTTGCGGTGGTGAGCACATGGTGCTGTGTGCTTCATTGTGTAGATGCCTGCCAGCAGTACCGTGAGGCAGTGAAACACCACCATGCTCCCACTGACCTTTCTTTGGTCTTCTTCCCACCCAAAGGACAACATTGACCAGTGTCCTCCACTTCACCCCCTTGGAAGGACTTGGATGGTGGCGACGCTGGATCTTCTGTCCAGGAAGAGCTCCAGAGGAGCAGTTTTCTGCTCCCTTTTAAAGGGGTCCACAAGCCCTGACCTGCTGGTTGTTTACCAAAGGGATTTGCAAAACCACGGCCTAAGGCACTGGTGGTTTTTCTACTGTTAACCTTGCGCATTGCGCTTGTCTTGCGGGAAGGAGACATGCCATGAGTACACATGGGCCCCCATCAGTTCTGGTCCCATTGAAGGAAGGGACCTATGAGACCCACTGATCCTACAACAAATGCAGGATCACAGCATTTCATTTCTCTTCTAAAGGAAAGTCATGATGGGGTTGGGTTGTATTGTAGTCAGATCTGTGGACCTGAGCCTTCATCACCCCCTACTGATACATAGTCAGGAACCTCCAGGGCAAAGTGTATGTAAAAGGTTATCGAATCAGTATGGTCACATTTAACACAGGAAAATGAAATATTTGCCATACAAATTTGTTATCAACCACTTAAATCGATATTCAATTTATTGTGTAACTTCCACCCCATCACTTATGCTAAAATTTTCATTCATGGATATCTAAAATTATGGATCTAGAAACCCACCTGGAAAAAAAAAGACCAGGTTAACCCCTACCCTTCAAGTCAAAGGAAAAATTCCAGCCTCCTTCAATGCTCCCTCTAGTGTACAAGTAACATATCAAGTCATGCACATTTTGCACACAGACTTGTAGCTCTAGCCTTTTTTCATAACATCAGCTCTTCTCCAGTAGCACTTCAGAGGCATATGGCACCACTCCACACTGAACCACTAATCCTTACTTTTTTTTCATAGCATTCATATTACAGATTGCTCTTCAAGCCCATTAAACGTTCCTGGGGTCAAGGTTTCCAGTTCCAGGCTTGTTTCTTTATAGAGGAAAACAAATGTTATTAATAGCTAGCATCTCCAGGTTGAAAGGGAAGAGCAAATTTTTTGGTCTTCAGACATATCTGTTGGCTGTCACAAGAAGAGAGGTCTGGTATTAACACTTGACCGTCTGAACACTGTATCAGAAGAGCATCGTTGTACCACAGGCCTTGCACTACCCATGACAGCACAGGTAGTGTGGCTCTTTTGGACTAGGGATTAGCAGGATTTCATGGGACTTAGGCCAAGGGTGTACCTCTACCTCTACACCCCATTTCTCTCTCAGGAGCTGCTAACTCCCTCACATACTCAATTTTGATGGAGGGGAGGAAAAATACTGCCCCCCTCAAGGCGATCCTGGCCGTGTCCCTGCTCCTTCTCAGGCTGGAGTGGAGGCACCATGCAATGGTACAACATAAGCTCTCAAAGGGGCAGAGAGAGTCAAAGAGAGCAAAAGGTTGCAGTATCACCAAGCGAAGACTATAAACAGAGCCAGGCTGCACAAATCAAAACTCAAAACCAGTATGTGAACAGTGGTAGCAGCACATGGTAACTGTGGTTTGGTATCAAGTGTGTTCATGCTCATCGTATGAATGTAGTGCTGGTCTATGACCCACCTTTATACAGCTAATGACCCTGCTGCAGAATGGGATTTGTTTTCTGCAAACTGGGAAAGGGGAAGGAAGAGAGGGAGGAATTCCTTCTAATATTTGTGGGGATTTTTTTTCATATAGGGAAACAGAGAGTTTTGATTTACTATTTCTCCTCATGGTCCTGCTGGGAAGATGCTGAAGAAGGACAGAAGAATTTCCAGTTGCCCCAGCTACAGCTCACTGGGAGATTTCAAATGCTGAGCCTCTTCGCAAGAAACATCAGCCTTGAACTCTGATTATTGGTGCCAAAATGGGACTAAAAGATTAGAAAAAGCAGAGGGCTGGCTTACAGCTCACACACGTATTTTGCTATGCAGGGTGTGAGAGGCTCTGAGGGGTTTCATCTCTCAAGTTATGCCTATCTTAATAAAGAAACAGGGCTCAGGCACTGGTCTGAGATCATCTACACTATTTAATTGCAGTAGAAGTCCCAAAAAGCAGCATTTCTCCAAGCCAAAGACTGCTGCCCCTACTGGGTTCAGTGTGCAGAGGAGCACCAATGCAAGCGGAGCTTGGACTGGAGCCTGCAGCCCCCAGGTCTCTAGCACGCACCTCCCTTCCTGGGACTGAACGGGGGCTATACGGGGTCAAGGTTTTGCAGGGTCCTGGGGGCAGGACTGCTGCCTCTGCCCCCCAGTGGGTATCTGCTAGAAATCTTCAACTCTCTCTTCTCCAGGGCCATTTAACTAGAATTGGCAGAGAAGCAGGAGGCAACTTCAATCTGCCTTTTGGTGGCCTGACACCCTGTGAAAAGTCTCCAGCAGTCCTGAAGACAAACAACAAACCCACCCTCTCCGGGATATTCACTGTAGGGATGTTAGGTATTTAACCGACTGCGAATGGATGTGGCTTTGGATATAAATGTCAGTGAGACTATAAAAAAAAGACGAGGACTGGGGTTAAAGGGGAGGCTTAGGGGCAAATGACCGCCTTAGTAACAGATAAAATCTCTGTCATGTCTGCAGGAGAGTTAACTTTGGCTCATGTGGCTCAGTCATTTCGTTGTTGAGAGTGAATCTCGTTTTGACCTCCTCAAATTGAATATTCACTTTAGCCTAGATTTGCAAAGCTATTTGTTAATGCTCACATACAGGGCTGTTTTCTCCAGGGTTTTAAAGAAAAAACTCATTTCAATGTAAAATTCACAGGATCAAATTGAAATTTATTTTGAGAAGAGTTAACGTTACTGATTTTCAGGCTCAGACAATCACTTCCATGTCAGATTGTAATTACACCTTTTTGTGCATCAGCTGCATGCATGGTATGAAAAAAAAATGTAAGATAATGCTGTTTCTTTCAGCTACAGAAAGGACCTTTGTACTGTCCTTCCCTGGAACTCCCTCACACTAAAAGGAAAAAGGGATTTATTTCAATGAGCCTGCCAGCAGGAGCTAAAGCATTAATTGCATAAAGACACTTATCTTACCCAAAGTTTTGTTTGATTTTTACTTGCAATTGTCTGCTGGGTGACTGCATAGCATTTTCTTTTCCCTGCAGCAATTTCCACAGTCGTAGAAATCTTGCTTCTGTTAAATAGTGACATTAAAATATTGCAGAACTGACCTTAATGGTTTACAACATTCAGCTGAGGAGCTCAAGCCTCCAGAAAAGGAGTAAACCATACAGTAAAGACTATCTATAGAGAATTAAAGCCCCAGAAGAAGATTGATGGACATGATGTAATTTTGGCCGCTTTTTATTCCTCCGTAAGGTCCCATACAGCCATGCTGGTGCACAGCAGGTCGGGGGATTGCAAGTGCCCAGTGCATCCCAGGGCAGGGAGCTGGCCCCAGTGTAGTTCCCATCACAGATGTACATAAACACACGGGCTACGGCACAGCTGGCTGCTTTCACACCGGTGGAGCATCTCCACACTTGTGCGCACAGCCGAGTGCAATGCATTCCCAAATCCGGACAGGCAAAGTCTTCTGCTCACTTTGCCCCAGTGGATAAGGCTACATAAGTTGCAGGGAAATGGAGAACTAAATATCATAGCTTTAATGTTATTTAATATTTTATTAGGTTAAATGGACACACATTTTGTACTTTGTAAAATACTCAGCAGAGACTAGCTATTTTGGTACAGCATTTAAAGGAGAAGACAGTGGGGCTCATATCAAGATTTTGCCATCTGCAAGACATTCCCGGTAATCAAGAGGCTATTTTTTTTGTCAAGGAACACCAGGCGTAATGGGAGAAAACAGATTGTCAGTGAACCGTGCTGTCATTTTGGTCTTACAGACCCCAAGAAGGATGCTCACGTAGCTGTTCCCCCAAAATCTGCGCACTGTCTAGGTACACAAGCCCACGCACTGCAGGTATCCAGGCACTGACATCCCCGAAGCACCTGTTGGTGAATCCCTGCTAGAAATAGCCCAAAGCCATTTGGGCAAACCTTGGCAATATTTACTGTGAATACAAAAGGAGAGGATAAGTAGTGATGTTCAGATTAACTCCTGCATGCCTTGGCATCACAGAGAATTTGGCCCACCAGCCATTGGAAAAATGGGAATGCTTGGAGGTACCTGGTGGATCTTGGGAATAGCAAAACTGCCAGGTTGAACGTGACCCTTCTTTACGAGACCTCATTTTAATATTAGCACAGCCAGCCGAGGAGTCAACAAGAGTTAATTCTTCCTTCAAACAAATTAAATCTTAAGAGCTGTCATTTTTATCAAGCTGCAGAAAATCAGCATCATTATAGGAGTGAATTCTGGTCCTTCAGCTTCTGCAGCTGCCAAGCAACAAAACAACAGAGTCTGATCCTGGGACAGCTTCGTCAATACGAGCCTTTCCAGTGGATTCACAGTGTCTGGGGATAGATATATGATCACAACCTCAGCTCAGCTCCCATCGAAATCAGTGGAAAAATGCTCAGAGTGGGCTTCCTATCTCCTACAGAAAGGCTTTCACCAGATGGCAATGATCACCAACATTGCTTCTCTTTGCCACAGCACTTTTAGAGAGTACCCTGTAATTCATGATGAAAAACAACAATAATATTGCTTTCAAATAGGAAGATAAGAGCCTTCCTTCGCAGCAGTGAAGCTCAGATGTCTGGAGCAATGTGTGTAGCTTAAGGGGTTTTTTTTGACAGTGCAATATTGTATATAATAACAATTACCAATGACCTCTATTAGGTTGTCCAGTCTCATTAAGGCCAATGCATTTGGTACCTGCCACTGCCAATTTGCCTCAACAGAGGTTTTATTCAGTGGATATGATAGAGCTGTAAAGCAATCTTTTTTCATTTAAATAGTTTAATTGAGGAATGCTATCAGATGTTTCAAAATTTAATGTATACAACAATTTGCTTCCCCTATCTCTTTTCAGAGTTTAGTTTGAAGAAAATGACATCTGATTCTTATAGAAAGAAAGCAATTACATTTTGGAGCCTGCCTGCCCGTATTGCATATGTTTTTAAACATAAAAAGAAATTCTTAATATGTAATTGTCAGGTAATAAAAAGGAAAATATTTTACTTTGCATTTATGAAGTAATTTTTCAAAAGCATAAGGGAATTGCATGTTAACGTTTTTCGTTTATTACCACACTCCTAATGCTGCACTGTTTTCACAAGTTTAGATTAAAAAAAAAAAACAGAGCTGATGCTCCCGTATTAGTATGATAATATTCTATAAAGTAATTAGGACAGGGGAAACCGCAGAGGTTCGTGGGCCCTGATAAGCCTACACCAGCTGCAGGGCATCATCAGAAACCCACTGGGAGTTTCTCCACCGACTTCGATGGGCCCCACTTCTTAACTTAATCTTCTGAGAAGCTTCTGGCCCAGCTCATCCGTATCGTAATCCAATGCAGTGCCTTGAAATGTTGCTGTCCTTTGCAGAGGGGACAGTGTCTCTCCACCGAAATGAGGACTGGAGTGATGCTCCTGTAAAATCCACTCTTTGGCCACAGGGCATTTCTACCCCTTGGTAGACCCTTCAGATTGGACAATTTGGTGCTTTCTATGCTACAGCAGATACTCTAGGAGAGTTCTAGTCACTGATCAGAAAAAAATGCCTTTTTTAAAGAATTAGCCCCCTGTGCTTCTACACTGCAGTATCAGGAACTTTGAGTTGTGAGTAAAATACTATGGACAATTTCTTAAGTTTGTTTGTTTGCTGTTGCTTTTATTTTATAGAACTGGCGTCATATCTTTACAATGCACGTGTTTTCCCCAGAGCCAATAAATACCACCAAGTTGTCATAAAAGAAATTAAAGATTTATGAAGGGTTGGATCATGGTTTCATTAAATACTCACCTATTTTAATTTTAAGTTATTCTTGCCTCATAAAAATAAATGTTTTATGATAAGCCCAATTAGTAAAGAAGGACTAAACTTCATCAGAGAATGGTAAAACCCCCTTCTCTTCTTCCTGCATCTGCATCTTGGTCAGAACAAATCCATGTGCAAATCTCTGCCAAACTGGCGGACAATCTCAGCTAGAAAAATACAAAATTGGGTATTATAAATACCAAATTATGGAACAGAATGGAACGGAAATGAAAGGAAAGGACAAATTTTGTAACTTTTACAAGCTAATTTTTGTGGTTGCCACTGCCATAGTGTGGCAGCTGTTTGGTGCTCACCTTAGAGCCTGCCTTGGGTTTGGTGGTCATTGGGGTTTGGTCCCAGTCCCAGGCCAGGAACAGGACCTCCCTGCACCACACTTCAGCTGCCCCAGGCTGGTGTGGATGTCTCCGGAGCTGGGCCATCTCCTGCTGCCCAGCTCTTGCCCCAAGCACGGGAGGACCGGCTGTGCCAGCAGCTCTTGCGTGCTACTTTAGGCAAAGATTCAAAGAGGGGGGGACCCAAACCCTTTATTTTTTGAGTGCTTTTGGAAAGAGAATGCTCCATGCCCAGAGAGGACCTGAGCTGGCAGTGCTAAAAATAAAATAACCTATTTGCCACGGAACTGGTGAAGTGTGGGCAGCAGCCACTAAGGTAAGCTATTCCTCTGGCCCTGGTCTTCCCTGTGCATAGATATTTGCCCATCAGTAGTGTCAGTGTCACGGTACCATGAAGACCATGCAGAAAACTGTGCAGGTCCGAACTCAGAACTGCACAGGCGAATCCTACTTCCCTTCCCCAAAGCTGGATCTGAGAAGAGCAGAACTGAGTGGGCTCCGGTGGTGCTGTGAGGTCCTAACTGCACTATGCAGGTGACATCCCCAGGCTCTATTTACAGGAGAGGGCTGGAAGTGTCTCCATGGAAAAGACTATCAAAGACCTGGACTAGGTTGCCCAATCTCCATCACCAGTTGGACAAATGCCTGACAAGCATGGGTTAGGTCTAGCTTATCCCACCTTAGGTCAAAGGCATGCATTATATGACTTTTAGGGTCCCTTCCAGCCTTTTTTGCTGCACTTCTATAACTTCTATAAGCATGAGAAACAAGACAGCAGCCAGGGGAGGTATGAACCTCGGTAGACACACAGCCAGCAGCATCAGACGGGCACAACGGCTGTTTTATAGACTTGCTGGTACCTCCTGACTTAGTGCCACTTAGTGCGAGATTAATGCCATGTGAATGCAGCTCATGTCCCCAGCTGGGATTTCCTACAACCTACTGCTGATGCTTTGCTGGCAGCAAGAGCAACAAGCTTTCAGTTTACCGTTGGAGGTCAAGGTAAAGTGATTTCAATTAGAAGAGGATCACGTAGGTCTCAATCCAATGCAGGCAGGTTGTGTAACACTGGCAGCGTGAAGAAGAGAGTCATTTATTCAATTCTTAGCTGCATGGTTTGGGATTTCATTTTCCCTCTCTGGTTTTATAGTCTTCCATGTCACTTTTGCCATTCAGCGGCTCAGACAAAAACGCATTAGGATTCTTCAGTTCCTTTCCTTTCATCAGGCAGTTGCTTGCTATGCCCCAATCACCCCAGGAATTAGCAGTAATGAACTAAAGGAGGAATCAAAGATGGAAAACAAATGTTTGGCTGATCAGTGCTTTCCCCCTGTGGCATGTGTCTCTGCGTGACACAGCTGCATTTTAAAATCCCACACGTATTCATACGCCTCTACAAGGAAGCGCATGTGTTCATTCCCCTCTTCGAAACCGAGCACGTATTTCCATGCTTTGCTGAATCAGGGCCCTATATGCTCTTTTTCCTTGACATTGCAGGCAACCTTTTGTTTTCTGCTGGTCAAACAGAACCAAAAAAAAAAAAAAAAAAAGGAGAACAGGGACAGAAAATGTATTTATTAAATGGTTCTATAAATAAAAGAGCCGGGAAGATATAGGAGGCTCTGATCTCTGAGGGGTGATGGCAAAGTGCTACTGATAAAGTGGCGACGATTCAGATCAATAGCAAACAAGACAGGCAGGTGAATTTCCCCTTTGATCTTCATTCCCCACGCAGCCCGAGCCGGTCTGACGGTGCCACACAAATTACTGCTTTGTGCAGGGGAGCAAAAAAGCTCGGCTTTTTGCTTATTGCACAAGCGGATTGGCTGGCAAATGATAAGTGTTGCTTGTTATCATTTCAAAAAAGCCACGGGAAAATGGTGGCCCCGGCGCTTCAGCTTGATGTGTCAACATTTTTAGTGTCAGCAGGGTATTATAGGGCTGATGTATAGATCAGTGCTAAATGGGTCTTAATAAAAAAAGATTAAATCTGGAAGAAGGAAACAAAGCTCAGGGCAGAGTTCATCTGTAAAGCTATAAATATACAGTAGGGAAATTTGAGGGGGCAAAACAGTGATGATGGGAGATGATGCTTTGCAAGCCAGAACAGTGCTTTTGGCCTCAAAAGCTGCGTTTTAAGTGGCTCTGCCCTACTACTGACTTAGGGAAAATCGCATCACCTTCGTGACTTATTTTCTCCAGCAAGCAAACAGGTATGGCTGAGAGGAGCCTTGCAGACTTAGCTGGGGGGTGACTTCTGAGCTTCGGGGGCCTCGGTTTAGGCAGTGTGGATAGCGGCTGTAGAGTAAGCCAGCCTGAGCTCAACCCAGATCACCTGCTGGAGGCCACATTGCCCAAAACTCTGGGTAGATAAATTGAAGAGGCCCGAACTTTTCAAGGAAACTGGGCAACACCATTCCTGCGGAGAGCTGGTGGACCGTTTTTTCTCCAGGTTTTCCCCTCAAAGCGACAAGGGCAGGAGGGACACTTAGCATGTCCAGCCTGACTTCATGCTGGCAGGTGGTTCCCTACAGGAACCAAATGATGGATGTTACATGGACACCAGATTGGATGTCATCTGCAAGGTATGTGAGGCTGGAAGCAGCCAGAGCCCCCAAGAGCCCACCAGCCTGGCCGGGGAGCTGCGCCAGTGCAAGACGGGGCAGTTGTAGTGTGTGTTGGGAGCTACTGTCCGGAGGTGGTGGCTTCTGTGGCACCTAGCTGGGGTAGCGTTCATCTTGTATAATGAAGCTGTTTGGGATGGGGGAGAGGGTTACAAGCCATTCAGGCCACTTTCCATCCAGTAAATCGACCCCCGTGGTCCACAGGACAAGGCGAGCCATGTTACGTATTTATTATTCTTGACTGTACATGGATGAGGCCTCAGTAGCAACCCTTGTTGAAAGGGCAGAGCTGTTAACTGTAAAATATTGGCTTCCCATATGTTCACATTTTTATCGCATATATTTTATTTTCTGTTGCAGGCAGAACTTCCCTCTGACAGGACTGATAGTTTCTTAAAAAATAAATAATGATCTTACAGCTGCTATGCCCTCTACTGCTGTTCAACTTCCCAACCAGCTGTTTTAATTGTCTTAAAATTAAGTGTACACCATGGAGATCTGTGGGTAGCTGAAACCTGGAATGTGTTTTTGACTGGGGCTAATGAGTCAGTGATATCCTGTCAGACTTGCTCCACGCTATGGGTTTCTGAACAGTCACGGGACAATCCCCTACTTGGTTTCACATCATTCTCTAGCTGATTGTGGCTTCTTTCCTTTTTAAATCGTTTGTGCCAGCTACGCCTAAGCAGCTTGAAAGGATTTATATGGGGGCTCGATCTCTGCAGAGACTCATCGATGATCCTGGGTATCACAAGGATCCTTGCAGGTTTGCGGGTAGCTTTTCAGCAGAGGAACAAGTATGATAATGGGAAAATATATCACATTTCACAGATATTGTGGACTGCACGTGAATGCATCTGCCATTTCTTTTCATCATCAAATCATGAAAATTTGAAATAAAGTATTTTCCCATTATGACATTCCCTGCACTCAGATCTGTTGGATCCAGCAGCTGGGCTTTTTCACTTCTGTGCTTCGTAAGAGTTTTGTGTTGATTTGTTTTTTAATAAGCCGACCAAATGGATCACTCAGAAACTACCTCCTATTAGCAAGACTAAGGAGCACAGCAAACTTCCCAGGGAACAAAATAATAGCCAGAGAGCTGGTGAAAGGACAAGTTCATCTTTCCTTGCTGGGGTGCACAGCCCCATCCTCCAGGGTGAAATTCAGACAGAACTAAAGTAGCCCAAAGACCACCACAGGACTCATCCCTGGCCAGGGCATGGCTACTGAGCAGCTTGGACCATGAGTGCCGAAGTGAATGCATTGATGGTGAAATATTGGCTGACTTGAAACCAATGGTTATTGCCATGAATTTCAGTGGGAGAGTGACCTCACCCTCGGCCTTTGTAATTCTCATTCTCCACATTAAGAGTCAATTTTCTGTCTTCCTTGCTGATAGCAATGTGCAGGGCAATGTAGTCAAAGTTACTTGATATTGGCATAAAAAGGGGTGCTTTTACTGGAACTTTAAAATTGTATCAATGAAAAGCTGTTCTTTAATCCACATTTCTGAATATGCATATTACACACGGAGCATTACATACATGCTACCTCTATTATATGGTATGTAATGCCAGTCTACATGAGTAAAAATGGAAGGAGCTTTTTATTCAGTTCAATTTTAATCAAATTCTACAGAGCAGCATTTCTACGGCCTATTTAAAATCTAAACAAAGGCAGAATGGCTCCCTCTATATCTAAACCCTCTTAGTATTGTCATAAGAAAAGAACAAGTAAAAGCTCAAAGAAGCTCTTACAATCCCATTGACACTGGGCAGATGCAAGCTGTACAGATATTTTAATCTCACTAAATAACTGTTTGAAATGTCTTTGCCTTCTATTTTGGGGTTCTAAAGAGCCTGATGAAATGATACCTGAAGAAAGTGGCCAGTCCTATTGTTTGCCAGATATCTCTGCGGTTTCTTAATCGTAATTTAGAATACTAAGCTTTTGCCCTGGTGCCTGTTGTGAGAGTCTCAAAAATCTGCTCCAAAGTGAAAGAGACAAAGGAGGATGAATGAAATCAAATTGAGTCGGAGCAGGGGACAGATGGGACCCACTCACTAATGTAACCTGGCCTATTCATGATATTCTCTTCTATGCAGAACAAGGTTCTAGTACTTGGAACAAAGATGGAAATCATGTATAGTTCCCAAGATCTGCTTTACACCGACGTTTGGACTCTATGAGGGAAGCGTTTAATGGGAAAATTTGAATGCTTTTTTTTTTTTTTTTTTTTTACTTATTTCTCTTTTCCAGTGAAACCCAAACTCAAGTTAAAGTTTGTCATGGGAAGCAGACTGCTTTTTTTAATGGCAAAGTTTTCTTGGATATCCTCAGAAGTCAAGTTATGAAGCTCCTATCTGCCTTCACACTGTGGAAAGCACAGATATGAAAAGCAGCAAGCTGCATTTCTGACTGTAGCCTTTGAAGGAAGGATACCCAGATGCAGGACAGAACCAGGATCTGTAGCCCCGTTCTTGCATTACCGCTTATTTTCTATGTCACCTGGGTAAGTCATGACAAGAGTCACAACTTTCACAGCTTGTTTCTGAAAGACAGAAGAAGCTTTGAAAGCCTCTGTGGAAGGCTTGAGAAGTATTTATTACAATATTCTGAAACTTTTAAAGTCCTTAACTGTCATAGCTCTTGAGCACTGTATAGTTGTCTAACAGTATTAAGTTAAATAAATACTTTTCACACAGAACTTAATTAAATTACCAAACTTATTGCCCCAGGTTATTTTTGAGGCTAAAAGTTCAAATGGATTTTAAAAGAGAATAAATAAATTTATGGAGGGAAAGTACTTCTGTGGTTACTATTTCAATAGTCCAGACACACTCTCAACTCAAGAAGTCCCTTGACAGCCCGTTGCCAGGAGCCTGAAGGAGATGCCAAAGGAAGAAACGCTCTCTACACCTCCTTTTCTGGATTTCTTCCCTAAGCATCCAATATTGCCCTCTAGCAGAGAGGAAATATGGAACTAACTGGGCTTCCTGACACTGCCAGATAAGCCTTGGGCACACATTCAGAAAATTCCCACTTCAAAAGTCAATGTCTAGCAAGGTTATAAGTAACTGCAAACTAGATCTTACAGAGCTCCCTCCACCTGCTCCACAATATCAGGCCCCCTGTTTATTCACATTAAATGGATGTAAGAATGGAAAAATCTAATGACTGATCCCACTGATATAACCAAACACTTCAGTGGTCAACAGTTATTCTGGCGTCTGGAAAATCATTGCTCTTTTCAAAGGCATATGCCACTTGTTGGCTGCTTGGTGCTGCTGGGCAAATTAACTTTTATTGACAGGGCCAACTGTCGACATCCAGAATTAAAATTTTCCCTTCTCAGCCATGGTCCTTGAGGCTTCAGTTTGTGGCCAGTAATAAAGAGGCTGCCATCAGCCACGGTCTTTGCTTTCTGTGGCTTGGATTCACCCAGGCTATGGACTGACGGTGAGTTTCTGAGTCTGGAGACTGTTTGAACAGGCTCAGACACATACGGCGCCTGCCGCGAAGCAGCAGGAAATCTGCTACCCGCACGGGTGGCCTGTGCCACTTGCAGCCCACACAGTGGGATGTGTGGGGTGGCACTGTCCTAGCAGGTCCTTTGCAGACACGCAGCACTTAGCCCGGCACTCAGGAATTGGAGGAAATCGGTTATTGCTGACACTCACAGCCAAGCCTGAAGACTTGGCAAACACGCAGAATGTAAGTAAGAGTACAGCAGCGGGCTTCATAAGGAGAACCATTTAGCAACTAGCTGGAGCTAACTATGGGGTTTAGGAAGTCCTGGAGAAGGATTTTACATTAGCTTGAAGTGCAGAACATCTCCTTGGGCCCTTGGGCCTCATATTTACCAGAGAAGGTGAGATGCTGGCCACTGCTGGATGACTTCAGAGGAGAGAATTTCAGTTTCGAAACAGCCCAACTTTCCCATTTTCTGATGACCTTCTCAGAGAATAAAATGCTCAACGTAAAATCATTTAATCAGATGCATACAGTACAGGGTGAGTTTGTTTGTTTCATTATATACTTCCATATTCCACCCATGGAGAAATCTTGCTGGTAGGGAGGATAAACAAACAACCAACCAAACAACCCAACCACTGGGCCTCTAGGAGCCGTTGTTATTTATTTCCACAATTAGCAGCCGAGTTCTGGTGCTGTGCCCAGAGAACTCCTCTCATTTTTCAGCGTGTCACTCTGTGCACAATATGCTTTTAGGAATTGAGGATTAAGGCGGCTGATTGTGGGTGGTTTATGAAACTTTTTATGGGAAGCCATATAGCCAAACCTTTAGAGAATCAGACCATCATTTTAATGGGCTTATGTTGTGTACAAGACTGTGCAGTAAGATTTTCTAACAGTATAGAGCATCTTGACAGAGAACTTGGATTAATCAGGGATGCTGTTGTGAGCTGATGCTGTGGGTTGTTTTCTGAATTAGCAACAAGCTACGAGTGGTGCTGAGAACAGCCTGGGGGCGGCTGCCTTTCCTCCTTAAAGATGCTGAAATGGTTGGATTCCAGCAGGGAAACATCTACAAACCTATTTGTGAAATAAACTTAATATAGACTCTCTTTGGCAAATGCCTGGAATATGGAGTTAGGGAGGAGGAGGCAACTCCGCTAATCAGAGAACGTCTCTCAGAAATCCTGTGCCACCAGGATACTTGGCAGGACAGCACGGGGGGGAAGTCATCGTGGTCACAAAAGTGGCAAGTGTATTTAATGGCCAAGCCACAAAATCTATTGTGCAAGGGCAGCTGTTGCACTTGCCCATATAAGAAATACACACGCACATACATTTACTAGCAAGAAAACATCCCAAATTTGGAGACAAGTAATTGTTAGAGAAACTTTCAGAGGGTGGCCCAGTTCAGCGTGTCACGACCTCCACGGGGAGCCCGGCTGCCGATTTCAGAGAGCACAGAGTCACCTCCCGAAAACTGCAGGTTCTCAACACCTTCCAGGTTTTGGTCAAATATTTGCAGCTGTGACAGAGGGATGAGTATTTAAAGCATGGATCTACAGCATAGCATTCAGATTTACTAGAGGTGTCATCCTCTCCCAAGGTTGTTAAAGGTATTGATTAATTGCCTATTGTTAAAGTTATTGATTGATGAAGCTGCAGTATAAATACTGGCACCATCAGTTACTCCACACAGATTTTAGCTTGTGCATTTGAATGTTTCAGCCTTCTTTTTTTTTTTGGGGGGGGGGGGTATTTGTAAATCAAAAGAGTTTCATGCTGAATTTGCACAGTGCCCTGGTCCTCCTTTTACACCTAAGATTTTTTTTTTTAGGCCCCTTCAAACATCATTTTGAAGTAAGGAATTCACAATGAAATCTCATCTCTGTAGTGCAATGCAGGTACTAGGACCATCCTGATGTCCAGTTTTCCTTTTGAATAGTACTGGAGCTTTTTGAAGACCAGCCTTTAAAGTGTGACCAACCACATCAGCAACCACCTTTAAGGATGAGCAAATAGTAAAACAGCTAAAGCAGAAGTCATCTTCCCAGAATAAACAAAGACATCAATTTTCTGGATGATGCTGAGCCTTCAAATACACCCAGGCTCTGAAGACCTGATGAACCCTGCTATAAATCCTCAGAAAAATCATTTTTACTGAGTGTCACCCACTTTCAACAACTTTATTGATACATTTGAAGGGAATCCTGGAAAACACTTCCCGGAGACTTCAAGGTCAATCCACCATCATCGTTACCAAAGTGTTGCAAGACACTCCATGTTGATTAACTGCCATCACATTTAATTAGTGCTCAAGTGGCACTTCATCATGCTTATTGTCAGAAATCCCTTTATCTTGCTACTTGCATTGCAGGGTTTTTAATTAGGATATGTGTAGGGAATCTCTTAATGATCTCATGTCCGAATAACCATCCAGGCTGTGAACATGCGTAGAGTTGCTCAGTTGTCCCTGTCTCTCCAGAGGGTGCTTCGCCATTGCAGGAGAAGAGAAACCTGGATTTCCTCAGCTGAGACATCGGACGTGTGAGGCTGTTTTGTGACCAGCTCAATGTGTCGGAAATACCCGTAGGTCTAAGTGGAATACATCTAACACTTTGGGCACTGCTCTGGGCACCTGTTCCAGGGCTGCACCATTTTCCTAGGAAATATTTTTTCCTGATGCCCATCCTGAACCTCCTCAGCTGCAACTTGTGGCCGTTGCTCCTTGTTTCACCATCTGCTGCTACTGACAACTCTTTGTGACTCTCCTTCGAGTCACTGCAAGATTCAGTTTGATTCCTCCTTAACTTCTCTTTGTCAGACCAAACAAGTTCAGTTCCCTCAACCCCTCTTGCAGTCATGCGCCTCAGGCTGACCATCTTGGTAACCCTTCACTGAACCGATTTCTCAACATCCATTTTGAGGTTAACTATATGTGAGAAACCTTAGAAAAGATAAGGGGCAGTTACAGAAAGATGGTGAAAGAAAAATAATTATAGAAATATGACCCTCTGTCATCTTCAAATATGGGAGTCCTCAGCTGGCCTTAGCCGTCTCTAAGTCAGACCGTCTAGTTATTTAGACTTCCTCTCCAGTCAGTGAAGAGAGGTAGGAAACCTCCCCAGAAAGTTGTTCCTCCCTCTGTCTTAGACATCCTCTTTGAAGGAGATGGCTCCACCTCTAAATGGTGGTCAGCAATGCTGTCTGTAGAGCAGGCCATGACTGCTAGTTCCAGAGGAAACCTGAATCGTAAGCAGGTTTTAGGGCCCACCACATCACAAAGAATGAATTGGAATGAAAATGCATTTCTGGTGAAGATGGAGAGACAGGAAGGCATCCTTAGAAATAACAAGACAACCCTCCATTTCAAAAGGATCCTTGACGAAATACCTGAACAACAGTCACACTGGACAGTCAGAGCTGACAATAACTTTATAACCATAGGAGTGGTTAGTTGTGCTGACCTCTTACGTGCACACATTGTTTTGGTGTTAGCGGCTGCTCCATCAACTCATAATTCAATAGCCAGAGATGGAACAAAGACAGCACTCATACACCCAGCCAGTATTGATCTGGAAGGAGATTAAATGACTAGGTCTTGGCCATGCCAGAAGGTTGTGTCCGAGCCAGAAATGGACTGTTAAGGGGAAAAATTCTCTCTTCATTGGCATCAAAATGCTCTTCCTTCTTCTCGGATTCCTGTGCTGACCGCCTGGAGTTATCAAGGCTTGTAAAGATGAAAGAGGAGTGCTGGCAGGCCCCAGAAAAATGATAATTGGGCAGTTCAATGGCAGATGAAAAACACAGGCAACGTGTAGGTAATGCACATTGGAAGGAACAGTTTAAACTACTTGTACATGCTGATGGGTTCTGAATTAGTCGTAACTCACAGGGACAAGATTTAGGCATTGCTACTGACAGCTCAATGTGCAGCAGAGGTCAAAAAAGTAAATAAGGTATTAGGCTGTGTTAGAAGGGGAGAGAGAATAAAGGGCAAGTATAAGGCTGGGGCTGTGCTGCATGCACAAACGATCAAGCCTTTGCTTTAAATGTAGCTTTCATTTTTTTTGTCAGGTCACCTGAAATTGAAGCTGTCCAGAGAAGTGCAGTAGAGACCGACTGTCAACACCATGGGGACTTCACAAATGGGAGACTTTGAAGCAAATGTCTAAATGTCACTCAAAGGTGTGAGCTTAGTACAGGTAGATACAGCACATATCTAAAGGTTCCTTGTCCAGACAGTGCCCCAATACAGACAAAAGGTTGTGGGAACAGGTTAGCACCCAGAAGACGTAGCCATGCCTTGAAGGGAGTGCACTGGTGCTCCCCGGTGCTGCAACCGTCTGCAGCATGGCTTGGAGAAGATTGCCCATGGTGTGGAGCCTGCTTTTGAAACACCTTTTGCAAAGGGCAAGTTTCTGCTTAAGGTACCAAGGGAAAATGTTGTTAAAATCATCCAGATTCTGAAGTCAGGGATTCCCCATTTGGCTGGAAGCCTCCCTCAACGTCTTTAGACAAGTGATCTGGGTGCTCCATCTGCTCACAAGGTGAAAAGGTGATAGGAGAGCCTTAAATCTCCAGGGAAATGATTTTTCTTTTATCTCTTCAAAGGGCACTTGCATTCTATAATATATTGAGAGAAACGAGCAAGAAACATGTAACTATTAAACAGCCTGAATAAAGAAGCAGCTTTCCTCCCTCTGCTTTGGATTTCATTGATATGGAACAAAATCCCAGAGTCTGCAGCACTAAAGAGTGAAACACGAAGGACTTCACTGAGGAGGCAAATGAAAGGGCCAAAAATGCGGTGTGCCCTTTTTTACTCATTTCACAGGGCAACAACAAATACAGAGGTCCTTGTATCTAATGACAGGCCCATACAAATCAAACCAGGACTGAGTTTCACCCAGGGGCTCTAGTCGTTTGTGTTCTGATTACAACCCAAAACGTGCTTGGAGCTGCGCGGGATCCATGGCAGGTCTGGCCTGGGGTGATACATTCAGTGGTAAAGGTGCCACAATTCAGCAATGTCTCAGGGCTACCTCTGCTCTGAGACATCCCTGGAGGTGTGAGGAGGGATTCGGATGAGGAAGAGGAGGTGACGCCCTGGCAAATTAGTTTTGAAGCCTATTCCTCTTACTGGGATAGCTTCAAAAAATGTACAGAAGGGGATAATTTAGATCGAAACACTCACATTTTGGTCCAGATGTCAAGTCCTATGGAGAAAATATTATAGGATCAGAGCACTAAGATGTAAAGGTTTTTATGGATCGTGTCCTGTAATGAACTTCATATAATCGCAGTCGATCAGGCAATGTTTGAATTTTGTTGCTGTTAACGCACAGCAAGATTTATTGGCCCACAGTTTGCACCGTTTCTTCCTGCCTTTTTCCCAGGCACAGCCTAATTTTCTTCTGCTGCAAGCCACGACCGCTTCTCCTGGAGTCGGCCGAGCCACAGCCGCAGCAAGCCCGGCGTTAACCCTGCCCCTGCAGAGCGTCTGGGCACGTTTCCGGCGTCGTGGTTCAGCAGTGCCAAAATAAAAGGGGAATGCGGAGCAGGGACGGCACCGTAATGCTGCCGCCTTCCAGCTCCCTGGCATCTGGCAGAGGTTTCTCGCTCACAGCCCCAGAACCTCCCTGCACCAAGCACGTTCAATCGCCTTCTCCCCTCTCCGCTTTATTGCCCTGCTTTGCGCTGGGGCTGCACGAGGCAGCTGCAAGCCGTAAATTCACCGGACACGGGCCCGGCAGCGCGCTCGTCTTCGGAGAGAGACAGGAAAAAACCCACCGACATCCCGCTGAGCTGCAGCCAGCTGCGGCTGAACCCGATCGATATTAAAAAGGGTGCAGCATCACCGGCGGGGCGTCCCCTCGCCGCCCCGCGTCCCGCTCCTTCGCAAGGCTGCTCGCGGATGAATCGAAACGCGGCGCCGAGAAGCGAAGTGGATCCCAAGTAATTAAATGTATAAATTAATTCTCCCCTTAAGATACATTCCGCTCCCGTTATTAGGTTTGTCGCTGAGAAAATCCTCGGAGGATCTTCGTAAAAGTGCCACTTCTTCAAATATTGTCTTCCGAAAGCTTTTTTTTTTTTTAAAAAAAAGGCTTGATGCCTGCAGCCTGCAATTAAAATAAGTGACAGGAAGGTGTCTTTAAAATAGAGATCTATGGAAAGCGAAAGGATTGTCTGTCAAAGGGTGAAAAATGAAAAATAGCGGTCTCAGATCTCTGAATGGATGAGTGGGAAAAATTCCTGTCCGTCCTAGTACCCAAAGGGATAAAACCCAATGATAGCTTCTGAACTGCTTAGCAGATAATGCATGTGCTGTTTTGATGCTAGTAATGTGTTTTTTACTTCTTTCTATCTGGGAGGAACGAATCAAATATGAGAAGTGCTGGGACATGATTTTCAACCCATTGCCTTTGATTAAGTGCTTTAACATGTGAGTCCAGAGACTTGCAATAATACTAATGGGGCATAAAGCACTATAAACAGGACGGGCCTACTTTTGTCCAAATGCCATTATCCTGGAATAAAAAAGAACAGCAAATGTAATATGTCCACTGCTAACCTTTTTCTGACAGGAAATTTTCTCTCCTACGTGCACGCCATAAATTACGCTGCATTTTGCCAGGACCGTGAGCAATCGCTTAATTTCGAGGGAAGGAGTGTTTTCTAAGCTTGAACCACTTAGCTCAGTGCAATATTTAGCTGTGAAAATAGGATGATGTGAAGCAAAACATGTGTGCGAACAGCAGACTGCCTGGGCTCAGATCAAATTTCTTTTCAAGTTTGGGAGAGGGGGATGAAGAACTGTAAATAAATATTGGGGGTTCATTGTTCAGGGTTTTTAAATGCAATGAAAAAGCAGCCTGGAAATCCAAAGCGCCAGTTTGACCAGGAAAGGTGAGGGAGGCTGGAAACTTTGCCGAAGTTTGTTTTGCAGGGACCGGAGGAGTCTTTGCAGGCGCCGCCGCCGGCGGGGGCAGAGCGAGCCCCGGTGCCTCGGCAGCCCGGCAGGATGCTTCCCGGGAGCTCTTGGGGCCCGGCTCCGTGTCACTTCTAACTTTGCGAGACGTTTTATTGCTCTCAGCAAGTTGCAGATTGTCCAACTGTTCTGTCATTTGTTGTAAACAGTTGCACACAAAAAAAAAAAAAAAAAGGAAAGGGAAGAAGAAGGGCAAAAAAAAAAAAGATTCCACGACTCTATAACGTAGTCCTTGGTGTAAATCAAACATTCCCTGTCATGTTGATAGCTTGTGTTAGTCTAATGTATTTTATATTACTCAAAAGCATTGAAACCCTGCAGCTTTCTTCATATAGGCCATTATGCGGTTATCATTAAATTGTCTTGCAAAGAACATTATCGGTAATTATAGCAGACACTAAAATCAAATGATCAGACTGGGACCTTTAACACCAAGAGGAACCATTAGAAGTTAATCAAATAAAAGGATGAGAATAATTATGTTAGGATTAAGCAGTAATATGCCAGAAGTTATATACTTTGCTGACTATATATCTTTACTCCCAGCTTCCTGCCTCTCCTCCTGTTTGATGCCTTTTATATAATACTTTGGCACAGAATGTAAATGACAGTATTTTTGTGTGTCACAAATGGGGCTTTAGGGTTCAAATGAGGTTCATGTCTAAATGGCATGAAAAGCAGCACTATGTAATGATGAAGATAAATATAATAGTCGTGCGCGTGCGTATGTATAGATAATATATATAAAAGTG
The DNA here is from genome assembly GCF_036417845.1 of Apteryx mantelli. Taxonomy (NCBI): domain Eukaryota; kingdom Metazoa; phylum Chordata; class Aves; order Apterygiformes; family Apterygidae; genus Apteryx; species Apteryx mantelli. The sequence continues at coordinate 83,616,969 of NC_090020.1, read as the reverse complement.
GAAAGCTGGGGAAAAAAAAAATCCATTGGTCAATGAAGCATAATGTGGTGATAAAAATAGTTGCAACAGGAGGTGAAAACACTTGGCTATTGGTTTGCTGCTCGGCATTGCTTTGGTCTGTTTTCAAGTGACGGCGTTTCTGCAGCTAGTCTTTCGGTAACCCACCACAGCCCAAAGACATTTCTCACTCTTCTTGTTTGCAAGAAATCCCCCTACGTAGGTGAAAACTGTTCCTGTTGTCTCTAACGTTATTGTCTAGGGAACCCCCTGCAAACCAAATTCACTTTTGGCGTTTGAATGAGCCTCAAACTAACAGTGTCAGAGCTGTCGAGAAGGTCCAGAAAGGGGGCTGGGGAGATTGCCCCAAGAAAAGCAGGTTGATCTGGGTTACGCAGGAAAGGTTATGTCTTCTGAACAACCTTCAGCAAGTGGAGCCAAAATTAAAGGCCTTGGAAAAATTTTATCTGGGAGCTCTGGTAAAGCTGAGGGGACGAGGCTGAATGTAATCGTGACGCCTACGGCAGGGGCCGCAGGTGGGAGGGTTTCCCTACTCATTCCTCGTTGACAGGAGAAAGCAGTCATAGCACCAGGCTCCTCGTGTCTTGTTACTTGATCCTGAAGAGCCTGGGAGCCTGGGTACAACACACCAGCGCATCCTGGACCCGGAGATGATGGATGAAGCAGTGACACGAAACCCTGGAGGAGCCTGCAGTTTGGGATTTTCCCTGTGTCTTCCTGGCAAGGAAATAAGGCCCCAGCCTCAATCCAAAACTCTTCCCTCTCTCCATTAGCCAATCTTGCACTTTGCTGCATTTCCTCGGATTTTTTTTTGCTAAGGATTGCAAGGCCTGTAGCTTGCCCATTGGAGAAGATATCTGGTATTGCAGCCAGGAGACCTTCCCGCTCTTGAGGAGCTTTCAATCTGACTTTACCCATATCTGATGAGCACGGGTGATGGTGACCAGCCACTAAGCTGGTCAGTGTATGTGTTGAACTGAGAAACGTCACTTGCCCACCTGACACCATAGCAGAGTCCAGGCTCCCTGAGGGGCCACCAGCCCTCCATGCTGTCATGCCACCACTGGAAGAGACATGGGTCTGTCCATGGACCTGCACAGCCTTGAAAAGACCAAAAGCTTGGTCTTCTGTACTGAGTGGGCATGTGCGAGGGCCATTCCTCTTCCTTTCAGCCCGAGCACATCAGCACCACTGGAAGGACAGATTTCTTGGGTCCTTTCTGCCTGTGCTTCTCCTTTTTTAGTTAGGACCTCTTACCAGTATCGTGGTGAGATGGTAACATGGACCTTTTATGTGATAAATGAGGTACTTGTGGGGCAGAAGGTGCCCAGATAGGAAGCCCTCAGAATTATCCAGGAGGCCTTAAACTTTGCATGGATTGAGTCTTGCCAAGAAGAAACCACAGTGCCCCAGAGGTCTAAGGGTATAATAAATAATCCTTTTGACCTGCCTTATGTGGATGCTAACCTATCACCAAGAGTATACTGCATTCTTTTGAACATTAAACAGTTTTAATACGGATTTTTTTTTCCATGCAATGTGCAAACCAGCAGCATGACCAAAATCAAACCGTAGCTGTAAGTGCTGATGCTGGCTTTTGTGAATCAATAGGAGGAGTTATCTTATTCTTCAAGATCTAGGGGAATAATTAATATTTTGGGAAATGGAAACCTGAGGAGGAAGAAGGGGATAGTTTAGTGCTAGCCCAAAACATTCATCCTGCGATGAAATATTTTCATTCTGATTTTTAAACTCTTTCAAACACAAACCATTAGAGAAATTGCAAAATGAAATTTACTTTCAAAACAAAATATCAACATGTTTCATTCTAGATTTTTCACCTAACAGAATATTTTTTCTGGCTTAAGCTATTCTACAAATTAAACACAGTTCAACCTAGAAATGCATTTTTTTGGACAGGAAACCATGAAAAATTTGAGTTAGTTCTTTTCATTTATTCCACTGTGGTCCCTGCTTCAGATAAAATCAAAGAGGATTTTCTGTTTGAAAATCAAGCACTTCAGTAGATCTCTAAAAATAAGTTTTAGAATCCAAAATGGAGTATCTTGGCTGACCTGTCTTCATAAGGAGTTGAGGTGAATCTCTTGCCTGAAAAGGCATCAAGGTCCTTGCAGCATCAAGCCTCCCAATGGTTATAGGAGACAGTATTTGTCTGATAAATGTTGTATAGTCAGGAAAAAAATCAGAGTTTCAAGTGGAAAATGTGCTCTGATTTCAGGTTCTCGCAATGTGGAATAGTTTCAGAAGGGAAACTTAAAAGGTCCTTTAATGGAAACAGTCAAAACCAAACTAGAAAACGTCTTGCAGAACATGTAGCAACAGGTTTTTTATTTCTTCCTAGTTTGTTTTTTTTTTTTTTAATTCTTTGACATTGCAATAGATCTGTGAATTTAACCCTTCTCTTTAGGAGACTGTTGAGCTCTGCTGGCCCCTTGGGAAGACCCTGAATTTCACAGATGAATAAATCACTTAGTGAATATTGCTAATGGGATATAATTTAATGACAGCCACAGTGCTTCAACCTGCACTTTCCCCATTTCCTCCAGCATAGACCCAGTGGCCCGCTGCCCTCTAAGAAAATATTGGGGTAAGATTTTCTTTTTCCAAGGGGCTATAAATCAGCTCTACATAAACTCTCTCATACTCCATCAAATGGGCTACAAAGGCTGTACCATTAGATACATGCTGAGCAGGAGGAGGAAAGTGATTTCTTCCAACATGCAAGGGATTTTAGGGTGCCTAGAGCTTTATGGTGAGGATGTTGTGGAAGTCACCACCAGAAGGGCTGGAGAGGTTTTCCTTACTTACAGAGCTCGGTTTCTCAGAAAGACGAGTGATTGGTGCCCTAACTGCTCTTTTTTCACCTCATTTCCTTCCCCTTTCCAGTGGATCTCACAATCAGGAAAATGGGACACTAAAGGCAATCTTCTCCTTGAGCAAGTAAAGAAGAGCTGGAGGCATGGAGTGAAGCATAAGAAAACTTTGGCTGACAAAATTATGAATGAATTTATTCTGGTAAATATACTTCAAGATCAGCTTTTGATTTTAGGGCAAATATGTACTCTTTCCCCCATCCTACATCAATGTAATGTCTGGGACAGTTAGGACATGCAGAGTCAATGTCAGGTAAAGAACATACACATGGATTGAATGGCTCACTTACATCTTTAGATACATTTCTGAAGAGATGCTCTGGTTTTGGATTGGAGGACTTACGTCCATTACCCTGACCACAATGTTAGGACCAATTTTCCTAACAAAGATCCCGCTTGGTTTCTTTTTCACACATATTGCTGAAGGCTCACAAGATCTGCTCATGTGATTCTGCAGACTCATGCCTGTCATTGCAGGACAGATGTTTATGCAGGGTATGCATATGCACATGTACAGCATATTTCCTGCTTGACCTACTGCCTCAAAATGGGCTTAGACCAGAACAAACATTCAAGCATCAAGGACAAAGTTGCATGGATGCACACATTCCTACCCCAGATCTGTCAGTGTGTTATGCCAACGAGACGCCAAAGCTATTCCCCATGAAAGTCATTAAGACAAGACTGCAACAAGCCATTCCTTTTAATATCAGCCTCATAATTTGATTTGATGACCTGTTGCATCAATTCAGAGATCTGATCTGAGTGCTGCACTGATTGAATTTTAGTTGTGTTATTCATTTAACAGTTGCCTCTTCCAGCTCTAAGAGTTGATAAAACTGTAGTAAATCAGCCATGCAAAGTGTGAGAAATCCACAGGGACTTGCCAGCCTTGGAAACACCACATTATCTGATACCATCCAAGAAGGCTACCAAGACCAGGTGATTAAAATGGCAAAGACTGGCCCAGTTTCTCCATACCAGCAGCTATGAGTGGAGCTGAGACAATGGTGGGATGACTCCGGCTGTGAGCAGGAGTCCTGTGGGTCCCTGGCAGAAGGAGTTACCATCTTCACATCCACCTCTTGCTGCCACCCAACCTTGGTCAAGCATCTCCAGGGCTTGTGTAAAAGGAGGATTTGATGGGACACCTCACACCGGCGATGGGAGAGGATTCCCATTGGCAGATGGTTCTCTGGGAAGGCGTCCCACTCCCACTCTGGTTGGTGGCCACCTTTGACACGGGCCGTTTTGCAGGACAGTTCCCAGCTTCATAGGGGCTGATGGGAGTGATTGCACATCGCTGCTCAGGAGTACTGCTGGGCTGGGAGCATGACGGCCTCTCCTCGTGCACGAGCTTTCTAATGAGCTGGAAGTGGCCCTCTTGTTGGGCCTTTTAAAATAACTTTACCAAGGGATAAAACCAGAGGGCGTCTTCAAAAGTTCTGAGAGACTCTTTACTGAAGGAAACAAGCTCATTTTATGGCTTTTTGCAAAAACACAGCTGTTTTCATTCTTTGCCAATGTAAGCAGTTATTATTTCTTCATTAAAGCATTCAATTCACTATATGAAACATGCCACTATTACACAGGAAACCATATGCAAAGTGACATTCTTCCAGTCTGTACATAGAGCTTATACCCACCCTCTTCTTCCAAAATTTTCCATGTTAGAAATAACTGAAAGGATTCCCAGCACTTGAACAATTTATACTCAGTTCACCCTTCCCTTTCCACTGAATTTTATTGAACCATCTGGGATTATTTTAGGAAAGATGATGGCAGTTTTTAAGAATTAATTGGAATAGAATGAACAGTAATGGAAAAAATGTCCAGGTATATTCAGAATTTAAAATTCAGTTATTTCTACTTAGACCCTGTTTATGGTCCTTTCTTTTGGTTATTCTAATGAATTTTAATTTACTGGCAGGAGTGTTTAGTTGAACGGGTAGTTTACTGGCAGGAATGTCAGAGGAAATTTGAGAGAGGGCTGTTTAATGTGGCACTTGCAGACATTTGCCTACATACATGAGTTCAGAGTGTTTTGCCCCCCTATCTGGAAAGCCAAATACCTTTGTGTGACCTACCTGTCCCCTCCCGCAGTTCTGCTTTCATGTGTAACGTGGACCACGTGACCACAATTAACTGTTTGTGAACCAGACCCAAACTTAGAGTTATTTGCAGAAGTTACCTGGTAAATTGTTTAGCATAATGAATCAATTTGAGAAAACTGCAGTCTGTTGTTGGACTATTCAAAAATAGAAAAGATCTGAATTTGGTGAGGGAGTTAATCATTGTAAATTATTGGCCCAGCTGTACTATTAGCATTAATAACGCTCCCAAATTAATTAACCAGAAAACTCTCTTGTTATTAACAAATAATCAAAACCTCAGTCAGTGTCCTTCCAAAATAATATGCTTTTATCTAACAGTGGCTGCTTTGGTATTTTTACTCACATGCTGTGGAAAATAGGAAGCTGGGGCCTTTTCTGGGCACGGTGTTAGTGTAGACATTTAGTTCTTCCATCCGGAGCAATACCTCTTTGCTACATCGGAGCTGCAGCTATTTGAAAAAAAATGGAGAAACATCTCTTTACAACCTAGCAAGCATTTATGCTGTGTCCTTAACACCTGACTAAAAGTGGAGAAGATGCTTAAGTACTTACCTGAGCACAATCTTTCATTATCAAAGTCGGTCGTCGGACTTGTTCTGGTGACAATGAAGTATTTGCTGGAAAACGGAGTAGGAGATGCATTGCTCATGAGCAGAGGAGATCACAGCTACTTCAGTGCTTTCCCGCACCTTTCTGAGCCCCTTTTCTGGTAGCCAGTTTCAATGATGTTAGACCAGCGACAAACTGGTCCTGCATACGTTTGGCTGACAAAAGCCACTGTCCTGAATCTTGGGCTACAAGAAGGCACCTGAGTCCTCCTGCAGCATTAGCCAGACTGCCTCCTTGCCAGGTATATTTTTAATAACAAACACAGCCAAATCATCCATACTGGGAGACTCTCTGAGCGGTCCTTTATTTATGTAAGGCCCATGAAATTCCCCCATCTGCCTCATGGCCGCAGTTTGGCATATTTGGCCGGTGAGATGAAGAGGCCTCGGTTCTGATATTTGTCTTGGATACAGGGTCAAGGCAAGGAGTCACGACTTAATATCCCACTGAGGTCCCTGGCACTGCAGGGTCCAGCCATTGACACTTTACCCTGGAGCCCGGTGTCCCCTCGCCACACAGGGCAAGTGGAAATAAATCTGACCATCAACAACTGAGTGCATAGAGAGCAGCGAGCAGGGAATCCTTATGAACCTTGGGTGAAATCCTGACAAAAACTGGCTAAAAGCAAAGTAAGGCAAAAAGAACCAATTAAAAGAACCACACTGCAAAGAGCATTTCTGCAAGTCCCCGAACACAGTGTTCCTGCCTTTAAAAGACACTGTTTTTAACAAGGGGGAGAGACCAAATTGTAATCTGTAAGCTGAGTCTTTAATTTAGCTTTAAATACTGGAGTATCTACTTTCCGTCTGGTCTGACAAAAAGAATGGCCATTAAAATACTTGAAAGAAATGAAAGTTAAAATGAAATTTGTCTTCTGAAGGTAGAAGAGTTTCCTAATTATGTTTCACACCATTTTTTTTCTCATCCAGATGGATGTCTTCTTTCAAAGTCTGATGGCCAGAGAAACAAAAGGTACCTTTCACTATTAAGTAACTACTGAAGTTTTACCTTGCTAGATTATTTGTTAGTTGTAACTAACGTAAAAAATGCCCTGTCAGAAGATGGCTTTAAAAAGTGTAATATTTTGTTTTATTTAGCAACTACTTGGGAAAATTTAGCACTGAGCCAGAAAGGTTGCAGAGCAAGTAGCACTTCATAAATTGCTGGAGCCCTAATCAATACATATTGTCATCTAGTCAAGTCCTTCCAGCAGATTTTTCTTTGCCCTGCCTCAAAAGCGTATTTTATGAGGTTGTTACTAGCTTGTGCTGCAAGGCCTGGCCTAATGAATCTGTCACTGGCACTATTGATTGACATGCCAGTGTAAGTGAGACATGTGATTCCGATTGACTTCCTAATTACTGCTGCTGTGATGTCTCACCAACTGGTAAGGCCAGAGGTTAATAGTTTTGATGTTCAGCCATCGCTGGCTCTGGAAGCTGGAGTTAAACTAGCTTGTTGGAAGTCAATATCTGAATCAAGTTCTCAAGGCTACTTTAGAAGCTGATCAATTAAGCCCTGCTTGTTCCCCCTGTTGTTGCCTGACAAGAGTTTGATGAGTGGGGACCTCTAAAGCTGGCGGTTTAAGGTAGTGCAGGAACGTTTTCAAGCACCCCAGGCAGGTGCTGAGATTTAAATGCACCCGGTAGCGTGAGCGATATGTCAGCGGGGGCTGTATTTCTGCCAGCTGCAAGTCAGGATCTCACACTTTATTTGCAGAGGAGCGAACAGGGCTGAGGTTTCCTAAGAGGCGCAGGTGACCCAAGCGTACTCGTCCTGTTGAATAACCCTGAAAAAGGACTGTGTATTTGGGACGTCTGCCTGAGTCTGCAGGCAGGCTGGAATAACAGCTTGGGAAGGCGTGAGCTGTCTCCGCCGGGCAGTCCAGAGCCCGCGACCTCTGTGAAGTTTTCCAAGATGCTGTTGGATTTAGGGATCTTCTTGCTGCCAAAGGAACATACAAAAAAAGGCTGCCCCAGCCTGAAGGTCCACATGGCCCTGTACTCTGCCTCTGATGGTTGCTCTTAGCTGAAGTCCAGAAGAAAAAAAAAGGGCAATACAGATTTGTTTGTCTCAAGTGGAGTCTCTCAATTTTCAAGCATATTCTCTCAATTTCCAGCACAGGGACTTTCTGATATGAAAGTGGTAGCTCTGTAGCCAACGGCCTTTAATGGATTTCCCTTCCATGAATTTGTTTGATTGCGTTCTGAAACCACGTAAACTCTCGGCATCCACCATATCTGTCTGCAATGAGCTATAGAGTTCACTACGGGCAACGAGAAGGACAAACTTCCATTGGCTTCATACGCCTCTGTCTTCACACCTACCTCTTGTCCAGACGAGCAAGCCTCTCCTCTTCTGAGGCCATTCCCCTCTTCAACAATCCTTCCCATCCTTCTCCTGTGTTTTCCTGTAGGGGCTCGGGAGGCCAGAACGCGCACAGAAGTCACGATGCAGGTGTAGCATTATTTATGCAGTGACACAATATCCCCTGGTTTGTTCTTCGTTCCTTTTTTTAGTAATTCTCAGCAATCAGTTTGTTTTTCTGACCACAACCAAACACTGAGCCGACTAATTCACGCAATTATCTGTTACAGCTCCAAGTTTGCTTTCCTGATGCTAACAGACAATTCAGGGGCCCATGCACGTGCCTTACTTTGCATTTCGCAACACTGAACTTCATCTTCAACTTTACTGTGCACTCCCTCAGGATTGCAGAGCCTTCTGCAATCCTCAACAGTCAGCTTTTGTTTTTTGAATTATTCAGTAATATCACTGATCCACGCTCCGCACTACTCACACTCTTTTCTGGGTTATTTACAAATGTGTGGAACAGCGCAGATCTTCCTACAGACACATGGGATTCCACCGGTGACCAGTGAAAACTGGCCAGCTAGTTCTGTGCTCTATATCCTAGCTTTTTTTCCCCTTCCTAGTTATTAATCCATTAAAGTCCCTCCCTTCTAGTTGCTGTAAGAGATTTCAGTGTGGGACCTCATAGAAAGCCTGTCTGTCTATTATCATTTTCTCTTATCATTATCTTTTTCCATATATTCAACAAGACCTTGAAAGAGCTCTTTCAATGCATGGCTTCCCTTTCAGCATTCATGCTGGGGCTTCTTTTGCTTCAGCAAAAACATTGGCATTACGGCTGCTACCATGGAGCAGCTCTTCAGTAGTGCCATTTTAGATCAGGCCAGGACCTAAGCCAAGAATTGCTTCTTTCCTTGTTCCCTGATTAACATTTCCATGAAAAAAAAAAAAAAATCATTTACAGTTTCTAAATATCCAGTCTTAGCACCTCTTCTGGCCATGGCATCCATGCAGTCTCCCATGATTGCCCTGTTCTCTGTCTCTACAGACACACCGATCTCTTTTAGCACTTTGATCTCTTCAGTACCATTTTTCAGTATATCCCATCCCATACACGCTCCAGTTGCCTATTTTAAAGCACATTGTTTAAATGGGACTTCATTTGCTTAGATTTAACCTCTGTATTCTTGAGTTTTGCCAGCTTCTGCCCTATCCTCTATTTGAATAGAGTTTCCGTAAGGTCTCCCCGCAAGAGCATGCATCATCCGACTACGTGTATTTTCCACCGCTGTCAGCTTTCCCTGAGTTTTGACTTTAAGAACTCCTTTATAAACATTTTAATTGTAAGGCTCGGTTCTGCTCTGCCTTTGAGAGAGCCTCTCTTGCTTCTCTTCCAAAAAAAAAAAAAAAGAGGGATGCATCATGACATCATGATACACTTGCATCATTTTCTCAACCACTAGTTGCAGCTGTCTCTCTGAAGAGGTTCAGAGAATGATGTCTTCACAGAGACTGTGGTCCTTTCTTGGATGAGGAATCAAGACGTTTTCAAGAAAACGGGAAATAGGACCATGGCTATGAAATGTAGAGTTTGGTATCAAGGGGTCTGGTCTCCCCACATTGTAGACTGTATGGGTACCAGGTAATAAACCTGTGCAGTCATTGCTGGCTTAGCTTCAGTTTCATTACCTAACCAGATTTGGAGCAGTTTGCAGGTAAAATTTTATCAAAGCTTAGCCTTCTCTGCATAGACACCCACTCTATGGGGAAAGAAATGTCATAACCTCCCTGGGTCTCTAGGCCAGTCTGGTCTTGCAACACTGAGTAAAAAGCTGAGTAGTAAGTGAAGGGCTGAGTATTCATTTTTTAAAAAATGGATCTGGTCTAATGTGCCAAGTTTTTAGTGGAAATTAGTCATGCAATCTTCATTACCTTGGGATAGACCTCTGCCATTTCACTGTAACTGAAGTTACGGAAGAAGGCTAGGCAGGATTTGTGATTGATTACGCTCCACGTTATATTAGACAATATAGATCAACCTGCCGATATGAATTTCTTAGATGTCAAAAATACCAGGTAAAAAAAGAAAGATCATAAGAGAAGGAAAAAAAATCATTAGACAATCAGGAACAGCAATAATTCACCCATATCTATGCACTGTGTACAAATAATGCCCAGGGGGATTAGCCGTACTTATCACTTTGTCAGACGTCTGCTGCCAGCAGATAGTGCTCCGTTCCTCATCCGTCACTGCTTGTTTCCCGCAATGTTTCTGAAAATGATGACGAACAAAAGGATTTGAAAGGAACTCTGCGTCTCAAAGAGTTAATTAAGGGCAATCGGAATATATGTGTTCTGTTACCAAATTAACTTCAAAATATATGTTTTAAGTGCCCTACATAAAGATTCTCAAGGAATAGACTAGACTTTCTCAACAGCCTTAATCGCAATTTTGAAAGGCCTCTTGGCTGAATTAATGGAAGATGATGGAGGAGTGACAATTTCTTGCAGGCTTACTAGTCCCTGTCCCCTCTGCTGGCAGAACTGCTCCCTCATCCCCGTCCATCATAGAGAGCTGGGAAGCAGGAGGGCAACCATGGCAATTGCAGCACAAGAGCCTGAGAGGGGTGATGAGACCCCAGGCCGGGCTTTGAAGCTGCCCTCTCCCCGGGGAGCACCCATCCGCACCATGCAACAAGGCGCTTTCTGGGGGAAAAAGAAAAAAAAAAAAAGAAGAAGAAGAAGAAGCATGAGCTTCGCGAAATAAAAAACTTAATTACTTCCAAAACAATTAATTAATTAAATAAATAATTAATTAAGCCTCATGTCACCCCTGCAAGGTAGGAAGTGATTATTCTACCCATTTTTGCGCAGAGGGGAAACCGCACTGTTCGGTGCCTGGCTAGAGGCAAAGGAATTGACGGCGAGAGCCGTACGCCAGGACCGACGTAGCCTGGCCCAGCCGCGGACCAACCCTCCTTGCTCTCCTTCCCCAGCATATCTCCCCCGTGGGAGCCTCCATCATCCCAAGAGCTCACGGGGCCAAGGCAAGGTAAGTCCCTGCCCCGATCCCTGGAGGAAAACCCTCGGATGGTTATGCCAGATCCCAGCCCGTGCCGTGGTCACATTGGCTCTGCTCCCGCCAAGGGTGCTGCTCAGTGCGGGGCAATGCCAGGTGGCTGTGCAGGCCAAACCACAGAGGGTCGGGATTTTCCAGACTGTAATTTTGCATGCGGGTATTGCACCGTTCGATGCCCACATGATTTACCGGATCCAGGCTGAAACGGCCGCTCCAGGCACCAGGTGGTGAAGACTTGGCCCGAGCATGGCTAATCGCGCGGGTGCTAACCGCTTGCAGTGAATCCCACCATGGCACATTGCAAGGGTGGCTTCATACTGGCACGTCGATTTAAATCACGAGATGGAGCTGGGAGGCAGGGTTTGCCGGGAGAGGGAATATCTTTTATTAGACCGGCTCATACAGCTGGGTGAAACCAGAGCAGCTCGCAGGCGCCCAAACCCTCCTTCCCACTCTGAAATAGCAACGCCAAACTCCAGGCCACGTGCGGGCCAGCAACAGGGGACGGAGGTGTCGCTGGTCACACTCCAGCACCGTCAGCAGTAGCAGCGCCCCAGCCCTCCGGGGACATCTCCGAGGCCAAGCCCGGGGCCTCTGCATCCCAGATGCTCCAGCAGGGAAAGCTGCGTGGGAAGGGAAAGGAGTTTAACTGCACGGAGCAAGCTTGCCCTAAAACCACAGAGAGGCCCTTAGCCTGTTTCACTCACCAGTATAGACGTAGGCGGCGGTGGGGTAAAGTGGGAGAGGGATGCCTCTCTCTTTCATTTTTCTTAGATTAGCAAACTTGAAGCCATGCTTGCATACAGCGGTTTCCTAAGGAAGCAAATCCAACATCAAAAAGCGAGGATTTTCCATTATCACCAGGCTGCAGGAGATGAGGAGTTAATAACATAAAGCAAATGCTGGTAACAGAATTGCCAGTGTCCCTGCTTTGCACACACGAGCAGACACGAGGAGGACAAACATCTCTCCCGAGCTGGAGGTCTGAGCAAGTTCTCACTCACTCGTGTTGGTGCTGCTGAATAATCACCAGGCGTCGAACAAGCCCCAGGAAATCCTGCAAACATGCTCCTGGCTGGTGGCAATTGTAAGTGCTGCGGTTTAGCCACTTTCCCCATGGGAAAAAACACGGTCAAACCCCATGGTCAAACGGCTCTGCCAGGGGCAGGGGACCAGGCTGGCTCTGCTCCCTGTTTGGATCTTGCCCTGGAGCTTCTCCTCTGCTGGCACTGTTGGAGCAGATGAGCCCTTCCATGTCCCCCGCTTTATCTTGGTGTTATTCTTTGGGACTGGCCGAGGTCCCAAATTCTTTCCTAGACCAACAGGCCAGGAAAATAGGTCTTAAAGGCTGTGTCTCTGCTAATAAATTCAGCCTGCCTGGACCAAGCAGGCAGCCAGGGATGCTCCCGGGCCGAGGCTAACTCCCAGAGCATCCCAGTGAGGTGGCTGGGAGAGGACTAGTTACCCCCAGCCAAAAGCATGTTCAGGACTGGGCTAATAATCTTACAGTCGCATTGCAGTGCCCAGCAATGAACCCCAGCACCATTTAATTTCATACCCACGAGGTCCCAAAAGTCATAAAACCTAGGCTTCATCTGCCTGAAACGAGGCAGCGAGACCAGGATCCCTCGCCCCCGAAACCCAAACTGCAGTCACTCCTGGGAAGCTGTTATAATTCTGATTTAATGGCTGCGAGAGCTTTGCAGCGACAGCGCCGGCACCGATTCGGATTTCAGCCCCGCTCCCTTCAGCTCAGGGTGCCGCAGAAGTGACACCGCGAAGGCAGAGACCAACATTTATAGGCTTCCTCCGGGGGGTGAAATGTACCTACTGCAAAATACGTTCAGTTAATTCTGGCGCATCATGTGCAGGAGAGCCGCGGGGGGATCAGCGCGGGACAGACAGATTTAGCTCATCTCACCCAAGTCAGGTGCTGCATTGCTCCCAATTCCTAGCAAGTTAATTCTTTTTACCTGGGATAATTATGGCTCTGCTCGAGCGAGCCCAGCTTAACCCTTCTCATCCCGCACACCTGCAAAGGAGACGCCTCGGGGTGCGTTTGCGCCCGTTGCTTCCTTCTGCTACGGCTTTCCTGCGTGACCTTGGGCCATTCAATCAATTCATTCAGCTTGCTTGCTCTCCGTCGCGCTGATGTGTAAAAGCTGCCTGGTGTCTGAATCACACACCTCTGTGCTCCTGAAGCGTGGTCTGTCAGTTTAAGGTAGAAGTGCCACTTTAGATCTGGTCTCTAATAAAACCGGCTCCTTTCTCACCGCTGAGCCCATCCTGGAACAGGGTCTTGTGAATACCACATGGATGCGTCTCTGGCTTGTCTTGTGCAAGTATTAGAAATAAATGAAAGAAGGACAAGGTCTGACCTCATCCTAGAGCTGCTCTTCTAGGAAAGGCCGTGGGAGCATTTTCCAGGCCGTTCCCTTTGCTATCGAGCCATCCCGCTGGGGTGCTTGAGCAGGCAGTGTGAGATGTCCTGTAGGTGGGCAGGAGCTGAGGCTAAGGTGGGATCGTCACATTCAGGAAGATGGTTTTCACACCCTGGGCCCCATCCTTCTACAAGTCATCCCCGATTAATCCCATCAGCTTCAGCAGGGCTGTTGCTGCTCTGCCCAGAAGCCACTCAGAGCATCTCCATGTTCCCTGGTCTCTCATGCAAGCACTGTACTCCGGGGTCTTCCTCTGTAGCTGAGACAAAAGAAATAACATTTTGGATTCCAATAACAGATAAATTATTCTTGAAATGCCATAACTGCTCAGCTGCAGCTGCAAGAGCAACTAAGTACCGAACTTTAATAAAATATTATCATTCAAATCAATTTGCATTAGAGTCGGCATTGCTTTCTGCGTGGGGTGCTAAGTAGTACAGAGTAAATACTGATCACAGTCTCTCTGCTTGGATATCCAAATAGCAAGGCAAGTTTGCAACCTGATTTTTGCCAACTCGTTGCTGAGCTATCTGAGCAACAAAAGGGGCCAGATTCTGCTCCACATTCGCCCAGTTGCACTTTTTTTCCATTTCAAAGGCACGAAAATGGCACCTATTGCATGTGGAGGGTTACAAAGTGGCTTAGGCACTTAAGCAGATGATCATCTAAAGGGATTTACAGTTGCACTTTTTACAATAGAAGTGCCCAGCTCCCATTGGAGTAAAAAATAAATAAATATAAATAAATCCAAAGCAATGGCCCAACTGGCAGCTTTTGTCACAAGTGCAGAAAATGACCACATCTGGACCATTCTGGATCAAAGACTATTCAATGAAGTCGCTCTGGATTTACAGGGGTATTAACTGAGATCAGAATCTGGCCCTATAAATTCACTATTGCTGCTAATCCCAGGGCCTCCGATCTTGCTGAGGTATTTGCTAACTGCTGAGCAGCTTGCTTTATTGACACTGAAATAACATACCTGTGCCCTACTATTGTTAAACTCAGCTGGTTTTAAAAACCCATCATACTGTTTGTCAGGACTGACCTTAACAAACTGGCCTGTTGTCCTTGGATCTATGGGCAAGAAAGTTGTCAAATGCCCCCTTTTTTTTTTGCAGCCTTCCACCAACAACAAAAAAAAAAGGAGGACGAAAAATCAATTTCAATCAACATGGAGTGTAATATTATCAAATGTCAGATGCTGAGGCCGTGTGCTTTGAAAATTATCCTTGACAGCTTCTTGTCGACTTAATTAAGTGCTCAAAAAAAAAAAGAGAGAAAAAAAAAAGGCAAAATATCTCAATCGCCGGCTCCCTCTCTTTGTGCTTCAGAGCTTCTATTGACAGCTCTGAAAAAAAAGATTGCCTTGGGGGGTTTTATTGATAGATCCTTGCCTGATATTGGAACGATTCCTGGGCAGATAAATCACATTTAGATTTGTTAGTAATTGAGGAGAATTGATTGAATAGTTAGGATGGTCCCAGCGGGAGGTACCTACTGCTCTTCCGTTCTGCAAGAGGTTGTCATCAGATAAAGGACCTCTTTGGGCAGGATGGATGAAGGTCTAATTGTTTACATGATCAGGTGTTGCTTCCTCTCCAGCCCTCCCTCCCCGGCCTTCCCCACTTACGCGTGGCAAACGTCGGGACGGCGAAGAGGAAGGCCATGAATACAACCAAGCATCAGTGCTTTTTATCACCTGGAAAAGCTCTAATTGTTTTCAGATCATAAATGGAACTTGAGAATTAGCAGCAATTTGGGGTGTGCAGAGTCTTTCATTTAAAAAAGCGATCACGCAAGAATTTTGTTGCCGCTAGAGGTTTTTTGAACAGATATGAACTTTTTTTGCAGCAGGTCAGCTTGGGCAGGAGCAGCAGGATCAGCGCTCCAGGTCCTGCAGGACTATAGACCTTGGCCGGATCCTCTGCCTGTCCTTATCCCTCCGCAGCCTCTCAGGCAGGACCGCGTTTCCCCTATCCTCCCCATAGCGTGGGGTGCTCGGGGTGATCAACAAGGCGTACCCTGCAGTGACTTTCCTCCAGGGACCTGTTTGGGATCAGGTGGGAATATCTGAGAATCAAGTTTTGAAATCCAAACTCATTTCCACAGGTTTCCACAAAGGGCTGAAATGGCTTAGTCAGCATTTCTCCTCTTCCACCCATGTTTTTTTTTTTTTTTTTCTTACTTCAGAACTGGAGAGATGATAGAAAATTACAATTAAAAAAAAAAACAACAAGAAATGAAGGAAAAAATAGACTAAAATATTTTGTTTTCCTGTCTCCAGCTTTACCAAAAATGAAAGACTTTGAGGGAAAGGAAGGGACAATTTCTTAGCTCAAAGTAAAAAAGCCATTTTGGGACCAGCAAACATTTCATTTGAAAAAAGATGACTGAGTCTGAACTTCACAGACAGCAGGCCCAATCCTGCTAACGTTTCAGCCCCGTTCACTGCCTGCAAATGCACATTAGTAAGCCCATCTGCAAGGACCGGCCAGCAAGAGCACGGTCCCTCCCTGGGTCAGACCCATCACCTCCATCTAGTGCTTTGCAATCCCTCTCTTCCTCTGGGAGCCCGCTATTGAAGTGCAAATGGGTATAAACTAGCCATGAATAAATTTAGGCTGGAAATTAGAAGAAGGTTTCTAATTATCTGAGCTGTGAATTTCTGAAGCAGCCACCTCTTAGGCGGAGAGGGTGGAAAGGCCCTAAGTGGATCAATGACGGTGTTGATCGCTTTGTGCGAGCATTTTGAGGGGACCTGGTGGACGCCGCATGCCATAACTCGAATCCTTGCAGCCCTGTATACCTTTTGTCACGACGGGAAATGGTTTATTTTCTTCTACGTGTCTAGACGCCTTCCAGGTAGACTGGAGCAATAATGAAGTCCCTAATCAACACCCTGGTGTCTCTCAAACTTATTCTGCAGGGTAAAAACTCCTATTAATATAGGATTAATATAGGATTTGGGGTTTCTGGGGTTTAGGCTTTACTACGTTCCAGGGTTTCAGACTCAGGTGGAAGGAGAGTGCATCAGGGCGAAGAAAGAGCCTGTCTCTGTTTTCGTTTTCTCTCTCTTTTGTTCTCCTTGTTCCCGTCCCCTTCCCCTCGATGGATATTCTCCTCCTACATAAAGGCACCAATTCAAATTATGATGGAGGGTGCTTCAGTGAAATTCAGGCTGACGCTCAGCCTTCCAAATGCCGGTGTAATTTCAGGGCTCTGACTCTTATTACAGGCACAAATCGGCACAGATCAATTGGTTTTATAGCCGAAGCAGGCACCTCAACCAAAGAAAAAGCCCAGGCGCTCTTGGTGGGTGTGAGGCATATTGGTGTGCTCCTTTGACCATGGCTTTGGACCAAGCCTTCTTTGCATTATAGGAAGACTTGAAAAAGTTTAACTAGCCCTCAGGCACTCCACCGCCTGGACCTTAGAGTGCTATGAGGAAAGAAACACATGCACACGTGTACAGACACGCAAACACATGCACTAACTCACCACATGCGCATACAAACGCACGGACGCACGCAAGTACGAGGACCTCCTGTCTTGTTTGAGACTCTACCTCCTGCTGAGGTCAACGAAGCAGGTTTGGACCAAAGATCTTGTAGTACCTGAATTTTCTTGCACCAAAACTGATGCCGGGAATATTCAAAGACACAGCTGGGTCCAGCTCAGAAATAAAAATTTTGCAACCGGCACGTTTCTTTATACCACAGCGAAGTAAACATTTCTTTTAAACAGGTTGCTCTTTTCCTTTCAAGCCCTCCTCCCTCCTTTAAAGGGCTGTTGAATTGCTTTTTTCTTTCTTTCGCTCGTTCCTATAGCGGGAAGGGAATTGATTTTTGATACTATCCATTTTGTTTGTCACAGATCGTCTTCTACTTCCCCGCGCGGGTTGCTGAAATATCACCCACAGATGATTATTCCTCTCTCTCTCCGGTCCCTGCTTAGCCTGGGGCAGGGAATTCTCACGCGGCAAAAGCGGCCAAGTAATTGAACGCCCGAACACCGGTACCTGTAGCCTGCAAATTCTAATAAACTACCGGAGGTCCCAGGAAAGTTAAATATTGGGAGGCATGTCAGAGCCGCGGTGTGATTAGTGGTGCTGAAATACAGACGCGCACAAAGAGCATCCGCCCGAGGCACCGGTGCAGGGAGGATCCGTCTCCCGGTGTCATCTGAACATGCGGCAGCCCGGGATGGGGTTGCCGCAGCGGCTTGGCTTGCAGGGAGGAAAGCACAAGCAATTCCATATATAGATGCTTGAGTGCATGCAGATATTTATTTATAGGTAGAGACACATGCATATAATGCCTGGCGTGTCCACAGAGGCAGGTTTTTTGGAGTTTATATGCATATGGTGTGCTATGCTACGTTATGTTATGTTGCATTACATCGCAGGTTGCCTGACTGCAACGCAGCGTGGTAGCTTTGCTCTACAAAGGTTGACAGCCGCTTAAGCTTTAACAGACAAGTATTCAATGTCCTTCTAAATCCTCTGTCTATCCATCCATTCATCATTTATGCGTGATTTTAGCTTTGCATACAATACATATACTTGTGCACAAAGATCTCTATGTTGAAAATAAGGAAGACTTCCTTCTGCGTGTTGTTTTTCCATGCAAATATGTTGCAGAATAAGTCACGGCTGATTATGCCCCAAAGATCCAGTCCTAGAAACAGGAGAAGGAGGGGTATATTAATTGTGATTTCTGTAGAAGCCTCCCTAGCAATTAACTCCACTTTTCCTCCAGGGAAAAAGGAAGGTCCCTTTAAGTTATTTTAGCACCTTTTCTTTTCTTGCTTGCTTGATTTCTTTCTTTCCTTTAACAGAGTGTCTCTAATCATTGCCGTGCATCATTATCATTATCTCTTATTATGATCTTTAGTTACTATGTCAAAGATGAGAAAAATGAGCTCTATTTTCTGGCATCCTAACACTTATTGATTTTAACAGCAGCTGCCACGAGACCTTCACGTATGATGGATCGCTGTTAGACTGATGCAAAAAATACCCACATGAATAAAAATATTTACCAAAGAGAATAACCAGAGATTGCATAACTGCAGTTAGGACACGTTATCATATTGACTGACAGCCTAGGCAAGCTCTGGATATGTGCAAGTGTGAAGTCTGTTTAGCTCTGGATCGCTGCTTTTTGTTACCTGGAGACTGTGCTAAACCCGCTCTTTGCCAAACCCCATGCAAGTCTCAGCTGCTGGCTTTGCTGCCATGAGAAAACAAAAGGTGGCATTGCCCGGTGGTCCAGCAAAGCGGCTCTCGTCATTGCAGAGCTGCAAATACAGGTAAGCCTTTTCCTGAGCCTTTTCTTCAAGGCTTCAGTCCCAAAAATGTGACATGAGTGTACTCATTTCCATGCAAAGTCTCCCTAAAGTAACCCATGGACACATACACGTGCAAGGTGGCAGCTTGAGCTTTCCACCACGAAACGAGGTCCTTTGCCCTTGGAAGGACCTGTGCCCACTGGGCTGGGTTTGCTGGGCTGGGCTTTCCCTGTGGGAGCCGCTTTGCAAGTGTCTGTCCATGAGCTCTCCGAAAAGCCCAGCACCTGGAAGCAGTGAGGTTTTCTGCAAGTTTGCGCTGAGGAAAACATCGCTCCATTGGATCTCATCAGCATTGCAGCTCCCCAGGACGTGGGCTTAAAGGCTGGACTATGGAGATGACGAGAGCAGGAAGGAGCAGGAGCTGTTTGCAGTGGGGGATTCCCATTTAATTTTTTGCAAAGCCATTGGCACCAAATCTTTGGATTCAACCTTTGCATCCAAAAAAGCCCCACAGCATTGCACTGGTGTCGTATAGTACGGTATTGTATTCTTTTCTGTTCTATCCTAGAGGCAACCCCAGGCAATTCTCTCTGAACTGCACCTTTCAAAAGGCCCCCCTGTTTCCTTCTTTCTTTTTTTTTCTTTCTTTTTTTTTTTTTGAGGCAGGGGGGGAATATTCCCTCTTTCTTCTGCTATGTTTTCATCCATCTGCACCAGCCTGGCAACAGGCAAAAACACACATATAAAGACATCTTAATCTTAAATATAATTAGATATAACGCCTCACGCAGCGTTGTATGATTAGTAAAATATATGATCATTAGTTATTAGATTAATGTGTCTACTTGTGTAACTGAAAGCCATTTGCAGCCAGAAATGAAATAGCTCAATTTGCTGTAATTGACTTATCTCCCATAGAGATTAGTACACTTGCTGCTGCAGAAGAAGGTTTCTTCAAACGTGAAAAGCAGCTGCATGGAGAAGCTGGAGCCTGTTTGCTTTGGAAAGCCCCGACCAAGCTGGAGGCAGAGGCGTCTGAGGCGAGGTCTAGAGGATCAGCAGAGCCGTAATTAGGACTGCCGAAATAGGAGTTCCTGCGTTCAGAGGGAGGCAATAAAGACTGTAAGAGTCCAGTTTTCGGGAACCTGCTGAAGCTGAATCAAGGTCTGCTGTCGGGTGACCGCAGGAGACTGAACCACCTTTTACGCTCCCTTTACACCCATCTGGTTTACGCTGGCGCAAATCGAGAGCGTTTCCGCAGACCACGCCGACGGGCTGGGGAATAGTGAGCAGCAGTGATTTGCTCCCGCGCAGGGCGCCCCGGAGCCGAAGCCGACCACGCGCCTGCCCCGGCGACTCCGGAGCGGCACGTGGTAGGGAAAGGCAGGCGAGCCTGGGCACGGCATCTGCAATGCGGGTCTCCGGCGCGCGCGCGGCGCGGGGAGCTCCTCCCGGGGGTGCCGAGAGCAGCGCGACGGGCGAGCGCACGCGGCGGAGGCAGTCGAGAGCTTGTCGTTACTGGCGAGCCGCGCTAGGCACGATCGTGCCCTTAAATTATCCGCTGACACCTCTGACATTGTGAGGTGCTGTGGGGGCCCACAAATCTCGACTTTCGCTGCCGCTTCTTCTTCTTCTTTTTTTTTTTTTTAAATAGGTTTTCTTATGGTTTTCCTAATTTATTTTTTTTTAGCCACAGCAACTAAGCGAACCGTTCAAATTGAAACACTGAAATGAACCAAGCTGAACAATAAACTAAAACATGCCTAGAGCAAGTTGAGCAATAAACAGGTTTTTAATTTTTTTTTTCCCCTTCCATCTCTGTGGTGTCTGTCTCTGATAGATGATGTGACAAAGGAAGAATCCTCAATAAATTCTAAATTCTGAATACTAAATCAGCAAGCGAGAGCAGAAGCGCAAGAAGACAACCCTGTTGGCTGGGGCTTTACCAGGGCGGCTCCGCCGCGCAGCAGGCTCGGGCTGGACCTGCAGACAGACGTGAGGATGCACCTCACCTTTCCTTCCCGGCGCGGGGCTTTTATCCAACCCGCCCCCAGCCTGAGTCCGTAACCCAGCTGTAACGGTGGGTCTTCCTGCTCTATCCTTGCTGGAGTCTCAAAGGGAAAATATTATTCATAGATTTTTAAGGCCAGGAGGGAATATTTTGCTCTGCTCTGACCTCCATTATAACACAGGCCAGGGGATTTCGGAGAGCGATTCCCGCAGCGGAGACAAAGGGAAGTGAACGGCTCCGGCGTTACGTGGCCTTGTGTGAGGCTAGGGAGAGGCTGTGATTTCTGCTAAGAGACGCCACAGAGGAGGAGGAACTGTGAGGCAGATACTGAAGGCACTGCAAGCCCTGAGCTAAAATTTTATTGAAACCCTCTATGTGAATTTAATGTTGTATGCTTCCTTGGCTTTTCCAGGGGCTGAGTGCTGTAAAACATTTGCACTTGCAAAAATTGCATGGTTTGGGAGATAAAGAAAAACTTTTTTTTTGTTTTTTTAAAAGCATTGTCACAATCTTTGCCCCGGAGAGACCTAAAAGTGAAATAATCTGCCAAGGGATGCGATACAGTCTGAAGCCAGATGCTGGTAGTTAGACGATGTGCGTTGCGCGCTGGGACGAGCTTGGTCGGCGGGGCTGTATTCCTTCTGCAGCACCTCTTATCTCCTGGCTGTCCTACCTGAGTTCGGAGCCGGCAGCTTTTCCTTTTCAGACTGGGCATAGCCGTATCCAGAGCACTCTCCCGGAGACATCTCTGACTGCTCTTGCTTCCTTCAACTCTTGGAAGAAGTTGCTCGTATTGAAAACACACAAGCGTCTTTGGTGCCTGGGCAAAGACCATGGCATAAACCAAAGCGGTGGACCTGATCCTACTGAGTTGTCTTTGCAATACAGACAGGGAGACGTTTCTGGACAAGTCACGCTTTAATCTTTTGTGCAGAGTTTCAGCATAGATTTGTTTTTGGCTACAGCTCAGCCTGCCTGCACCTATCTGTTTTCCATGCGGATCCCCATAAAACTTGTTGGTACCACCCTCAACCAGCAAAACTCTTTGGTTTTAGCTGGAGAAACCCAGCAACCTGGCTGGAGTCTCACTCTGAATTATTTTCCTTCCACTGAACTTGCATCTCAGCTTGAAGCTGACACAGGCAAATATATATGAACACAGCCCGGATTTGCAGTCGAATCCGTCAAGCTGTGCATGGCCCTGCTGAACAACCCACAGCAGTGATGAGCTCAAACTTAATAATTCAGGCATCCAGTTTCCAACCCCCACTTCATCATCTTGCCAGGCTGATCAGTCCTGGGGGCTCTCATTTAACTCACGAGAACTGGAGTCGTCCGAAGTTCAGATCCAAGTTTTGGTCTAAACTCAATCTGTAGATCCAAATTAAACTTTGAAACCTGCCTACATGGGCAAACCTGAATGACCTGGTTAAGCATAACCAGGGACTTACAGAAGAGCCCTCCAGCTGGCTCGAAGAAAATGAGTTTAGCCCCGTTTGCAAACTAACAAACGCATTTATAAAACCCAGAGTGACAGTAGAGCATTTGGGCCTGTCTGCTCCAGGAACATTCCCCATGGCCAGCACCTATTCGCCACCTTGGTGTGGCCAATGTGCAAGTACACACAATGACGAACTCAACCGAGCAGCATTGTAAGCACAACAAATAAGCCACGATGCCAAAATGCATCACTGTCAAACTCTTGCTGCCCTCACTTCTGCTGCCAGCCCGTTTTCTGAGGGTAACCCAGGTATTACCAGATTTATCACCCTCCCCTCCTCACTCCATTTCTCACAGCCAAACACATCAGCAATTCACCAGTACAGTGACTGTTACCATTTTTTCTTTTCTTTTTCTTTGGCTGATTAATTTCTTCTCCGAACAAGGTTCTGTCATATTTCTATAACAAACATCAGTGCCGTGCCCTTCTCCTATGACTTGGCCATCACTGTAAAGCACGAGGGAAGCAATCTCCAAGTCCCTGGAGCATGCAGGAAGGGGTGCGCATGTCTTAGGAGCGATGGATACATCAGTCTACTTTTTCATCACATCTAAGCACCTCACCACGCTTCACGCAATGCCCCTCACCTGGAAGCACAGAGCTGCTCCAAGTGCAGGGGAAAGCTGGGCCACAGTAAACTGTTCCCAAAGTCCCGGCTCTCCTGCCAGCCTTTGCTCATCTTTCTCTTCAGGTGTGATAGGTTCCAAAGAGGACATGGAAATCTCCGCAAAATTAAAAGTACCATATCCACAGGCTATGAAACGAAAGGCTGGAGGGGATGTCCTACTATAAAAATGTCTGTGTGCCAGCAATGTCTAGCAAATGAAGCTGTGCTGTGCTGGGTGAGGAATCATCACAGTCGAATTAAACAAGATAAAAGAGCAATATGAGAAAGACTGTCTTGTTTCCAGCCCTGTTTTGAGTTGGAGAACGGAGCCTAGGAAATTGTTGGCATCATGAAGTACGCCTGTGGCAGAACGGGGAACTGAACCCAGATACTCATTATCCTCCACCAGTTCCCTCCAAGCTCCGGCTACTCAACAGTAGAAGCTGCCCTTCGTTTTCCTTTGCCATCCAGAGGGCCCGGACAAGTGTGTGGCTCAGCAGAGCTGGCATCGCTTTATACCTTGGGATACACTAGAAGGAGAAGAATTTTTTTACAGAGCAACTTTCAGTAGGGAGGTGCCACTATAAAATACCCCCTTGTTCCCGTGGGGGCCTTTGCTTCCTCGGGACTGATGTCTTCAGTTCAGTAAAGGGAATCAAAATTTTACAGCTGCAGAGCTGAAATAGCTGGAGATAAAGAAGCTGTGAGCTCTGGTTCCACAATCTTTATTGCAAGGCTGGTGTATAAAAAAGAAGAAACACAACGTGGTTTGCAGATAGATAAAGTAGAGTTTAAAAATCTGGCAGCTAGAGTGGAAATGTCTGATTTTAACTCATGGGTGGAGAAATGGAGGAAGTTATTATGAAACATGGCAAAAAATTTTAAAATTAGATTAATTGCACAAAATGGGCCTGCCTGGGGAAAGGAGGGGGATGAGGTGATCCTGGATAAAGTTATTTCGTAAAGAAAAAGTCCCAGTGCCCTAAAGAGACCCACGGCATAGTGTGAGGGGCTGCGACGGGCAGGGAGCAAAGCACCAGGCTCAGGCTGTCCTCTGCTTGCCCAGGGCTGGTGGAGGGACGTGAGGAACCTCCATAATTCATCCCTGCCTCGGGGCCCCTCTAAGTCGCTCTGAGAAATGGGCAGCGCATGGCCCTTTGCTCCCCGGTGTGAGCTGCGTTTCCCCAGAGGACAAGAGTCGTGTTTAAAGGAACGCAGGAGAATTGCGAGGAAGCCGCCCGCTCCTCGGAGTGTCTGCCCTTTTTTCCAAGTGAGATGAAATAAATTCAATAAACTACCCGGCGGTGGCTGGCGAAGAGCTTTGGCTCTCCAGGAAACAATCCCATTTCCCTTCAGGTTCATATACTGAGTATGTCACCACAAAGTGTCTTTAAGAAACTGCTTGCTACTCGTTACCTGTCATCCTCAGCCCACGCAGACAATATTTGCTTGGAAAAATCTTAATTAAGGCTGGACAGCCCTTGACTGAGCTCCACTAGGTACTGCCATCCCCGGCCACTTTCCCACTCCTGAGTCCCAGAGCAAAGCACAGTAGTGCTTTCTCCCAGCCCATGGACATCTGTGTCCTCCTTGTCCAACCACAGCACATTTCTGTGCTCCCACGTGGGAAGATGAAGGGTCTGACAGCAGATAACCTTTCCCAGATGCTTAAGGAAATGGTATGAGAGCAGGGGAATTTGGAAGACACTTTCTGGTCCTTCCACAATTAGACACGTCACGAGCCACAGGTGGTGTTCAATAGCCACTAAGGGATCCTTATTCCAGGCATTCATCTGATCCCCTTTTTAAGCGATTTATACTTTTGGCTACCAAAACGCTATCTTGCAATAATGGCTCTTCTTTATGCTTCTTTTAAGCCTGCTGCCTGGTAAATACATATGTTCTTCAGAGAAGAGAAATAGCGAGCAACTGCTTCCTATTCCTTTTCCTCATGCCTTTCAGGAATGTGCATTCCTCTCTCATATTCTCCTTCAGCTGCCTTTTCTGAAGACTGCAAAATTTAACTTTTTTTTAGGGGCCTTTGGTAACAGACCTTGTCTAAAGCTTCTTGAAAGTCCACGTGTGCCACCAGGGACACTTAATGCTCACTGACTTCTCTGGGAACTCTCATGGGTTTGTGCCTTCTTTTCTTCCATGTTACATGTAGGATTATTGCATGGGATGCACTTGTTTCTGCACCACAAAGATAAACAAAGATGTAATTCTTTCTTCGTCATTAAATTTATCTACTCATATTTACTGCTTTTGATTTGACAGGATTAGTCTCACACTTCACAAAATTTAAAGCATCTCTGTTAGGTGTAGAAATTCAAACTAACAACACAGGAATCAAGCAGCTTAATAAAATATCCAGCTGTCTATTCCCTGATGCCAGTGGCCTGTCTCTGTGAGCTCCTCTCTCCAGCATGAGGAGAGGTGCCCAAAGCCTTTACCGCCGCAGGGCATCAGGGTGCCAGAGACAAAGAGCAGTGAAAACTGGAGAATGATACTGCTGAGAGAGAAAAAGATAGAAAATGCAATGAAGGAAAAAACAAGATTCAGGCATGGCAATGCTCCATGAGTGGCAAAATAGAAGACAACATCCATCTTACAGCCAGACAGGGATTTAATGGCGGAAAAAAAAGGTGAGGGCAGGTGGTAGGTGGATAAAGACAAGGGCTGGGATTCATCTCACCTAATAGTAGGCTCTTAAGAGAGACGTGAGTAAAGAGTTATTTTTCCTAGGTTCCTCCACAGGAGTTGGCACTTGTCAGTAAAATTTGATTGCCTGCCAGAGGTGAATCTCTTGATTCATTTCTTAGGCAATATGGTTGGTTATCTAATTTAGGAATCTCACTTATAGGTTTAAAGCTGTGTAGGCATTCTAAGACATTAGCAGAGAGATGGGAACAAATCCATGTCAGTAGGGAAGATAAGCCAGCAAAGAAGCAGAGAGGGAAGAAAGTTGAGGCTGAGGAGAAACATTCACCTAGAAAACTTCTGAATGCGTTCATTTAGCGTTTCGTGTCCATCCACCTTAAGCTGTTTCCACCTTCCAGCTCTAGTGCCAAAAGATTACCTTTCCTACTGCTAATGACATTGGAGGCTTTACATGGTTGCTGCAAAGCTTGTTAATAACAATACCAATAATAGCCATGATAACAACAAGAAAAAACCCTAAAGATACAGCAGTTTCACAAGACACACATTCTTTGACTGTTCCACTAACACTATTCTCCCTTTTCCTCATTCAAAGCTATTGATAGCAATAAACTTTCCATCTCACCTCCCTTCCAAAGATGATGAATCATGCGAGCCATACACAGCATTACCTCTCCAGTGAAACTCGGTGGTTACTTACCTGGAAACAGCAATGCATCTTCTGGTTGCAATTAGACTAAGGAAAGCTGCAATCGATAATAAGAGCAATCCACAACCTAGAACAGGATCCATCTGCAGTCAAGGACATGGTGCAGCTGAAATGGAAATGAAGCTGGAGGAAACACTGAGGCAGGGGAAATGTAATTACCCAGACAAGGATCCTGGACACAGCGCTCCTTCCCATATTTCTGAAATCTGAAGGGCCTGTTAGATATCTGATACAGGTATCTAGTATCCTCTGAGACGCCTTACAGCACCAGCCAGCCACATAGACTTGTTTCAGGATCTCGTGCTTAACTAAAATATTTCTTCAAGGAAGGAAGGCTTTTTTCAAGCTGTCAAAAAAGGCAGAAATCAACTTCTTCCCCTGATGATTATTACCAGTGGTTAACTGTCCTTGCTGAGAAAAATGTGTATTTTCTTTCTGATTTGAAATCTTATGGCTTTAGTCCCCAATCCTTGGTTCTCGTTGCATCTTTCGCCACTAGACTGAGGAGGCTTTTGGTACCCACCATAATATCTAGGAAGGAAATATGCATTCAAATCAGTCTTTCCCTATATCTTTTTCATAAGCTGAATAGATTCTTTCAGTTGTTCACAGTGGGGTAGCTTCTACTCTGCCATTTCCTTAAGTTCACAGTCCTCATTAAAAATGCCCTGAGATTTTTAACAACTGTAAACAAGGTCCTACAGCATGAGGACAGAGCTACAAGGGGGAAAGCAGCTCACTAAAGGCACTAAAACACCAGAGGAATAGAAAGCAGCTTGCCCTCTGGAGCTTCAGCTCACTGATTCCTCATCACCGAGACATCACTTCCAGCTCAAGAGTTAGGGACCATCGCGCAGAGCTAGGAGCAGCCCTTTTTGAAACAAGCGTATAAGGTTGTTCTTGTTGTAGCATTTATTGAAGCTGCAGAAGACCAGAACGCAGAAGTGCAGAATAAAGTATGGATGCTAAAAGTTTGGTTTTTAAGAGGAGGCTGGACAAGGTCATGGTAGGAAAATCCACTGAAAGTCACTAAATACGAAATTCTTGCAGCACAGGCACTGGCTGGAGGCTGGAAAAGCACCCACAAGCAGGACGGCATTCGCTTGCTCTGTTCTTATCCTCTTCTCTAAACACAGCAGGCTTTTTTAGGTGTGTTGGGAGCGCAGTACAAGGTGCTAGAACTGCTAATAACTGAGTTATGACTGGTGTGCAAGGAGCTGATACTGCAAAACTTTGATCCCATTGCTAAGTTAGTACTAACAACATTGCAAAATACAGAGCAAAGGAGCAAGGCTGTAGTTTACCTTAAATCAGCTCAAACTGGCATCAGATGACTTGAATTAGTAAACAAAGAGCGTATGAAACATATTCATTTTGTTAATAGAAATGCCTAGCTATATTAGCCCCTTTTTTGCTTATTATTCATAATATTTTTCTATAATACAGAAAATCAGGTTTTATTTTTAAAATGCAATCAAATTATATTTCCTATTAAAACTTTAATATCAAAACAAATTAACCAATGCTGGAGATTACACATTAGTAATGTAGTTCTGACATAATTCATGCTCCTCTCAATTCCGTTATGAACTATCACACTGCTAAAGTGCAGCAGTTCATAATATATTCTTAAGGGGAACTGAAATGTCTTTTTTTAAGGAAAAAGTAAATTAGAAAAGATATGCCAATAATAATAGCATGTGGTTGGGCCAAGCCCTCGGATAAAAGTATTTTAAGAGGAAAATCAGCCCGAAGCTGTTCTTCCGCTACTAATCTGCTGAAGTTGATGTGCTCCTCTTTTCCTGCATGCAAGGATCATCATTTTGGAGTCCAAGCCACAAGGCCTTCAGGACAGCGGCAAAACGTTGTGAGTCCCTATTGCATAGAGGTGTCCACCATTCCAGAAACCATATCTGAAGCAGCATAACAAGGTGGAAAATCCTGTTAAATGGTGTTACCAAGGGAGAGAAAGCACTTGAGTCTGCTTTTGCGCAGGAAAAATTGTGAACTGCTTCCCAAGAGGAAAAGCCGACTGAGGCTCCTGCAGACGCAGGGACATCTTCCCTCAAAAAGAGTCAGGAGAAACGAGGAGCAGGATCACTGCGGCGTTGTTCTCACCTTGTGTAGCCAAGGAGGAGTAGCCACCCATGGGTCTTCAGAATAAAAAAAATAAGTCAAGCAAACGGCTGCAGAAAGCAGAGGGCAGGTCAAAAGCTAAAGTGGAAACGGCAATGTGTTTGCAGTTGTGAAGACACGTAGAAGAAAGGTGCTTCAGGAAGCGTCCAAGAGGAGAATGGATTTCAGGCTGCTGGTGAGCAGAACAGTTGAGAGTGCACCTAAAAATACAAGCAAGGAAGCTGGCATTTCACCATACCACTTGTGTTGTACGTTCAACCTGGGGATTAACGTGATTGCCTGCCCCATCAGAGACTCCTGCATGGACTGGAAGGGTGGCAGATGGGTCCTGGGATGGGCAGTGGGGAAGTGGGTCCCTTCCCCAAGCAAATTCTCTCTTGCCAAGCCTTGGGTCTCTGTGACTCTGATTTGCCACAAAACAGAGCTCTCTGCTGACCCTAAAACAGCATCCGCAAAGTCGAGATCGGATTTTGAGCCTCTTATCTGCTCCAAATCGATGGCTCGCACCTCCCAACCTGAACCATATGTGCTGTTAGTTACTAGTTGATGATTGTGATGCTAATTAAAACATACTAAGAGACACACTATAAACATGCACAGCACATGAAGGAAATTAGCCAAGTGAGCTTGCCTCTTTCATTGTGCTTTTATTATGATGCTCCTCGGATGATGTTTTTAAATGAATTTTGAATAGTTTTCTTAATTTGTTTTATTCTGCTTTGTGGTAAGAAAACTGCCAGAGCCCCACAGGAATGATTTGGAGAAGTGCAATATTATTGGAACATGTCTCCTGGTTTTCTTACTGCTTACTTATAATTAAGCTTTATTGAGGTGTAAAATGAATAACAATCAAAAAAAAATGTTTATTGATCCAGGTGCAACTCCACAGACACTCCAGAAAACCTCCTTTTCCATGACCTCGAAGAAACATTGTTGGTTTCTACCAACTCCCATAAGTTTCTAGGAAGCCGCTAAGTTACCATCCAGCTCAGCCTTATGTCCCAGCAGGATGTCTCTGCAGAGCTATTCACTGTTGCTCGCTGTACGTAGACAAATGGAGAGAATACTGCAGTTTTTCCTGCATCAAAGTGAGCACACACATTAGCTGCAGCTGCTGCCCCTCGCACAAGGAGCCCCGTACCAAACCTCACCTCTCCCTGCCCTTGGTACGGATCAAGGCCCTACTACCAAAAGCAAAGTAGGGGCTGATATACTGCCTCCTGCTGTATCTGCTCTTTTAGGGGACTGTCATGATGTAGGCATCTATCATAGGCATAGTTGTAATTGGACAGTAAGGTTTAATGAGTGAAAGAAAAATGAGGGGAAAAAAAAGCAGAAAAAGGCAATAGACCTACCCAAAGTAGGAAGGTTCTTCTATAGGAAAAAGGGAGAGTGAGGTTAATTCCTATTCTTTGCTGGGCTTCGTTTTGGTCGATAGGACATCTGAGTCCTGTAGCCCTATGGTAAAGAAGCCCATGGCCCTGATATAGCCTGGTTTTGGCCACTGATGGGGCTGGTTGCATTTATGGAGCTGGTGGTGGAGCTGGTGGGGCCAGTTCAGGCCCTGCCTTCCCACTCGTGGCCTGCAGAAGTCTTTCGATTGGGGAATATTTGGCTGTGTCCTTTACAAAGACGCCTGGGGTTTTCTAAGAAAGCTTTTCATGGCACGCCGGTAAAGCATGTCTGCACCTTCAAATGGCTTTCCCAACCCGCCGCATCGTTCAAAGCTAAATCCCACCGTGGTCAGCAGGCCTTCTGTGCAAGCTGGGATTTTAGCACTTACAGCATCCATTTTAGCACCATGCCGCTCCCCTCCAAATGCGGCACTAATGGATTACTGTGCATTACGTCCCTCATTACTGCTTAAATATTTATCAGAACATTATGTATTTAGTGGCTGGGGGGAGAAGACAATCCTGCATTTCACCATGCAAAAGGGTTAATTACAGACTGGGTAAATCTGCGTGACTTAAAAAAAAAGATAAAACATAGATACCAAGATTAACAAGGGAATGTGTTATTTACAGCTAAATAAATATTCAGCTGCATAATCCTGATCTAGGATTTCCCCATAGGAAAAACTATTAAATTCAATGCTTTATATCTATGGTCTACTTTCATACATCAGGAAAAGAGAGAAGGGTGGTTTTTAGTGCCCGGAATCAAACAAAAAAGTTGATTGCTCAGGTGAGGCAGCTTCCTCGCCATGGAGGCCCTTCTCCTTGGAAAATTTTGGAAATATTTGAAGCCATTTGTTAAAAACAGTTTCACTCTGCCACCAGCCAGTAGGCACTGTCATCTCCATACTGTCCCACTGTCAGTATCTCTCTCTTCATCTTTTTCAACACTTTCTTTTTTTTCTCTAAATATCAGTAAAAGCCAAGCTCCCAAGACACTTCCATGGGTCTCTGTTATACACTTAATAACTGGCGCTCCCAGAGACACACACTTATGCATGGGCTAGAAGAAAGCAAGAAACCAATGTCTACCATGAAACAAAGCAGCCTGTGTTTGCACTTCAGTAGGAAATAACACCCTGATCCTAAACCTTCGCCCACTTCCATCGCTTCCATCTCTGCAGCAATTTACACCTTACACATACACACATGTAACATACACAGCACCAGAATGACAGGCTTATTTATAATTAAAAACCTTACTTAAGTTTGGCTTCTTTAGCAGACAAAAGACACCAGAAAACCCAGTTGTTTGTGGAATTCAGCCAATGTTTGTCTCATAAAATAAGTTCTTAAGGTAACTTATACTGGCACTGTGAAATATTGTTCATTATAACGGAGCAGCTGAGATAATGTTGTTTTCTAATTTCCCTTTCTCAGTCAGAAATTAAATAAAAAGTCATGTCTAAATTACAATACTGGATTGAACGCAGACAAGGACCCCATGCGGGGAGCTTATGATATATCCTTCCCACGTTTTATAGCCATTAAAAAAGATTATAGGATTTTTTTCCTTTTCTTTTAGGCCATTTACATTTGTTCTGAACTCTCACTGTGTTTTATTTGAAGCTCTTAAAAGTGCCAATGTACATAATAAGTCAATCAAGAAGTTAAATTAAGAAAAAAAACACAAAAACATATTGACTTGTCTATACCAAACATGCACTTGGAAATCTGAACTCCGCCACCTAACAACTCACTGCCTTTGCAATAAATATTACTGAGCAGGGATGGCTGGGTAGTTCTGCACCAGGAAGCACATTTAAAATCCAATTAAGAGGTCTTCTAATATACCTTAGCACAACCCCAATAACGAGGTGTTCTGTGCTCTTCCCCACCAAAGTAACCATTAACATCTGCGGAAAAGCTCTACGTGGGCTTGACTCCTCCTAACAAAGGTTGTCAGCCTTGAAAATCCTTCTCTTCTTGCTGGTTGTCTCTGCAACGCTTGGCTTGCCCGTGTCAGTGGGATCCTGGAGGACCATGCCACGTAGCCGAAATATTCCTCCTTGCCATGACCGCCTCTGCCACCTTCAGTCAGCCGTCACTCTTGGGGAGAAGGCGCTGTGGCTGTTCACCTGGGCGCATTGCGGACCACCAAGGCCATCATCTCCTGCCATCATTGGCTCAGGTCTGTAAGAGATCCATTTACCACCTTTTGGACACTGAGACAATCACTTCCCCCTTTTTAAACAGGGGGATTTGCTCTCTTTCTGCAGCCTTTTGAAGCCAAGCCTCTTGTCTCGCTCTCAGTTACGGGTTTCCGTCTTCACTCAGGCAACCTGCCTCAGAGCTGGTGGCATCAAAGGAGCCTGAGGTATGCTTCCTCCGAGACTTCATTAGCTGAAGGTGGGATTTATCTCACTTTCACACCTAAACGACATGTCAGGCCAGACCGGTCACCCAGGCTCCCTCACAGTCAGTGAAGAGAAACAGGCAATTCCAGAGGCAAATATATCCAACCAAATTTAATCACCTATCTTAAAAGTAAATCACTTTCCCTCCATAAATGTCTCTTTCTTTCCACTGATAAAAAAGGCACCCCAGGCAGCCAGCTTAGTCTTGTCTATCTAACTTTAGATGCCTAAATTTGGGCACTAAGTTTCCCAACATAATGTTAAGATACTCTGCTGTTGGAAGTATGATTTCTTGGATCAAACATACAACCTGGTAGCCACACAAGGCTCTCACAATGCTTTATTCCATCAAGGAGAAGGTGCTGGCCAAATTCTGGGTAAGATCATTATATCGGTCCCTTTGAGAGCTCACTTACCTGGTGCTTTTGCTGGAATATAACACCTTTTACTTCCTATAGCTTGCCTATCCTTGTTAAATAATTGCCACGTTTCACTCCAGAAGTGGCTGCATTCCAGGGGAAGGTGAAGTGTTCCTGCATGCAGATTCCTGGACCTTGTTCAATAAACATAAAACTTTAATATTGTATTTGGATTGCTGCGAATGGAAGGTGCTGTGTTACCTTAATGCAATTTCTGGGAACATAAGCCCACTCTATACCTCTGGGCTCAATTAATTAAGGAACATTAAATACAGGGTAAGGTCTTCCTCCCAGCAGCAAAAACACCTGCAGTTCTTTGTACAACTTGTTCCTCTTCTAATAGCTACACAGACAGCTAAGGCCTGATCCAAAATCTATTAAAGTCTATGGAAAGATTCCCATTTGCTTCAGAGTGTCTTGGATCAGACACCAGGGCCACATCAGTAGGATAACCAACCTGGAAAGTAAATCACAATTAATTTGCAACTGGGAAAACCTGGAATGACTAAAGCAGTTGAGCTCCAAACCCTAGATATTAAATGTCTTGGTTTGGCATGGATAAAAGATAGTAAAGGACCTAGTTTTGAAATTGTAAACTCACACTTCATAGATGTTACTTCTGTGTTTCACTGAAACTGTGTGATGGTGCATAGCTCTGATACTGTTAAATTTTTTTATTCTAAGCAAAAGAAGATGCTTCAGTCTGCGAGGAGGCTTATATGTTAATCCTTCATAAATACCCAGATTTTTGGTCCCCTAATTCCTCTGTCAACAGGTTTCCATATACAATGACAGTGGAAAAGATTAACTATCCTCATTTTGAAAGACCATCAGACCAGCCAATGAGTTATCTGGGCTTCACAAGAAATTACTGTGTATGTCTGATTAAAAGTTCAAGGGACAACTAGAATGGTATCAAATGTGAGATCAACACATTTACTCTAGACTAGTCCTTGGCAGTACTAACCTGCTTTCATAAAACACACAGTGGACTATATGCAAATAGCTTGTCCAGATTAATTCCTTGAGTCTTGTTCTTTACCTTGTTTGCCACTAAATGAAGGTTGTGAAACCGGCAAAAGATGTAGATCACCTTTTTCTGGAGAAAACCCTATATGTATCAAAGTATCAAAACAGCAAGCCAGAGTCAGCTCCAGATTAAGGCACCCAAATTTAGGTGTCTACACCTTAGCTAGATGTCAAAGCTCCCATTACAGCCAATGAAACCTCATGGAGAGGGATTCAAGTTACCCAAGAGCAGATCCCTCCACTGGTGAGCTGAACTCCAGCAACTATATTCACTATAACAGGGGTTCAGACATCCAGCTAACATATGAATACCTAAACATAGGGGCCTTTACCTGGGCAGGATCTCACCTCTGGTCCACCCTATATGGGGCCTGACCAGGAGAAAGCATGTATGACTTCAAGACCCCAAGATATTTCAAACTGAATGAGAGTCACATTTTTCAGCAGCCCATAGACTGTCATGAACTATTTGGTCACATGGCATTTGGCTTTGCAAAGAGACCCTTTGCACCTCCTGCTTCATCCTGTATTTACTCAGCAGCCTCCAACTGAGGCCAAGAACCAAGCCAAGAGGCACCTCACCTGCAGAAACAAAGAGAAAAGTCTGTTCCTAATAAACACAATTATATATGATGGCTCCATCTGGTCTTCTCGCTGTCTTCCCTGAGACTCATGTCTGCAATTGGCTCGAGAAATAAGGTAATACTATTTTCATGCCTTATTTTCCTGGTATTTACACAAGGTACTTAAGACACTGAAATCAGAGGTTAGAAATGTCTGCTAATCTCTGGCAGCCTTAGGGAGAAAAGTCAAATGTGGACTTTTTCTGCCTTACCGAATCCTCTAACAAAAGGAAAGAATGGGCACCAGAATAATTCAATTGAGCTGTCCCAGTAGTCTGTGCTTGGAATACACCCCAAGTTTTGAGGAAAATTGTATTATTTCTCCAAGACAGCAGCTACAAAATGCAAATTCCTAATGCTCCCCAGTGACGCAAACTGAAGAAGTCAAAATATGAGCTAAAGCAGGAAACGAACGTCTTAGACACACAGCACAATGGAGTGATGCAGTGCAGGAGACTGGAATATATTTAGCTCTGTAACCTTCCATCTCAATTAATCTGGTCCTACAAAATTAACTCTGCTTCTACTGAACTGAACTGGAGCTTAAGGGAAGAGAACAATTCTCACACATCTGGTTTGATCATTATCATTTGCAGCTTTTGGTGTGATGATAGAGCTGGAAAAGACCTGGTCACAGAAGGGATTTCATCCAACTTTGAAGCAGTCACCTGAGAAGCAGGTCACATCTTCAGTGAATGCAACCCATTACCACACCAAAGAAGGAGGTTTCCTTAGTACTTTATTGGTTGCAAAGTGCTATTTTTTTGCTATGTTGGAAAAATAAATCCTTCATCCAACGGCACGGAGGCTGCTCTAATAGCCCCGTGCATCTGAGTGTGAAGGAAAGGATCACACACAATCCACAGCAAACCCTGGAAAAATCGGAGTTCACTTGGGACACTTTCCTGGAACTGGTTCATTAGACATCCCTGCAGGAGGTTAGCCTGGAAAGGAGAGAAATCAACCTCTCTGTCCCCATTCCCTTCTCCTCTCTGCCTTCCCCCATCCCTACCATCTCTGCCTTCCTTAATTATTTTTTATTTCTTTGTCTATGTGTCATTTTGATAAGTGCCATAAAAATCCATGTGCTGGAAATCTTGCAGTTAATATGTGGGAAGCCAAGCACTGTGAAACTAGCTGGGTCTTTTCTCGCTTTGTGTGTACGATAATTCTGCATGTGTTCTCTCCGATGGCCCCTGGAATTTGCTTGGTTTGTTCAAAAGATACTGGAAAATTTCAATAAATAATAACCATTAAAATATTGCTAATCAGTAGCTGAAAGAGTATAGGAAAGAGCCACTGAGAAAAAAACAAGGTGAAGTTTTCTGCACTTCCGTCCTTTTTTTTGAGGGCAAAATCTGACCTTGGCCCAACTACCTATTTTAATATTTCATTTTCACGAGGGTATTTTATAGTAAAGAAAACTACTTCTATTTTCTACTCCCTTCTACAGGGAGAAATTGATACCCAAGGATATTTAAGTGTTCATGATTGACATAACCATGCATGAGAGAGACGATCTCTGATGACAACACATCTCTTATCCTGGCGCGTGCACCAGAGCCGTGCTAAAGCCCTGAGAGATTCCTTAGTCACCACATCTCTTCCGGATACGCACGGGTGATAAAATAATAAAAGAAATGAGATGACCAAACTAAAGGATTGTTCCCCAGTTAAAGGGACACCCCCAGGAGGGTCCCTGCGGTCTCCAAACCACTCTGTTGAACCAGCTCGGGAAACACCAGTGCAGCCGCATGGGAAACTGCTGCACACACAGATTCATCCCATCTCTCGGCGCTGGATTTCCAGCAGCGGGAACTCTTCCACATGTTTTTTTATTTAAAAAAAACCCTACCAATTCTAGCAGTATCCTGATGCTCCATGACCTGTCCAGGAATCAGAAATGGTCCATCACAGGGAGGTTTTGCACCACTTAGGCATTCACATCAACCTGATAAGCTACCAAGACCCGAACAACAAAATAGGAGAGATTTCTTTTTCTTTCTTTCTTTCTTTCTTTTTCTTTCTTTTTCTTTCTTTTTCTTTCTTTTTCTTTCTTCTTTCTTCTTTCTTTCTTTCTCTTTCTTTCTTTCTTTCTTTCCACTACATTCCAATATATCTTTTAATTTCAGTGTCTTAAATTTCCCTGTGTGTCAAACTGAGCTTTGCTTTTTCATGTTGATTATTGTTTGCTCGGATCGCTCAGCCTCTTCTATATGGGAGCCATCTGCTGTTTATAAAGCTCTCTTACAGTCATGTTTTCTGTAAAATACAACAGCTTTATTGGTCTTTTTGCCCCTTTTCAGAGGCCTCTTCTGTTTTTTTCCCCTCAGTTTTGTTTTGGGATTCTTTTGCATTATAAAATAAGTAAATGTCTCCAGTTCTCCTTAGGGACTATTAGACTCTTTTCTGCAGGGAATATAAAAATCTCCTACAGTTGCAAAAGTTTACTTCAGCCTGTAAGAACAGAAATATCCTGATGGCTATTTTGAATAGACGCTGTGATTTAGACCTTTTGAACAGATGCAATGAACATTACAGTTAGTTAGAGAACTGCTTTTTTTCTGTCAGGGAAGATAAGGAAAAAAAAAAAAAGGAAGAAAATTAGCCAAAACCAAAACTTGATTAACTAAAATATTTTCATTAAGAACTGAAGAAAAAATTCAGTTCTGAGATGAAAAACTTTCATTTTATATTTTACGGACTTCATAGCATCTCTGATGAAAACAATTCTACACCCCTTCCATTTCCCAAACTGTCTTTCTAACCAGGAAAAACAGCTTCCCATGAAAAGCTTTGTTAAAATTGATCCTAGTAAAAACTGATCCACGTCAGGTGTCAGCTCTAAGGAACCTGTAACAGGCCCCTGCCTAAAGAGCAGAAAATAAAGTTCATTTTCTTCTTAGCACTGAGGTCCTTATCCTTTCTCCAGACAGCATCATATAATATAGTAATAATTATAATAAATGTGCTTCCAAAAGTATAGAAACCTGGAAGGAAAGTTGGATCTTTAAGAAAATGATAGAAATACATTTAATGATATCGCTAGAGATCTAACTACAGCAATACTAAACCAGTTTGCATGGACTTTTCAACTACAAACACCACCCTTGCCTTATCATGTTTAAATCTGCCACGGATGTCAGATATTGCCTTCTTAAGTGGACTCAACTGTATTACAGGCTTCTGTGGTAATGCTGGGCTGAAGTGTATCTCCATTTTATGTTCTTAAATATTCATAAGAAGCTTTGCAACATTAATATCTTAGAAGGCTTACAAGAACACTTAAATAATGTGTCTTACCTCCCGTTGCCCCTCCCAAAATGGCCCAGTCTTTTCCAATTTGTGTAATGCATTGAGCCATTTTAATAATTGTTCGGGGATTTATTCCGTGGTTCTGCAGTTCGCTCATAGCCGGTGTAATTACTATCTCTCTCCGCTGGTCTTATCGTGGGCTAATCCTGCTTGTTTCCCCAGCAGAGGAGACAAGGTTGGAGAGCAGAAGCACGAGGCAAGGGTTTTGCCCTGGGATCACACTGAATGACCCCCCCACACACACACGCTCTCATCTTTTTGTTTTCTGTGCAAGAAAAAAAAAATTTCACCTTACTTCAGCTGAAGTATTATCTTTAACACGAGTGAAAGAACTTAGCATTTTGGTTATTGTTAACCAGCTTATAGATTGTGGAAGTCTGACCATCTGCACTGAAGACTTAAAATACTCTTTCCTGTAGGTCGTGTTTAATCTCGCCGCTTTAAAGGCTTTTTAGCAGGTCGTTAGGAAGAACACATATATTTACATGCACGTACGTGCAGATCATATGATGCACATGGAAGTCATAGCCCTGTAGCAAACTCTGCATTAGAGAAATCCTGCATGCATTAAAGTTTGCTCTGAGATTTGGTATTAGCAGAACTTTTTCTGAATAACTGAATTCACAACTGTGGAATGATAAGAACTCCCTGAAGTTCACTGTATGTGTTTCTAGGAAACTACTAACTAATTTGGGGGGGGAGAAATATTTAAGCTATTCTTTCTAAAGGATTTTACCCAGCTCCCTCACAATAATTAAGGTCTTCTACATTAAAAAAAATAAAACTGCTTCCACAAATTCTATATTTTACACATGTACACGTCTTATACTATCCCACCCAAATCTTCTTCTGAGCTTTCAAAATTAAGCACATGAGGGCTATTCGCCTAACATATCATGGCCTGAGTTTCCGTGATTAGCTTATAGGATGTTAAGACCCACTGTCTACTTCTGTTCCACGATGTTACCAATCTGCTTCCTGCCAAGGGACAATATTTCAATGCAAAGCAATACAGAAAATATTTTCATCACCATTTCATCATCCTCCTGGTGTTCCAGGGAGCCCTGTCCCTCATTCACCACTATGAGCAGCAAATAACCCCGGTGAGCCGATGAGCATGAATGCGCCTTTCCCTTAGCTCTGCTTCTCGGGAGTGTTTAGATAAATGTAACTCAAAGCTACCATTTGCAATCCAGCTTCTCACTGTGCTTATCCTGGCCAGTCTGAGACACATGCGGAGCCCTGTGCTTGCAACGGCGTGGGGAAGATATACAGGGATTGAGGTGATGGATTGAGGTGATGGCTAGGAAAACAGTGAAAGTTGGGCATGAAAAGGGCTGAAGATGAGTTATGGGGCAAAGTTGTTCATTCCCTGCTTTTGGCGGTTTCTGTTGATTGGGATATCAAAAGAGGACAAGAGAGGTGGGACTGTTTAGCCAGGAGAAGAGAAAGCTCGAGGCAGGGCAGATCTTACCAGTGTTTATGAATATCTGATGGGAGGGTGTAAAGAAGATGGAGCCAGACCCTTCCCAGTGGTGCCCAGTGACAGGACAAAAGGCAACAGGCACAACCTGAAACACAGCAAATTCTGTCTGAACATCAGAAAACACTTCTTCACTGTTAGGGTGGTCAAACACTGGAGCAGGTTGCCCAGAGAGGTTGTGGAGTCTCCATCCTTGGAGATATTCAAACCCAACTGCACATAGTCCTGGGCAATCTGCTCTAGGTGATCCTGCTTGAGCAGAGGTGGTTGGAGCAGATGATCTCCAGAGGTGCCTTCCAACCCCAGCTATTCTGTGACTCTGTGATACGCACTTCAGCCAGCCTTACTCAGTGTGTTTCAGATTAGGCATGTTAGGAAGGCAACTAATGGGCCATCAGATGCCAGCTAGAAACAAACGGCACTGCACAGCCCAAAATACACTTCACAGCAGGGCAAGCCCAGGGTCAAACTGAATCACACTGCCAGCATCCCATAGGGAATGTTTGCAAATCCTTGCAAACATTGTGGCTGCCCTGTGGGATAAGAAGAACTCATCTTTCTTCAGGACCCTCCCTGGAACAGCTTTTATGGACACTAAATGCACTTTAAATAGGAGATGTTCAGGCAGTGTCAATCAGAAGGCATCGTAACATTGCTGATTTATGCTAGCAAAGCAGCAGCTCTCAAGAGCGTGAGAAAGCAAATCCTGTTCTCACGTGCTGTGAGTTTCTTACTGCACGCCTGGAAACAAGCACGCAGGTGTTATGATAGCGTATTATAACACCGAGCTCCCCGTGCCATGGTGAGCAGCACGATATACGTTCCTTGAAAGACACAGGTGCTCCTTGTGTTGGATCTACTCTGTCTCCCCAGTTCCTACAGTGGATCATGATATACTGCATGCTCACACTTTCATAAATTGCCATAAATAGCACTGAACATTGAAAACATCATGTCACGGACACAAGAAAGCGGGGCAAGAAGCTCTATTTCCAAGGCAGCCGGAGTGGTTGATTGAAAAACTCGTACAATGCACTGCCACCATTCAAACTTTGGGGTGTTAAATCCAAATCTAAATAATCCTGCATGTTTCTTCCTTGACTAAGCACCTGAGCACTAATTACGTGCCTGGTTAATTCAGTAATGTACGTACATTTCTGAGCTCCCTCTGCTTGTATTGCTCTCTCCACTTCAGGAGATTAATGAGGTGAAGAAACAGAAGATTGTTACGAACCTGCAGCTTGCTGTACCTCCTAAGAAGATGATGGGAAATGTACCAAACATCATGTTATTTTGTTAACACTGCTGTGTACGGTATATAATTATAATTTAGCTGTTGTATTTCTTGCCTATTACAATAGATAAGCAATGATCCAGGACTGCAGTGAACAGCACAGATTCATGGGACTGTTTCTGCTGTTGTGTTGTAATAAGCTAAAACAGATGTGGGTATGTAAGATTTTCAGTAGGATTGTTCACAGAGGGATCGCTTCTGAAAAGTATCTTTTCTTCTCACTTTATGACCTTCAGTTCTGTCACTTTCTGCATTTGGAATTACTGTTGCTTTTATACTACTGAACTTTGAAAATGTAAAGCCTTGAGCCTGGTTCTTCATCTATCCATCCACTTAGCTGAGATACAAAGAGAATTCGAGATATACAAGAAATGCTGGATTGGACCCTGTTCGATTTAGTAGTAGTGTACTCACTTAACATGAATACATCCATCCTGATGCATTTAAGATATGCTTATGTGACTTGCTGAACTAGAGCCTAAATCTGCAGCTCTAGTCTATGTGTTGTTGCCACTGGCATCAAGGAGAGTTTAGAAACTGGGTTCAAACATCTCAGGGTGTTATTTCAGGGGTCTTCAGGTAGCTGAATCAAGCCCTATACTCTTACTCCAGGCCAGGCACCCCAGGCTCCTTTCTTATTCAGCAAAGAGAAACAAACACTTCTGAGGCACAGGTCACCTCCTTCTCAAGCAGGCATCTAAAACAGAGCAGATGAAGCGCTCTCTGCAATGCTCATTTCTTTCATTGACTATCTAGGAAGCTCAGGTGACCAGCTGAAGCATAGGTCTAAAACAAGGTGAGAGGAATCTCAGCCACGACCCGTTATGACCTACGAAAAGAGCATATGATGATGCTCAGGAATCAGTATAGCTGACCTTTTCTTTCTCTGGTCTAACCACTCTCAGTCCTTTTTTCTCCCTCTTCCATTTTCTAGGAAGGTTCTTAGGAGCACAGCATCAGCATTGTGCAATTATCTGACTTCCTCATTTATCAACGTTTTATGCCTCTTAGTTTAATGCTTATACAGTCATTATATTAAAGAAGAAAATAAGTCTAATGAGCCCAATTAATAATCCAAGTAGGCCAATTAACACTAGAACGGCTGAGAAGCTACAGCAGTGTGGAAGAGAATGCTGTTTTGTTGGATACTCCTCACCAGAAGCTCAAGGCACCAGTGTAGGCTGGTGTACGGCATGTAGCACAAAGATGGAAAAGTCATATGCCCGATCGGTAGGATCTACATAAACACTTTGAGTGGGACTTAGTGGTCTAAATGCAGGCACTTGCTGTGATTTGAGATGCCCAAGCGTACTCAAGGCAACTTCATGAGAAAAGGTGCAAGGTGGAAAACC
Organism: Apteryx mantelli; assembly: GCF_036417845.1. Taxonomy (NCBI): domain Eukaryota; kingdom Metazoa; phylum Chordata; class Aves; order Apterygiformes; family Apterygidae; genus Apteryx; species Apteryx mantelli. Next base: position 83,575,255 of record NC_090020.1, on the reverse strand, counting down.
TTCCTAGATGTTCCTCATTCCAAAACCAGGGTTTGCTCCTTTGCTCCCCTCTGAAAGAAGCTCAGAGGAATGGTCATTCAGGAAGTTTCTTTCACTTTTCAGACACACTGGAATAGACTTCTGCAAAAATGTCATTGTTCCGGCAAAATTTCTTCTGCATCCAAACCAGAACTGCAAGTGGGAAATTAATGTTGCATAAATATTACATGAAGATGCTTGGATTTAAATCCAAACCAAAGGCTAATATGAATTTGACATTCAGTTCAAATTTTGGGGCAAAGCAAGAATTAGGGACTCAAAAATACCAACTCTGCACTCCAGAAAATATGGACTGAAAGTTTCAATGTTTAAGACCCAGCTTAAAAGCCAAAAGTTCCTCAGAAACACATTGCATCAGTTTTCACAAAATACTGTTTAAACACCCTCAGAAGGTATACCAGGCTTATGAAATGTTGCTCAGAAGTCACTGGTCTTTCCTTCTCTCATTAGAAGTTCAGAGGACCCAACCCGCTCTTCCACGTCCCATTAAAATACATATTAACGCATATACATGCACACAAGATGTATATACATTTACATGGATATAGATAAAAATTCATCCTCTCTCTATATACATATACTTTTTGTTTCTTTCTTTCCTTCTGGACTAAAATTTAGGGAAGGCTGTTTTCTGCTGTACAATAATGCACCAGAAGACAGAGTGATGGCAACCCTGCAGTATTTTCCTTCTGTAACCCAACCCTGTGGTGCAAGCGGAGAAGGCTATCGTCTCCGTTTGATTAACAGGGTGGGTATGCTTGACATTCACTTACTAGAATAGGGAGGGTAACTTTGTAGACCACATTAATGGGGATCTACCTCTCTAGCTCATCGATGACATTGAGCCTAACCATGTGGTGTTTTAGGAGCAAAGTAATTCCACCAGCTGCCTTTGATTACATCATAAATTGACACCTTGCCAAGATATAAAAACATGGTTTTAGTCTGTGGAGGCCAGGGCACTTCAGATGATGCCCTCTCTCATTTGCTGGGTCTTGTGCCACGACAGAGCTATAGATCACATCTGTAATCCTGTGGAGTTCATTATCTCCTAATGCTATTTGCTTTTTTAGATCATTAGAACGAAACTTGACCTGACCTGTGAACTATGAAATTGATTGTTGCCTTTAAATGGTCAACAGCCCATTTTCTAATCGATATACCGAATAATTTTATACATATTTAAATTATATATAACTTTAATGCTTGTTAAATTTATCTGCCACTTTCCTTCTATAGTTTCTTTTGCAGGCATCTGAAACATGGATGGTGCTTTTACTACTTGGTGGTAGCATTTAGAAAAAAAGATGAAGGAAGACACAAATAAAAGCTGGCCTGCAACAAAAGCTAAGCCACTGAGCTTGAGTGCAATTCAGCTCTGAAGACTTTTAAAACATATCCTAGGTTGGGCTGTGGTTTCAGATTAATACATTCCCTGATGGCTGGAAGAAAAAGAAAAAAAACAGAACACCGTTTTGCTGTAATCATTCAAGTTTGAATAGAGTTTGTGGTGAGTGAAGGGCTGCTTCTCCCTGCCCATTGTTTCGCAGAATGAAAAATAAATGGAAATGAAAGGATATGTCAAGGTATGGATTCAGCGAGGAGGAGGATTTCTGCGACTGGTAAGATTATTGCTGGCCCTAGGGAAGCACACTTTAACGGCTTGGGTCTACTGGGGCTCCACGCAACAGGATGGGATATATGGTCTCTGGCCACCTTACAGATCACTTTATTTTTAAGTAGATACAATAACCTTGCTTATGCTCCGAAGATTTTAAGAAGTCCTCCTGTGGGCATCCTTTAGTATCCTGCCTTTACAGTATCTTCTAAAGTGACTTGCTGTCTTTGCTCACAAACTCACCAGGAGCCCCACTGATAACCTCGTTGTTCTGCCTTTTCAAGCACTTAGTGAAACAAAGCTTTGGAGAACTGCAAATTCAGAATATATATAAAAAAAAGACAATAGAAAAGATCTCCCACCCCAATCTGCCTCTTCTTCTGACCCAGCCTGCCTCATTCTCTCAATGTCTCAGCATCACCAGGGAAAATTCACCCCAGTGTCCCAAAGGTCCCAGTCTGGGAAAGAAGCAAATTCGGGCACTCACAGCTTCAAGTTTCTTCTCATATCCATGCAGGAAAGGGAGACACATGGCTAAAATCCATAAAGGCTATTTATTCTGTAGGGGATGAGACCCCACAGCACTAACACAGAGGAAAGCGCAGTCACAGCGTCCAGGTGGGCGCTACGATTGGTGCAACTTCTCAGAGGTTTAAAATGCTTGGTTTCACAGTCATGAACAGGTCTCTTCATCACCTTCGCATCACCTTCTCTAGCTGGCCAAAAGGAATACTATGTATTCCCACTAAAGGCCTCTTAGGATGAAGTAGTTAATGTTTGCAAGTCATTTAAAGAGGAGAAGCAGTACGTGACGTTGCAAATGACAATTAATGGTGCACAAAATGGAAGGGTCATTTCCTATCTGACAAGCAAATCCCTCTTGTAAAGTGTGTTTTTTGGAACTATTCGGATACATTTTTTAAAATCTGGGATAAAAAAAAAAAGGAAGCAACCTCCCGTGTTCCCAAAATCACAGTCTTGCACTGGCACTCACAGCATGGCTTTCACCCAAAGGAATTGTTGGTGGAAAGAGGGGGAGAAACACCTTATTTTCTACCATGGCCTTCACTCACTGAGCCAGCAGAAGGAGCAGCATGCGGCCTTTCCACCGAGGATCCAGCCAATGCCACCGCACACCACAGCGCCTGACTGACCCAAGGTCCCTCGGAAACATCTCCTGGCCTTTCTTTGCCCCACTTTAGAGGTGTCCTGAGAGAGGAATAAAAAAATAAATGAATAAAACTAGAAACGAGCAGGCAACCAGGCAAGAAAACAAACCTCCAAACCCTCTGGAATGGCTTTCCTGGATTATTATTAGGCAGGCAGGACTTAATCTTCTAGATGTTTTCATGTTTGAGAGTAAAGAGGCATTCAGCACTTATCTAAAATTAAAATGGTGAAAACTGAAAGCCCTTACAGGTACAGGGATCTCATTTGCAAACGTGTCCACTCTGTTTCTGCTATTAGCGCCTTCTGCTTGCTCGGCAATGAGCAGGACCGCTCGGGGAGGAAGGGGTGGGGGGGCAGTCGCTTTTTCTGTAATACAATACCTGCCACTGCTGCATCCAGGAAATGGCACCTTTTAATACATGGCCATTTTTACTTATATTCCAGTTTTTACCAAAGCAATGGGGCATGCAATATGCTGGTAAATAATTAATTTGTTTCCCAAAGAAGGCCCGGTGGAAGAGATGACAGGCCCTGCCATTTCCAGTTTTATGGAATGCCAGATGAAGTGAAGGCGTCAGTGAGGGGGCAAGACGCTGGGAACAAAGTGAATTAGAGAATATCTCTCCTTCAGTAAGACAAATTTGTGCTGGGTAACCATGCTTTGCTGGGGAAGCCAATTGGAAAAGAGTGATAGAGGGCCAGCTGCCGAAGTTCATCAAAGTCATCCGTTTCAGGTAAGCTCATTTTTCACAAGCCAAGGGGATATTTACCTGGAGTACACCTGTAAGGTACAGCCGACAGATTGAATGGTACAGTGCTTTATTATATTTCACACCCTGATGATTCAATATGATAGGAAAGAGGGAGAGAAAGAGGGAGAGTTATAAAAAAAAAATACGGTCTCTTCCCTTCTCAGTGTATTTGTTGCAGACCATGACTGCAGTGCTTAGGTAAACCAGAGGAAAGTGAGCAAAGCTTTCCAGTGAATTATGCTCCCGAGTATTTAGCTTAAAATAACCCTCGTTTCTTTTCCTTTCCTTTTTCCAAGTGTTGTCCCAGATTTCTGCAGCGAGGCAATGCTGTATTACATATGCTGTTATATATAAATAACATCCACGTCCCCATCACCCTGGGTGGCAACAAGGGCTCACTCTTCACGCTGGATCCCTGGGGAGTGCCATGCTCCTGCTGGGAGAGCACAGATGTCTTTAGCTGGGCAAAAAGCTGAAAAAGGGCAATTCCTTCAAATTCTCTGCCATTGCTCCACCGCCAGCCCTGCAGCAGTCTCAGTCGAAGCGAGTGCCTGGATCAGAGGGCAGTCTTGTTGGAGGCCCAGGCCACCACGTTGGAGAGCCATCACTCTGCTGTGTTGAAGATAATATGACCTACCAAGCTTCAAGAGAGGTTGAAACCAACTTCTACATGATCCTGGAAACACCACGATTTAACCAGAGCTTCCGATTCAGACTGTTGAAGTCCCCAAAAACCTAAACGTAGCTGCATCTCCAAAGATAAGGACTGACACTGGGCACTTTCAGATACTCCCCAGAGGTAGGTAGGTAGCCAACTCCTGCTGAAATCAGCAGCTCCTGAAATACGCTGCCAAGGTAAAACCTGAACAGGTTGGCTAATCATGCGGGCCTGCAGGACCCCAGGGAGCAGGGCTTGGAGGAGTCTTTGGGAAGGTGGCCTACCAAGGGGCTTGGTGGGGCACATGAGGTTTTGCAGCTGGCTATGGGAAGTTTGCAGTTCATGCCCACTGTTTCCATTCAAAAAAGGAAATGGACATTTTTCTCAGCTCCTGGAAAAGAGTCCAATCAAAGCTGTTCTTACTTGAAGCACACAATCCAAATGTGGCTTTCTTGTGCATTTTTGCATTCCAACAGTCAAATATCTTTGTTTTCTGGAAAAGGAGTTTGTCTCCATCACAGCAAGCTTGGTTCAGCAGCCTCGGTATTCCAGCTATTCCCTCTACCATTTTGCTGTGAAATAGCAAAGCTGAGCTGCAAGTAGTAGTTTAACAGATTTGTAGTTCTTAAAGAATTATTATTGTCACAGATGATATGTAGAACTTTCTGGTATCTGATATTGCTTTTAGCAACTGGACAGAGTCTTAAGATGTCTGAGCACCTGCAGATGGTTCTGGGAACAACGGTGAGTCAGAACTAGCAGGAGATATGTGTTTATGTAGATCCTTGAGATAAGGGGGTTTTTATTTTTATTTTTTCTTCCGGCACAGCTGTAACCACTAGCGTTTGGCCTAGGACCAGATTTCAGCCTTGGGGCCATAGCCAAAAGTCACATTAGCCAACCATTTGGCATGCCAGGTGATATGCTAGAAAACAGTAATGTCTGGACGTGTCAGTCAACGCGGTCCTAGATATTGTGGTGCCATGGACCAAGAGAGTGCTGCCAGGTTCATGACAACATCCACCATGGCTCCAAAATATTTACTGTTTTAGCAAGAGCTAAAAACAACCTGGCTGAGTCCATCCAAATAGTGCTGCCCCATTTTAATTCAAACCAACACAGAAAGTCACTGCTGCTGTACATGGGACATCATGACCTGAGAGAGATGGTTCCGGTGGCCAGAAAGTAACAAGGGTGCAGAAAGACAGTGATGTACGGGGGCATGGGCTCTACGTTTGGTTGCAGCACTGAAAACATCTACTCAAGATGATGTAGTTGTGCTAACATCTGTCATAAACATGTAAAGTAACTAAAATGCAGATTTAAATGCATAAAGGTCCAAATCTGAAAGGCTCTTTCTCCAGGGTCTGAGCACATTCAGTCTCCAGATGGATTAAAGAGCCTTGGGGACTGTCTAGGGAGTATCTTTCTGCATTAGATTTGTGCAGGTATGTTTCCTCCTTATAGAAGAGGTGGTTTCTTCTAAGCTATGCCCATTTCTGTCCTTTTTAGGAAAAAGAATCCTTCAATAAATTACCATGCCTTTAAAATGATAATATGGACTATAAAAATTATTGTGATTCATATCAGGGCACGTAATGATTTAACTAATCAGTCATTAATTAAACAGGTTTTTACCTGCGGGGGCTGCAAGAGTTTAATAATTTAAGCTGACTAAATGTTAGTACTACCCAGGCATAATTAGAGCTGTGGGGAAAGTTTCGCAAATACAGCAAAGCTGGCTACATTTCACGCTATTTACTGAGTGTAGAAAGGAGCCTGCCAGCAGAGCAGACTTTCCACGTCTAAATGAGCAGATTGCCAGGAAAGAACAACCAAGAGGGGACAGGATTAAGGCACCGGTCAACCTAAATTATAGTGGAGGTCCCAGTCCTGCAACAGTTTAAACATACTCTTGGTACGTATGATCACCTTCATTGAAGACGCTGTTGCAGGACTGACCCCCTCTGTTATGAACTTGCTTGTCGAGCACATCCTTGCACAGATCAGGACGACGGGGTTCACTGGAGCACTTCGTGTTGACAAATCTGTGTTGCTTCTCTTGCAGGAATGAAGAAGAGCTTCAGGGGTCTGGAGTCTTCACTCTGGGACCTGCACAGCCACATTTTGCTCCCCCTCTATGTCCCACTTTACTTGCCTATAAATTGGGAAAAGGAATGTTTGCCTGTTTTGGGACGCTTCCTTGCTGCGCTCTTGCTAGCCCACACCAAGAATTCTTCATGAGTGCAAAGTATTTTGTTATTAATTAGGGGCTACAGCTTTGCCTTTGAGCATTATGAATCTGGAGTGCTTCAGTGGAGAAGAAAACGCATGGAGGAGGTCACAGGTTCACACGTGGGCCGACGCTTTCTGAACTCAGTTCCTCTCCTGTTGGTAACAGCAATGTAGCAATGCCCATATATTTAATATTCAGCACCTAGAAGAGAAACGCTTTGGTCAAAGCAACATCGAGGAGGAGGAATTCTTTGTTCCAGGAAAGGTTAATGCACCTGGGTAGCAGCCGAGAGCGTTTGCATGCGGAGAGATCATTAATCCATGCAGTAATAATTTGTGAAATAAAAATCAATCTTGGAAAGGAGGCAAAGCCTCTAGTTCCAAAGTAATGGACTGCCTTTTGCACTGCATCTCGTTAAGCAAGACCCAAATACTTAATGGGCTCAATTTCCATGCAAGGCTTCTCTGCAACCCAGAAAAACTAATAGCAACCCTAAACAAAATGTATCCGTATCCGGCTGCCTTTCAGGGCCCGGCAATCGCAGCTCTATTAATGCAGCAGTCCCAGGCACGGCAGGATATTCTTAAATGGCAAAAGCTGCAATATTTGTTCCAGGTAAGTGGAGCTACTGGCCTGACGCGGCCAGTCCCGCAGAAGTGCTTGGCACCATCCGCTCTTGGTGAAAGCGCCTGGTGGACGTGATTTCCCCACGTATCCAGGACCTGCAGCTCCCTCCCCGCCATGCAGGGAGCTCTTGGAGGTCCGTGAGTTGCCCCGCAGAGATACCCCAGGAGCAGCGATGGAGACCCTGGAGCTCCCGGGGCCTCGGGGAAGGGAACGGTCACAGGTTGTTTCCTGCTGCCTCGCGCTGTAAAAGAGAAACCCAGGGAGCTGGGCTTCGACGGAAGGTGAGCATTTTCTTCCAGTGGTCAGAATGAAAGTATTAGGATAGAAAATAAAAGAAGATGAGAGGGGAGTGGAAGGGAAGTGTGGGTTTACCTGTATAGCAGAGAAATGACCTTAAAATAATGCATTTCCTTGAAATGAGCACCACAAGCTCTCCTGTAGAGGACTAACGGGGTCAAATTCACTCCTCATTTGAACAGTGAAATACTTTTTTGCTTTCATCCTACTTGCATGAGTCGAAGAGACCTCAAAGCTGTTTTGCAATAGGCAGCCAGTTTTTGCCAGGATCCCAAAAGGAAAAAACATGTTTGTCGGCTGCTCTTCAGGGGAACCTGCCCCTCTTGCCCGTTCCCTTCCTCCTAGGGGTTTTAATTTGGCTTTTCAGCTTGGGGTGGACAGGCTTTCTGGACAGTGTCAGCAGCCCCAGATGGTGTCCATGAAGGGGACACCACGTAGCCTCACCGCCGGGCTGCAGCCAGCCCTGAGTGCAGAGGTGTCAGTGTGTAATACTGACAAAGTACAAAATCCAGTCGAAATAATCCTCTTAAGTCAGAACAGAAAATAACCAGAGTGATTGATAACCCAAAGACGTTCAAAGTGGTTAGGATTTAGGGAAGGTACCATACATACAGAATATTTCCAGAAAGAACCACACAGCTTAAAGGATTGATTTTTTTTCTATCCTTTGGTATACAAAAAGAGGGCAGAAAATAATAATTATAACCTGAAAATATACTGCAGTCTATGGCAGCTTTGCCATTGATTTGAATCAGTTTCCACTCAGGCCTTTAAAGAACACAGCAGAAACATCAATTAACAACGGAATGATCATTAGAGGTAAACAAAGAAGATAAGGAACAAATTAGAGTAACACTGAAAATCGATATTATTCAAGAATGGAAAACCAGGCGCGTTAGGTTTGGGGATAACAGGTCCAGCAAAATTAATACCAGGAACAGACGCTTTGGGGTTTTTTAATGGAAAACCAGCACCCCAGATGCCTCTCTAAGGTGTAAAAGTGCTTCTTCAGTTGCATGTTGTGCTCCAAAGCAAAGAAGGCTGCAGTGGTAGATATACAGCTACAGAAGTCTAAAATGTCAGGAAACACTGGTGGAACTTGTTTGCTTGCTTTGTGCTTTGGAAATAACAGGGTTTCCCCAAAATATTGTCGGTACTCAGCAATGCATTTTTTTTAGCCTTTCCGAGAGAAAGTTCTCTGCCAAGCGTACAGTGGTGCTAACAATAATTTAGTAAGCAGAAGATTTCCAAAAGATGTTAACTAAAAATTCCTCGTTTTTACTTTCAGAATTTTCCGACTATCTCTTGGGATTCCCTCAACTGCCAAAGTTGGCTTGGCCCCAATTTCCTTATATAGGAAAACAAGTAAAAAGCAGGTTAACCAGGCAAAAAAAAAGCTCAAATGGTAAAACCACTTGAAGACACCTTTTATACAGAAGAAGTGACACAAGACCTATTTTAAACATTGTTTTGACCATGTTGCAGCTGGTTTGCTTCTCACCTTTCTCCGACCTCGGCTGTTCACCGATGGCGTTTTGCTGCAACTGCTCGTCTCTGTGGTTCAGCCAGAATGAAGGGAGAAAAAAATCCCATTAGAAATGCCAGAATTGTGGAACGATCTGCCTTATCTTACATGTTAAGATGCTTCCCACTTTCTGGCTGATTTTCCAGACTGTTCTTGGAAGACAAAGGAATCCTCTGATAAGCAAATAGCCTCATCCTTAACCCGAGTCGGGAGGTAGCCGGCTGGCTGCCAACGTTGTATCTTCACTGCAGTGGGCTCGAAGGAGGTCCTAGACCACTGCTGGGCAAAAAGGGGTATTTTTGCCCTTTTATTACATAGCGTGATAAATTTGAGCCTGGCAGGAGCTAAAGGGGGAGGGCTGGCCCTGCTGACGCTGCACTCGCTGCTCCCCTTCGCAGCATTAGTTCACCCACTGGATTTGGTTCTTTTTTCCCCCAAAGAAGGGACTGCTATGGGTTTGTTCACTCGGGCATCTGGGCAGCGCTCCTGGGGATGTCCCCGCGGCTGCACCCAAGCAAGCGCCCTATCCGCACAGAAGAAGGCCCAAAACGATAGCCAGGGGCAAATCTCTATAACATCTATATGTATTTTGTTGGGGGTTTTTTAAGATGGCTATTGCGCTCATAATTCTTCACCCTAATCTCATTCCTGGCACAAATCTTCCGTCTCAGTCTGGCTATTTTTTTCTCCCCCGTCCAAATCTTGACATCCATTAAATTCTCCGTGTGTCCAAAGCTTACCAATACGGCACGCTGCTTTATCCAGTGGCGTCAGTCCATCAATAAAGCTGAGCTGCTGACTTGGTCCGCTTCCGAGCGCTTTTCGGCTTGCCGTAAGTTATGTGGCCGCGGCAGCGGGTGAGAGTCGCGCCGAGCCCCCGGGTCTGCGGCCGGGCTCCCTCCGCTCCCGCTGCACCGGAGACGCTGCCCCGTCATTTCTAGCAACCTAGGGAGCCAGCGTGGTAAAATACTTGGTCTCCGTTAGGGTTCACTCAGGATGCAAACGTGAACGGCATTTTTCTTCTCCTTGGCTGTGGCTTTCCGCTCATCTTCTCTCTCTTCTTTCTCGCTCCAAAATGAATGTACAATTAAAACACAATCAATCTCCGTGACATTTCCAAAGTGCGCAGTCAGTGCCTCGGCTTCTCTTTTAGCCTTGGCGAGAGCCCAAATTTCTCGGAAAAATAAGCTCTCTTCTCTCCCCTCAGAGAAACTCAAGATTAAAGGTTGTCGAGTGGGGAGAAATCAAGCATCAAATGTGCTGTCAACAAATTAATGTGCTGAAGAGACTTCTCTGAGTGACTCTTTTTGGGTTTAGCAGTAAGTGCGGATGGTTAATTCCAATGTTAGCCAGCGATTTGCATTCAATAGCCCTGTGTAATTCAGGTAAATGCTATTATTTAATAAAAAGGTGTCTTCTTATACGAGGGGAAAAAGGAGAATGATAGGTAAGAATCCTATGCAGATGAAAAGCCTCTTATTTGTGTAAACAGGGGGAAAAAAGTGTTCCCAGTCCTATTTCACTTGTCCTCTCAATGCAGACAGGAAGAAAAATATTAATATTTAAGACTACCTCTAGCAATTGTGTGTTTCATTTTCTATTTTTACACCCTTAAGGTGCATATAGGGTTATAGCGATGCCTTAGGGCACTTTCATAATAATGGGAACCTCACTTTTATAATGCTTTTTTTTTCCACGTCTCCCCTTAAAACAACTCTATTAGTCCTGCGCAAGCTACCTTAAGCAGCATCTGACATGTACAAACTGTTGCCTGTAGGTTGCCTGTTTGTTTGATTTTCTGCAGTGTGAAGGTTGAGTTGAGTCATTTTGCACCCAATTACTTTGCAGTAAATTTGTCGGATGATTCTTGTCGGGCGGTATTGATCCAGCGTGTCACCTTGAACTTGTTTATTGACACATCAAATTCCAAAGGCAGCCCTGCTCAATTTACCACTTCCCAATTATGGCATTTATATGATGTCACGGGAGCGTCTTGTCATGTTCCGACGCGGGCCATTTTCCCCCCGCCGCCACCAATCACCTGAGCAGCCGCTGCCATTTTTCTCTGACCTTTCCCGAGACAGATGGCGGTTCATAAAATACATCATTAGCGCACGTGTCATTTTATCTTGCCTCGGTTTTTTAAGTGAGAGGTGCTTTGTTCAACAAAAGATTTTTTCAGTTCCTTCGTTGACAATGGTACATCTAAATATATATATGTATATATTTTTCCCCCCAGGTACCGGAGAAGGGGATCCATTCCCGACAGCTTCACTGAGGAATTTGCACGACAATGCTCCCACCGTGACACAGGAGCTTGGTCCAGAGACCGGCAGGGGATCTGCGTCCCCCCCGGATGCATCGTGGGATTTGCGGGTGTCGGGACCGCTCAGGATCAGGCCTGGTCATTTGACAGGCAAAATAAACGTGGGAAATGCACCAGTAAGGTGACGTTCACCGCGGGAGGTGGCCCAGCATTTCCTCGGTGGTTGGGGAAGAGTGCACGGAAAGAGTTGCTCTTGTTTTTGCAAAATCTTTCAGTTTTTGAAAGTGCTACTCTGTCTCTACTAATGCCAAAGATGTTGAAAATAACCTTCTTTTTTACCCCTAAGCGTTCTGTTTCTTTCCTTTAGGACTTTCCATTTATTTTTCAATAACTCAGAATCTGCACGGAGTGGGTGCGGGAGGAGTATTTGAAACTACTGCTATTGTTTTTCTCTCAAATCATGATACTATTTGATGCCCATAGCTGAAAATATCAGCCTGAATTTTAGAAATAAGCTGTCCAGCTTTCAGTAACACATCTGAGCACAGATTTCTGTGTGAGCATATGTTTCAGTCCTGTTCTTTGAATTTAAGCATGCTGAAGGGGTTTCCAGGATCAAGACCTGGGAGTTCATGCAAAATGAAAGGATTTCCCCTCTTTCCTCGCAGAAGCTCTGTGGCAACCCAGAAGACAGTCTGGACCAGGAGAGGTTTTGCTGTTTGAGGCTCCTTAGGGCTGAGGTCAATGTTAAAGACGAATAGAAGAGACGCACTCTTCCGTTGCATGATTTATCACTTGCCAAAACGTACTCGAGAAAAAAAACAAGCCAGGGAGGGGGGAGGAGAGCAACCACGGCAGAAGAAAAGATGATCTTCTTGGCAGCTCCTCAGTTATGATGCCAGCGGTGTTTCAGAGCAGTTGGAATAAAAACATTCCCAAATCTGATTTCATTAAATATAATTTCTTTCTCTTGCTTTACACACACTGTTTTGCTTCCCCATTTCCCCCGCTGAGGACGCGATCATTTTTGCACCACCAGAACTGAGAAAATAGCAAGCAACATCTCTTTAAATTCCTGAATAGCCTGGATCTTCTTCCCTCACGCACACAGCCAAAGTTTACAAATGCTGCCATTTCGGGTCTCTCCTGCACAAATACACTCGGCATCAATGTTGCGGGGCTGAGGCACAGGAGAGCAGAGTCTGCCTCTGTGGGGAGAAAAATAAAGTCAGCAAATGCTCTGAGGTTGAGACCTTGAACGTCAGATTTGAGCCGGGAGCCAGCTCCTGATTTATAAACCCAGCGGGAAGAGTTGTGGATGGAAGCTGGGCACCTCCGCACACTTGCTCTGGCCGGGCAACGCTGCTGTCAGGTCTTACCAGGCAGCGAGAAGAAACGGCTTCTTTTCTTCCCTTGAGTCATTGGCAGCTTTTGGATGTTGCTGCCATCTCAGAGCTTTTCCCCAGGTCTAAGTTACTGCTTTTGCAATTCATTTTTCTCGGCTTCTCCTGAATTTCTCAGGCATGTATTGCCACAGTAACTAAGTTTCATTACGTAACTGGGACTCACCCCTTCTGCCCCAAAGAAATTAAGTATGTCCCTCCTTTACCCTGCTCCATCTATGTTCTCAGACACAAGAGCCGCCAATCTCTTCCGCTTTTCCATTATTCAGGGAAAAACACAGTTAAGATATGAGCAGAAGTTTCCTTTTCCATACGTCTTTGCATAGTAAGAATGACACTCAAAATAACTCCATTTCTATCCCCAGAAAGAATCTAAGTCTCAAAGTCCATTAGGCATTTTGAGGATGCCACAGATAAGTGCCCAGATGTTGCAGCCAAGGCTGACTGTGGCAGAACCAGATGTTTGCACATGATTTGCAGTGCAAATTGAGGCTATCATCTTCTTTGCTCTCTGGGACTTCTCCGATATTCCCTCACACCTGGGAGGCCAAAGCCAAGGGCTAGTAGCCCAATTTCTAAAGCAGGGAGCAGAGGGGAGATGCCATTCCTGAGACATCACAGGCCAGGACACTCTTCTGAACCAGAACCAAAACCTCCTAGTAGACAACAACGGATGGGTCATTTCCGAGTGTAGTATGGTGCGCTGGCTTGTCCTGCTGCACTGATAATCACTGGTAGTCCATTAGGGCAACCTCAAAGCCTCTGATACCTGTGCAGTGTTTTCACACGATCCATATTTTAGTAGCCAGCATGTTCTTGGTGGTCTTTAAGAGCTCTGGGACCATTCACAAGCTATCTTCTGACCTGTTTCCAGCGCGCTGAAACTTTAATTTCAACCCTTTTTCTCTGGGATGCATCACACCCAGTATATTGCCATAGGAACATCATACATCTCTTGAACCTGACTACAGTAGGTATAGGTAGATAAACAGATACATGAACAGATATTTTTACATGCCTGTGTTTATAGGAGAAGGAGATGAAGTGCGTGTTGAATGGATGCATCGTGGACATGTGCGTGTGTCTGCAGGTTTGTGCATGGAAGATTATATGGCCAGCTAGGTAGAGCACATCCAAAGGCAGAGACCCAGGTTTAATACTTGTCTGCTACCGATCTTCACCTCTGCTTCCTCTCCCTGTCTTTGCCTTCTTGGTGTGTCTGGGACACAAATGCTGTAGAGCAGTTCATTCAGCACAGAGTCCCCAGAAAGGAATGTCTGAAAGGGTTTGGGTGCATCAACCTCCAAAATGAACATTTTTACTGAAAAAGCCCACTAGCAAAGTTTGGGGTTTGCTTGGTTTTGGCTGCAGTGACACATCTTTGTTTGTGCCACTGCAATTCTCTGCACACACTCGCAGATAAAAAGGGATGGAGAACAAATGCTATGGTAGATACCGGATTTATGACATGTCAGGTTTAAATAGCACCCATAAGGCTTAAAACAGCAGCAATGGGGAATCCATTTTTCAATCCTTGCGAGCACACAGAGCTTTCGTCGCTGGCTAGGCTGATGCTGGGTGCCAGTATCATGAATTCCTCATGCCAGGAGGTGATGTCTCTGCCTCCTCATGTGTGACTTCAGGTTCTTTTGTGGGCTCTTTCTAAAGTCTAAAAATGGACTAAAATAGCAACCATGCTACTTAACAGTATCCGATGACTAGAGACAGCCCTTAGATACCAATTAACCTTTGTGCCAGTATTAGTCTGGTGTACATACTCCCGTCAGGATTGCAACTGCTGAATAATTAATCCCCGGGACTAAACAAACCGTTGCCACACTGTGCTCAGCTTCCACTACTGTTAGTTGTGATCCGATGTCTAATTTTTGTCTTTGACTGCTTGCCACTTTTTAAGGAATACCTTTACTTTATTTGAATATGATTGTATTCTTTTCTTTGATATACTGAATGGGTGAACAGCTTTTTGTCATAGCTAATATAGTGGCAAGGAAGGAAGGAAGGAAAGAAGGAAGGAAGGGAGGAGAGAAAGAAGGCAGAAAGGAAGGGAGGGAAGGAGGGAGGAAGGAAGGAGAGAGAGAAAGAAAGAGAGAAAGAGAGAGTAAGAGAGGGAGAGAAAGAGAAAGAGAGAGGAAGAAAGAAAGAGAAAGAAAGAAAACAAAAGAAAGAAAGAGAAAGAAAGAGAAAGAAAGAGAAAGAAGGAAAAGAAAGAAAGCCTCCCTGTAGCAGAACGAAAATCTCATTTTGATAGCTAATTGAGGAGAAATGCATTTTGGTTACAATGATGGTTTGGTCTGCTGTACAATTTTGCACAAAACTCCAAAATTAAAAATTACCTCCAGGGAGTAATTTTTTATTTTATTTTTGCAAATATTAGATAGCCCATTTCCATCTTATTGAACATATTGTCACTCTAAACTGGCAGCTCGTTTGTTATTCTCAGAGCATTCTAAAGATACAGAAATAATACTACAGAGAATACAAATGGCTACACGTTTCATGAACGCTTTCCAGGATATAAATTTGTAGTCATGGAAGAATTTACAGATACATCATTGTTTTGTTTTCGAGTCAAAGAAATATACTCTTACATTTCATGCGTAAAATTGTATGCACTGCTCTGTGGCACACATATCAATTAATAATAGAGAGTAATAATAAAAATACAGGGCCAAATTTTGTGGTCCTTTGAGCTTTGGCAGGCAAAATTCTCACAGCTGTTCAAGAACTGCCTAAAAGGAGTAAAAATGTATTTATCTTTGTGAGTTGTTTCATTTAATTTTGTTAGTTAAATAGTACTGACAAACTCACTTTTTAACATGTTCGGTAGAAATTGTGGGAGACCTGAACTGTAAAGCAAACACCAATCACACCTCCAGTTAATTTGGCAATGATGTTCTTTAATCTTTCATACCTAGAATACCTTCTACCAGATGTTAGTTACCTATAAAAGAAGAAAGCTCACACGAGCATCAAAGAAGCTGTCTCATTCATCATATGATTTGGAAACGTCGCAAGATCACGCCATGTATGCGGGTGACACGACACATTCGGGAAGGCAGAAAGAGACAATGAAGGATTTAAAAGGCAAAATGGGAATTGTAACCCACCGGGGAATCTGCTCGAATATCCGTCGATGCCTCGCTTGTGGTGGGAGGTTTGCCCCAATCAGGAGTCTGGGCATTGGGTCCTATGTACTTACTTTTCATTATTCTTAAAATCAATAAGTAGATACTGACTACTCTTAACGTGAATATCAAGATTAATTGACCCAAGTGGTAAATATTGATCCAGGAACAGCCAATCGATCGCCAAGGGATGATAAATCTTAAAGTTGATAGGAACAAGAAGCCATGGGCAGAGTCGCCCAGAATTTACAGGGTGGGAAGGAGGACAAATCCTCCCATCCTTTCCCCAAAGGGAATCCTCCCAGAACCCACAGCTTCTCCCTTTCAAGTGCGGCTCAGGTGAGGGTTTTTTTACATTCATTGGGCAAAATCGGGTTGTGTGGCTATTGCGGGGGGTGGTGGAAGAGAGGTCCAGGTTGAGTCTTCCTCCAACAGGACTGACTTGGACAGAAGTATCTGAGGATCTGTTGTGATAACAAACTCCAGAAATGCTCCTGATTTCTTTGGGCACTGGAGCTTTTTTTAACTAACACTTTAAAGAAATCCCAAGATTTGGAGCTTCTGGCGCTGTCTCTGGAAGATTTCTTGACAGTCTAGAAAGAATTTCTTTACAGACTTTCCTTCTTCTTTTCCTGAGCAGCATCTCTGTACCTCTTTAGCCACATTCTCTTTCCCGTTACCCTTCCCAAGCCTCCGCGTCCGTGATGCTTCTTTGAAGGGGAAACCACCAGGGAACTGCCAAGCAGCATCTAGTCCACTGAGATGTGAAATATTTGTATTTTAATTGCATCCTTTGTTCTTATTTCTAATAAAGGATGATATTATGAGGCCTGAGGGCCATGTTCCTCTTTCTAGGGATTGTTACTGTAGGTTAATAGGAAAAATTCCACGTGATGTTTTTCTTTCCAATAAGCTTCCAAGAAAAATGTCCTTCAGCGTGCAGAAATATCCTACCTCCCTTCATAACCTCAGATCCAGGGGAATATAGCTGAGAGCTCTTTCCTTAAGCACTGCTTTCTATCCTGCATTTACTCTTCAGTCTTATTTTAGACTCACATGAATGACACTTGGAGGCAAGAAAGAGAAGGGAATTTTCAAAAAACTGTGCAGGAGGCAAGGGTACAAAACCAATTATTTGTTAATAGGTTTTGTCCACACACCTCCTGTGCATCATTTGGAACATTTACCCTTTAGGCAGTGAAGAGCAATCAGGTGAGAAATTTGGGTTTGCCTCTTGCCAGACGGGCTTGACAACTTCATGCTGAACTTTCGCTCCCTATGTCTGCCTTTGCAAAACAGGAGCGTGTTTCACTTTAAGCAAAATGCCTAGAACACGATTTTTTTTTCTCAAAACATGGGGTTGATACTCCCCAAAATGTATATAAATACATATGTATATAAATATTGTCAATTTGTAAATGCACGTGTATGTGTATTACCAGTGTATGAAGTGGCCTTGCAGTTGCACTGCAAGAGGGGCATCCAGTGAGTATGAATTTGAAAGCAGTGAGAATTCCGTTAAAAAAAGAACAGATAACTGAAAAAATGACAGCTAAGCAAAGGGAAATGACATTTTGGATAGATTCTCAAACATCACTTGCATCTGTAGTGACTCAAGTGTTTGTTATTAACACACAGATTTGCTAGTGCCAATTGACCCACAAGTGTTTGTGGGCTTTGTTTCAATGTGAACTATAATCCTCAGGATGCCACTGAGGAAGAAGTTTCTTAGAGTGCCCTAGAAGCACGAGGCAGCACTGTCCTCATTTCATGCAAGGAAAAATACTGGTTAAGAGACCTGTCAGATATCAGGCAGTGAGTCAGTTGGCAAGACTGGAAAAAGTTCCCTAGTTGTGCACCGTTGTTCAACCATATTCTGGTTATCTGATTGCTTTGGCATGCTGAACTGAGTCAGGAAACACCTAAGAATGCTGAAATTTCTGGGACTCATTCATTATGATAAATCAAAATATTTGCAAGAAAATCTTTCTCCGGGGAGGAACTGCAGTCATGGGGACCAGAGTTTTAAACTACTTAGGTGCTTGTTTGCTGATATGCGTCCAATACATTCTTCAAAAGCACTGATGTGCTTCTCTCTTCGAAGCCAAAGGGCATTAAAAGCCTGAGTGCTTCTGAAGAGTCAGTTATGTACCGAAATCTACCTCTAGATGGCTAAAAACCAAAACAGTTTAGCTTTAATTTCTATGGCCATTGGAGTATAGCTGGTTGATATAACCTATGTGAACTGTCTTGAGTAAATGCTGATCAAGAACTCAGGTCACAAACTTATGTGTACAGCACTGGGTTTATCATAGAGCAGAGAGGACCAGAAAAATAAGGTTCTTAATCAGCTGATGTGAGAAAGAACTAATGAAACAGAGCTGGATACGAATTTCTCCCAATGGACCTTTCCAACTCCCATTTTTTCTGTACAATTTCAATGTTTGAAGACAAATTAATCACAGATTTGAGCTTCAGTCAATAGTGTATGTTCCTCAAAATAAAGAGAGGCTTTGTTTTCTGGTTGCCCATCAGGTTGCAACCAGGCGCAGGCACAAAATGTACTGACAGCAGCAGGATGATGAAGATGACGGGCTGTGTGATTGTGCCAAAGAGCTGATTTCTCCTCATTTAAAAGAGCAAAGCAAGCTGGGAGTCGAGACCTGTGCTCACCCCTCGTACCTCCTCAAAGCCTGACCTGTATTTAGCACATGCAAAGGGCTCTTGCAGCCTAACACGAGAGGCAGAGCATCTCAGAGCAGCACCGATCCCTTTCCTTGATTAATGGCATAGCCAGGACCAGCACCCGAGTCCTGCCAGTGTTGTAAACAACCACAGACCATACTTGTACGTTACCTGTAAAACCTCTGTTAACAACTAATAAAGCAGAAAGAGTTAATTTATCAGTACCAGGTAGCTAACCTACCTGGCAAGATTTCCCTCCATCACCCTCAGGTAAGTGTAGGTGTTGGACATTAAAAGTTGGCAGGAGGCACAGTGAGGCAGACGATTAGCAGTAGCAAGGAAGCATCGCAGCCTGCCAGAGTTTTATTGAGGCGGGTCATAAAATGCTTTTGTTCACATTTTCCAAGATTCATTGGCAATCTTGTAATTGATGAGAGAGCTAAGAGAAAAAACACATCTCTCAAGCACTGCGCAAGGCTCCCCACACCATTGATAATGACCTACTTGCATTTACAAGAAATAAGTTCCAGCATCCTTTTATTGATACAAAACTGCCCACCATTGAGGAAGTCCAAACAGCTCGGCAGAAGCTAAAGATAAATAAAGCTATTAAAACCTGCTCCATTCCTCCTGAGTTGCTAAAGTCTGCGGCCTCTTAATTGCTACAAAGCTATAGATGCTGTCCAAACTCATTTGAAAGAATGATCATATACTCAATAACCAGCACATTGGAATAGTAATAATAAAATACCACAGAAGAGGAAAGATGACTAAGCAAAAATGCCTTGCTTAGTGTAATTCTATTTTTAATACCTGGCAACTTCTGCCTGAGCGATGCTCTGAAGATTTGCTATCAGAGTGATTCCCGTGACAAAATGATCTTAGAGACAGTCAATAATTTTGAATGTGCATCCACAGCTTGATGTTTTTGTAGGGTCAAATCCTAGGGAGTTCATTTAGCCTTCACCGTGACTCCTATAGACGATTAGCATGAAAAGGGACTTGGCAAATGCCTCTTGTTTCACATTTTGGCTCCCGTGAGTGGGTTTTTTAATTCTGATTTGCTCTTCTTTGGTTCTTTCATTCTGTCGCAGAACAGTTGGACAGGAGGACCTTGTGGTCCTCCACAAAGACCCCTTTGCAAGGAAGGACGGCAGGTATCCTCCCTGCGGACACCACCTCCACAAGGGCAGGCTGAATACCTGCAGCAGGGCCACACCGCAAATGCTCTTAGCACTGAACACCCCTGAGGTTCAGGACACCTCAAAACAGCGAGCAGGTTGCCCCAGGCCCTGTGGCTCTCCTGCTAATTGACTGGCTAATCCGGCTTTTCTTCTGCAGACTGACCATGCTTCCCTTCAGGGTCCTTTGCAAATGACTCAGGGTCCAGGCAAACACTGGCTCATGCAAATAGCTCATCAGATCTAAATTCCACCAAAATTCATAATGACCTTTCCGAACCTACCACACATCTGGGCCATTAAACTCTATTCTACACCACCAACTCCAAAAGAGCCCATGCAGATTTACACCAGCTAGGGAGTTGGCCCATAAATGCCACTGCAGTTTCAGCGTGCTGCAGTGATGATGGAGAAAAGATCATTTAAAGATATCACATTCTGCTGTATCCTACTAACCTGTTCCACAGAAAACTATCATGGATTTGTAGATCTTCCCATAAGTCACCATAAAAGCATGCCATTTTTCTCTGATCTTTAATTCCTTGAGTAGCTACTTCCTTAATTGTAGTTTACAGATAATTCCAGGTAGAGCAGGCATCATTAAAACCTCATTTGTCACTCCATAGTGACTGCAGTAACGTAGTGTCTCCTACTGTAACTAGTAGAAGGCTCCACAATAATTGCACATCCCCAGGCAGTGAACACCGAGAGTTTAATGGTGCCAACTGTAACTCTGTGTATGTTGTAGCAGAAGGATAAAAGCCCAGGGCGCATAGTACAGAGCGTGCTAACACGGCAAATCATCTTCTGGCGGATAACACCTTCCCAGATCTCTAATCCTTGAGCTGCTAACCTGGTCCTGAGATTCAAGTCTAGGCTCTAATGTAGGAAAAGCCCAATCCAAAGAGATGTGCATCTTCTCACGCCAGGGCTGATTAGAGCCACAGGGCTCAACTCATCGGAAGCCACACACAAGTGCAGAAGGCGGGAGCAGATTTGCTCTGGGCTCTTCCTCTTGTCGAAGGATGGAGGTGCTTGCCAAAGGAGCTGCAGCCACCTGCAAGCGGAGGGAGATGGCATTAAAAGGTTGCCTTTTGAGACTGAGAGCGCGCCACTTAAAATGTGACTGTCAGGACGGTAAATGTATTAAAGCAAATTAAATCCACTGGAGTGAGGGGAATGTTACAAGGAGAGAAGATAGCTTGTGTGGTTTGTATCATCGGGAGAGAAAGCAGCGGAGCAAAGCAAACTTTCACACCACCATTTATTAAGATTACACACAGCACTTTTCTCCCTTGCTTTAGAAACATTAACAGATCATTGGCCCTGTTCTCATCTCATCAGTAGGGAAACAGCGGCGCAGGATTAAGTGGCAATTTTAAGGGGAAGCAGATAGCTACAGGGAGCCCATGGGAGCCAGGACCAGAGCTGCAGGTAGAAATCCCAGTTACTTTGCACAGATATCGATCTGCTGGACCAAGGGGATGCGCAGCCTTGCAGCTGGCCTATTTAGTATAGGGAAGTGCCCAGCCCTGCTCGTAACACCATGGGCTGCATCGCCTCACCTAAAGTAAAAACAAACGCCATCCCTCCAAATGCGTGTTTCAACTAATCTTGCACCAAGTGGAGCAAACGCCACCAAAATACTTAACTACCAAGCTTTGAAAGCACTGATTGAATCAGGCTCAAATATGAGAGTCGGCAAAGGAAGTCTGTCCCTCAGCAGGATCTGAAGTTTTCCCTTGCTTTTCCATTTTTATATAAAAAAATTACAGGGGCACCAGAAAGCAAATTTCCAGGTGGTGGTGGGGATTCTAACCATTTGGACATGAGCTGGCACTGATAGGAAAACAAGAACTTTTCTTGACTTCTTATGCTTCAATGTTTGTCATCCATGCATGGGATTTTAATCCATGTACTTAGTGATGGGTTAGGCAGAATAAAGCAAAAATCAGAGGCCTGATTAGTGGATGTGCATGAAGAAGGAGGAAGAGTTAGTATAATTAGAACATAATCAGTGGATGAATTGGGAATAATTACACCCAGGTCCATTGCTGTGATCTTTATTCTGTCAAAACTTTTGCTGGCTTTCAGCATCTTACTGTACCGCCCTAGGCCAGCCTGAGCCTTGGGTCTATCCATTGGGGCAAAAATAAGCGAAATATTTCCTCGGCTCAGATCTTGTGCTCCGCGCTAACAACAGCCTCGGGGAGGAAGGCCAGATGGGTCTCACCGCTGCCTCCTCCCCCAGGGATGTGCTGAGGATGGCTGCACGAAGAGCGCCCGCAGGTCTGCGTTTCCTGCGGGGAAACGCTGCGCGTTGCACCTCTCGCACGAGAGACCTGCCCTGGTTTCACGGCATCTGTGATTCTCTGCTCCCAGAGAAGCAGGAGGGCAGGAGTAGGAGGCCCTTCATGTGAACGAGGAATAAAAATGGCAATTTGCATATAATGAAAGGCATTCTGAGTCAATGCCATATCCAATGGAAGGAGTGGCGGGAATGGCAATGAAATTTATAAGTGGAAAACTCTTTAAGGCTTATTTGCCAAAAATGGTTATTTAGATACGTATTCTATTTATGCACGGTGCTCTGTACAGTGGTCTCCAAATGGTGCTTTTAGGTGAAACAACAGTACGCATAATAAATAAAAATAACAGGAGAGACCTGGAAAGCCATAAACTTGTGCCATTGCCAAGAACAGCATTGCTCAAATGCTGTTTTTAATCCTCTTCTGGTTTTTATGGGTCTGAAGACGTACCTTATTGCCTCACAGGGAACAACTAAACCTCATCAACTTATTCAAAATTCTTTTATGTTCAAAAAAAGGAAAAAAACAAGACAAGTAACTGGTATGAATCCCCTTCTGATAGAGCGGCACACACCTGCCTTTCATTCCCCCATCGCCAATACTATGTTCATTCTGGAAGCAGAATCTAGGCAAAAATGATGCTTCAGGTATTGATTAAACAAACATTAAAAATGTGCCCAAAATGGAGCACAACCAGACAATCATTTTGACAGGGGAGGGAGTAAGCATAAAACTGCTGGGAAAGCTTTGGAAATTATTTTGTGACTTTGGAAACACTCAGAGGTGGTATCCCAGTGGACCTCCCAAGGAGAGAAAGAGAGCCTGGCTATCAGATTAGTTTTGCAATGCATTTTAAGGGATGGAAAGACCTGTAAGACCATGCACCTCGAGCTGCATAAGCTGCAAGAACTTGTTTTTGTCTAGAGCACGCCTTCCGGAAAGGCATCGTTCCTGGTGTGATGCTGCTGAGGCTAGCATCACGCACAAAGCAGGTGGTGGCCTAGATCAGAAAATTAACAGAGGTGGCAAAATCATCACTGTCGGTGGGAGAGGCCAGATGGGTTTCAAAAAACGGGCTGCTCCAGAATATTCGCTTCACGAAGTGATACCCTCACCACATGCCTGGAAATGGAGGGAACTCCTCAATCACAAGTGACCATGGCCCCGCTGGCTGGGAGGGAGAAATGGGTGCTGTTAGTGTGCGATGTACCTGACCTGCTCTTGGCATTTACTCAAGGATCAAACAAATAGCTTCCTAAAAGTGCCCATTTCTCTCCTCAGACCAAAAACAGAGGTCAAGTGACTTACAGGATTTTGTGAGGCCTGGAGGACCTCAGTTTGCAGCAAGGCAGTAGATGCACTTTCTGCTGCATTTTAGCACTCGTGTGTTTACTCACGAAGAATGGGAACTAGATGCCATCTTTGGTATGGCTTTGCCCTGAAATGAAGCTTCCAGGAAGTGAGACATTCCCCTTTCCTACAGAACTATATAAATCTGTGTGCTTTTCCCACTCTCTTGACGTGACAAATTCAGAAAGGAGCAATAGTTGTAGGGACGTGTTTCCATGTGTGATACTTTGCATTTACAGCCAGCAGGCAGTTTACAAGTGCAGTGATTTCTCACTAGGGAGATCTGCCTCCACTGCCCATGGTGCAAGGGAGCACCAACCCCACCATCCCCTCCTGCGGTGCAGGACGTGCCCGCAGTACTGCTCTGCTCATACAGAGCATCCCCCCAACACACCCAAACTAGCCTCTCCTTTGGCCAAGGCACCAATATCTGGCCTATGAGTTGGGTGGCTGTGAAAGAAAGCCCCAGCGTGAAGACACCACCACTGCCGTCGTGATTTTCATCAATAAACTGGACCCACTGAATTCATTGCCATGTCCTAGGAGCCAGGTACGCAGTCTCTCCCTCCTCCTCCTCTTCTCTCTGACAGCACACTCCCCTCCTCACACCCACACATCTCCTGTCCTGCAGGATTATCTTCATGCAAAAGGTCATCTAGATCTGAGGTGTCCAAACAAAAGGTCAAAGTCAGGTGTTCCCCAGGAAGAAGTTACCCTTGGGGCAGAAGATGCAGATATTTAGTAATGCTTGGTGATTTAAAGGTTCCTCCTCTCTCTGCAGCTCCCATAATTTGGCAATACTTACCTTTAATAAGGTATTGCCAAAGGCTTCCAGTCCCACTTACCTCAGTTCTGAGTTCCAGCATGATTCAAACGAAGCCCAAACCTTGGGCAGGATGCGTAGGGGACCAGATGGTTGTGTTTTATATCTCTGTCATACGAGGGAGTTTATTGGAAAAGCGCTGAAATCTCTGTCTCTCTTGCCCACACTAATAAAATAAACTTGGGCCCGTGACTAGGTAAAAAATGTTTATAGCAAAATTTTTTTTAGGGCCTGATTTTGGAAAGAGCAGATGACAGGAACTTCAGATGCTCAGCTCTGCTAATATCTGGCCTCTTCATGGAGGTGTTTAACCTGATCTTTCCAAAATCTGGCCACTTAATCAGGTTCTAGAAGGAAACTATTATATGGATTTAGAAAAATCTAGCCCAGTAATTAATTACTCTTGGGGGTGTCTGTTTGGCGATAGCATTTCAAAGACCTCCACAGTAAATTGCAAGATAACAAGAAAAATGATAGCCCTTTAATTTTTGATCTAATCAAACAGCTTTTATTTACATGATCTACTAGTTAGTTCCACCATATTGAAGCTGACAGACTGTCCAAGTTACTTCAGTCCCTAATTACTGAAATGAAGCAAGCACCTCCGCTGAATGACGTGTATTTTTTCCTGTCACCATAAAAGAGACCCCCCTCCGGGTGATTTAATCAGACCCATGTCCTTTCTGTAAATAACATTTAATCATCTTAGCCAACCTCATTTTTATAACGGCCTCTTTCACTGGAGCTCAGAAAGATATTAATCCATGATCACAGACGCAAAAAAAGGATTGTTTCTCAGGATCAGGAGATACTTGCATTCTTTTGATGGCTTATTTACAAGGAATTATTTTCAAGATCAGATTAAATGAGTGCACCACAGAAAAATTTGTGCATTTTTTCCAAAGCTTGTCCTTGTTCCCATCCAGCAGTTGATCCATATGAGCTTGCACCTTCTGGCAACAACCCGTGATGGCACATCGCTAACTTTGTAACCTGCTCTGGGCTATGGTTTCTCACAGCGCTCTTCTTAAATTAATAAGGATTTTTAAAAATCATCAGGAAACTTAAGAACTCTTCTCAACTCTTGTGTTACTCGGCAAAAACTTCAGTCACAAACTTTCCCCAAATACATGATATTTCCTCAGCACTGGGGAACCTTCAGAGCATTCCCAGCCCCATCCAGCTCCAGGTAGAGAGCAGGAGCGCAGGATGGCTCCATGTGCTGCATGCAATAGTGAGAAGTACAAATACAATCAACTTTTTAAGAGCTTGATCAATTCATATAAACCCTTGGTATTATGAAACAAATAAAAGAAGAACTAGTTTATGTTCTTTCATAGCTCTAAAAGGTACCATGGGTGAAACTGTATTTAAACAATACGAATTTCCTCTCAAAATACTATGATTAAATTTTGGCCATTTGGCCAGAATAAGTTTGTTATAACATGAGCCACATGGTGCAGCGCTATCTGGTTTCACCCACAGGGAGAAGAACGAACTTTTCTGTAGCATAGCTACTCCAGTAAAATACATTTTTCTTTATGTGCTAATGTGAAATGGGATACTATAATGAAAAAACAAAATGAAAAGCCATGAAGATCAGGGTGGGCATAGAAGATATGTAAAGCTGTTTTAAAAGATTAGAAGGGACAGGGAACAGAAATGTTCCGCAAATTCATGGAAACATTAACAATAAGATCTGGAGACCAAAGGGAGCAATTTGGTGTCTCAATGCTAAAAGAGCAATTCAAAGATCAGGGACCTCCATGGGAGATTTTGCCTTGAAAGAAGTTTTTTCTACATATCCTTTTTACTAGGAAATCCAGAGACAACACTTCCAGAAAGACAGACTAAAAGATAACTTAGATGAAAAAATATACATCAGGTAAATGTGAAATGCTCAGAAAGAAAACAAATGTCACATCTGGAGATTTCCTCTAAAATCAAGAAATACTTGGCATCCAATACCTCAGAGGACTGTGCCAGAAGACCTGGAATCTGACTACAGAAATGGTGTCTAAACCTTGCAGGGAATCACTGGCATCCCTCCCCAACACCCACCAACCAAATTTCCCTTTCTGGAAAATCAGGTCACTGATCCAGAGTAAAAGTTTAAAGGAGAAAAGGGAAGAGCCAAGTTATTAACTTTATGTATATTCAGAGCTTGAAATAATTTCCCCTTGACAATTTTAAAGCACATATCCCAGCTCGCATTTGGCTGCCTTTCACAGATCAGTATGACTAGGAGAACGAGTTTCAGGTCTGCTTGACATCAGCACCGGTTTCACCACCCACTTCAAGAGCTGCAAAGCCAGCCCTCACTCTGGAGCTCCAAAACACCAATGCTGCAGGTCTGTCCCACCAAGTGGATGGGCTACCAAACTCCTTAAATATGTGCTGGGACAACCCCAGCTATTCAAAAGTGCATCTTTTACTCTAGTTGCCTATAGCAAACCAGAAACAGAGCAAGACATTGTCTTCTCTGGTACTTAGGGGTCTCAGAGTGTTTTTTAGGATTCTTATTCTGCTTTCAAACTCCATGGTGGGATATGAATAAACATTATATTGCCAAATCTTCTGTAAAATGAGTATCAGAGAAGCCAAGGAAGGTGCTTAGGGAAGCCAAGAGCTGGTGGAAGAGGCAAAGCCACGGTGCAAACTCCATGACTCTTAGGTCTTCCCTTAAATTACTAAAATAGTCTTGAACTCAAAGGAAGTGTCCTTGTTTAGCCAGTTCAAATACTCCTGAACAGGGAAATGAACTCCACCGCAAAACCTGATTTTCCTCACTTCAGTGACAGAGTATATACTACTAAAGAGGGCTGCACAGACAAGCTTCCTGCTTTGTATGTCTCTAACGGGCAGGAGTTGCGTTTCCCAGATTCAGGCTTGGATTTTGGAGACACAGCAACATTAGCATTGGCTAATAGTCAAAGCGACCGAACGAAGAGAAGAAGGAGACTCTTGTATCTTCCACATACAACCTCCTGGGGGAGCTTCGCAGCTCAACGTGCTCAATTTGCAAATGAAGACCACCTTTGCAAGTACAGTCTTGTATCCATATCTAGTGCTGTGCTCCTTTGTTTCCTGCCTTACGGCAGCTCAAAAATGACAACAAAAAGGATGAAGCATGAGCAAGCAAGTGCCTTCTGCACTGAGAAGAATGGGAAAAAATGTTTGACTTAATGGCAGTAATTCCTTTCCCAAAATAGTCCTGAATCTCCTTTGCTGCTGCAGTAGGCTTAAGATCATGTAGGAATGTGGAGTTATTATTATGTTATTTCATTACAGCAGTATTAGGGTTTATGATTCTCACGTATTTCTCATCCCAGACAAGAGGGTACAACCAGCCATTCATCCATACAAACACAGGCATGGCTCACGCAAACGCTCTGCCTCCCCAGCAGCTGCCGCCATGCAACTTTGATGATTATACCTCTCGTGATAAGATCTACAAAACTTCCAAAAGTTGTGCTGACATAGCAATAATCTGGAAATATCCCTTTGGAGGAGCCTATTGATTGCCGCTGTGGGCGGATTATACAAGGAATCTATCTTAATTACCAGAAACTATCTACTTGGAATGGCCAGCAATGTAGCAAAAATGCTACACGAGGAGATCCATTACTCTCAGGGAAAGGTCAATCCGATAGGATGTATGTTTGCATTCAGGTCAAGTGATGGCTAGTCCATCACCACGCTCTCTTCTCACTGCCCTGTCAGCTCCGTAATGGCTTCACCTCTCCTCCGTACCTCTCACCTCCCTCTCCCCAGCGCCAGACGGATAACACGAATTAGGGCAGCTGGAGGTAACGGGGCACGGCTGTATTATCGCAGATGATAAACAGTGTCAAAGACAATTACGGGAGCTGCAGAGAGAGGAGGAACCTCTGAAACATGGCTCTTTCTTTCCAGGCTATGGAAGGACCATAAGGACCATAAGGAGAGCAGAAAAGGGGAGGTGGAAGAAGGAGAACAGCTTTGCTGCCTCTTCCTCTGCAAAAAGCTTTCTCCCCTTTGAGCATTTCTCTGCTCTGTTGGAAACCCAGATCTGAAGAAGTGCCACAGAGCAGGGCAGGGAGACCTGAGCAGAAGGGACCTCACCGCAATGGGAGCAAGACAGGGTTCAGAAAGGAGTTTCGTGTTGGTGGAGGCACAGACATATCCAAAATGGTCATAATTACCTCTGTCAGCACCCAGCTAAATGATATTAATGTTAGGCAAAGAAGCTTGCTAGAGGCTTGCTGCTCTAGTCTCAGGCACTAAGGAAGGGTGTGCTCAACACCCCTGCTCAATGCCCAGGGGCAATGTGGAAAATTCAGGTGCCACCCAGGATCCTCCAGAGCATGTGCAAAACTCAGATTTTCAGAGGCTTATAAATTGCCTGGGTTTGGGTGGCTTTTTCCACAGGAGTGGCAAAAGACAAACGCCTCGCTCCAGCATTATGCCTTGCCTGATCTCACACCTGTGGGCACTTTGGAGCCACCTCTAATGAGAAGCAAAATGCGTTTACCCCGAGAGCAATGTCATATGGAAACAGGAATAGTTTTGAATCAATTTTGACTTTTCTCCCCCAAGCTAACACATTTGGGAGGAGAGCAGAAGCCAGGCTAGAAAAAGTGAAGCTTGCTCATCATTGCACTTCTGCAAAGCCACTGGTGAGTTCCCCCTTGGCATGGCCACCAACCTGGAATACCTTCAAGGTCTCTCCCCTTCTTTCACTCCCATTCCCCATCTATTTCACAAAAAGACTCCATCTGGAATGGAAGCCAAAAGGATTTTGCAAAATTGGATCTTCCCACCTCTGCCTACCAACTCTTCCCATCACAACCCTCCCAAAATTTTTTGGGAACCAGCACAGACACTTTCTAGGTAACCAGCATGGGTGTACTCCAGCAGTCTTAGTGATGGCCTCATTTGGAATTGCTTTATTAATATTTATTAAGCGATCACTAGCTGCAGGTACATTCTTTAATAACTTATTTATAAAGCATGCTATAAAACACATTAAAAATACATTCTTTAACAGATAACGCCATAACAAGGTGCTGTAAAGCAAATGACAAAACGTAAATGACAGTTGTACCTGATCTGAAAACTCACTGGAGGCCAGGAGCAAGGAAGAGAGAGAGAAGAGGAAGCCGTTCCTAACATGACTGAGAACTAAGATTACCTTTTGGTGGAGCAGAGGATTCAGTAAAATGACATTTAAAAGGATAAATACAGAGCACTGGCCTGTTTCAACCTGTGGCTATGGATGAGCAGAGGGGAAAGCATGGTTGCCAGAAAAATATTTCCAGGCAGGGTGTGAAAGGGCTCCTAGTGATGGATCCCCCAGGATCCCCTTCAGGTACCTCTGCGCCTGCTGCTTTCCACTCTCCCGTTCTTCCCTTTCCTCCATGCTCTCCTCCTCCTCCTCTCCCCCTTTTTCCCTCTCTCACGTTCCTGTGCTTTGTCCTTCATCTTTTTGGCTTGTCTGTGATATTTTCTCACCCCGGTCCAGAGGGTGAGAAATGGTCTGGCAAGGACTACGTCCAGCAACAGATCCCAGCAAGGGCTTTTGCCCTGCTGCACCACGTGTGTCTCTCTATATATATATTTATATTCCCTCTCTTGCCTAACACAGCCGTGTTACTGAGGGTGCCAGGCAATGTCTTGACTCCATCTTCAGTGCCTCTGGACAATTTGGTTAAGCTTTATAAAAGGGTTACGGAAAGGCTACGCCTACCTGTACTTACCTTCCAGAAAATAGCTCCTAACCGGCCAAGTGTACCAAAACCCAGCCACAAAAACAGCGGGCACATGCCACTTTTCTTTTTACCTGCCTTTTTCTCTCACTCTGGAGCAAGGAAATGTCAATTTTTTAACTGTGGGAGAGTCCAGCCGTCTGTCAGACAGGTTTGTCCATCTGCGCCAGCTGCCCCGGTTCCCGTCAGAGCAAGGGAGGAAGATCGGCACGTCCAAGGGACGGCTCCCAGGAGCCTGGGGTGGGCAAATCCTGCCCCCGACAAGCTCCTGGGTCAGGCCCTCCAATCCTGCAAGTCTCTGCCCTTGCAAGAGAAATGACCCTTTTTTAGGCTTCGCCAAATATTTGTGAGCAACGTTAATTTGTGTGCGTGTTTGGACCACAGCTCCGATTCCCGAGGTTTGCACGGTCAAGGAGAGGCCGGAGAGGGGCCGCGGGTCCTGCCCAGCCCTTTGCATCAGCCACATTTCCAGCTCTGAGGTCTTCTCGTGTGATCCATGAGCTAAAAAAATGGAGACAGCAAATATTTGCTGAGATATTAAAAAAAAAAAAAAAAAAAGCCACTCATGGAAAAGCACAATTTGTTCCCAGACAGAACCCGGAGCTGACCTGGCCAAGATGTTATTTGCCACCAAAAACCTCTCTCCCATTTTCACCTGGGATCCCAAGGACATTCCATTTTTTTGTGAAACCAGCCTCGATTCAGGACACCTCGGTCTCTTCATTTCCTCCTTCCAGGGTTATTAAAACCTCTCTCACAGCCTTTTCCCTTTCCCTCTCCCCTCTCCTCCTGCTGCAAGCTAAAATGGCAAGACTAATTTCATTTCTTTTGCTTTAGTTTGTCTATCTGTGACAACCCTTTTCATGCATTTAATTCATTCTCAATTTCTCATAATCAGGCAAAAGGTGTCCCCTAAGGTTAGGAGAGAGCTTGTCAAAAAGGCAGCGTAAATTTGCAGAGGTAATCACCAGTCTATCTCCTTTTCCCACTGCCCGTGGAACTATTAACTAATATCACCGTCTAATCTTTTTTGTACTTATTTATTTTGCAGCGAGAAACTAGTGTTATAAACACCCCTACTGTCAAAACTTGTCATCCTCATTACCTCAAGGCGGGCTCCATCTCAGTTATTCTAATTTCATAGTTTCTCGAATTTACAGCCGCTGGAAATTGAGTACAAAATCCATTATCATTTGTATATTTTAATTATGCAAATGAGGCAGCTCAGCTGCTCTGGCCGGGACCTGCAGGGATGCCTAACTTCAGTCTGGGTGATTACAATTTATCCAGTCGAGTCACTTTAATTGTAACAAGCTAATTACATTGTTTCATTTGGCTTTAACAAAAGAAGAGGAGACGGAAGGCGCCTAATGGCAAAGGCCCGGCGTCGCGCGGCTCCTTGCGGGCGAGCGCCCCGGCGCCGACGCCAGCCCCGTCCCCGCACGCCTGCACCGAGCGCGTCGGAGCAGCCCAGGAAATTCGGGAAAATCCGGGAAATTCGGGAAAAGGCGCTCGCCGGGCTCCTCCGTCGCCGGCTCGGAGCGAGCCGTCGCCAACCACGGCGCTCGCAGCCTCGAGGGCTGGATTGATCCCTCCGGATGAGCCGAAATAGGAACCCTAGGAGCCGTCAAGAGTGAGCCGGCTTGTGCCTCATCAACTCCCCCAGCACCTATAGGGAGAACCAATGTGCACGTATTAAGGACCGACTTTGGTAGGGTAAATCCCAGCCCCGCTTCCCGGGGTTGGGAATAATCCTGTACCGCTGCTCCCGCAATCCCGACGGCCCCTGAGAACCCCTGGGAAAAAGCGATGGGATTTCACAGAGACGCCTCTGAGCCTCAGCTAAGGTCTCCAGCACTGTTAGGTGAAGCCCCTAGGTGTCAACCCTCACCGCCTCTGAAAGAAATATATTATCTGCATTTATAGGCATTTCATTCAGGTACCAAAAAAAAATAAAAATAAAAAATCTCACCACCTCCAGCAGCCCAGCTCAGCAATTACTTTCTCAGCCCCACAGTAAATGCTCAATACCTAAATTAAATACCCAGGAGAGGTGTAATATGGCTGCCCACACCTTCACGGAGGCCGTTAATAAATAATTACTCCTCTTGCACTGGCCATCTGAGGATCTCCAGACCTTTGGCAAGCATTAACGAAGGAAGCCTCGGCATGGCGGAGCGTGTTCTCATCAGCTCTTTATTAATGAGCAACGAAGGTTGCGGAGAGGCGAAGCGGCCGTCAGAGGTTTCACAGGAAGCGCTGGATTTAGGATCCAGATTTAGGATCCACGACTGCCACCGCGGGCCCTGGCCGCTGGCTCCGGCAACCGGATGCACATGCCGAGCGCAGGGGGAAAAAAGCAAAAGCAGTGGAAAGTTAAGCCTCTCTCCGCCCTCGGAAAAACACCTCCCTTCTCCAAAATCTCCGCCTGCCGGTTGTGGGTTTAACGGGCGAGGAGAATAATCGTTCCTCGGCAGAGAGCAGATGAGAGACCCGCGCAGATCTTCGCCTCCAGTTGCCATGGACGTGCACGATTACTGTTATTGTTATTTCCTTTGATACACGGCATTCAATTAATTTCCTCCGGCGCCCGCTGATGGGGCTCCGAGGAGCGGTCCAGGCGCGCTGCTTATCCAGCCCCGAGCATCCCGCGCGCCTGCATTTTGTGCCGTTTCGGTTGCTCGGAGCGGGGAGGAGGGAGGCAAAGGGGGGGAGACCATTCCCAAAGGGAAGCCGGCGCCCTGGGCGAGTGGCCCGGGCCCTGCTCGCGCCACCCCCAGGCCACCACTCGCACGGTCCCGTTCGATGGAGCAGCGGTACCCACCATCCCGCGGCATTCCCTTGCCAGCTGCCAAACCGCGGCGGGGAGAGGAAATCGAGCCCATTAAACACGCGCGCAGATGCCTTCATGCCGTTGCCCCGCTCAGGAGGGGAGCGAGGAGCTGCTATTAATTTTTCTTTTTTTTTTTCCCCCCTATTGCACCTTTACCAAGTGCAGATGTTTAATCATTAAGAAGAGAGAAGGGTAGGGGGGGAACAGGGGGCACCTTCGGGTATCCGGGACAGACAGCATATTCCAGGGTGAGCAGACCTGACAGCACGAAGGATTAAGTGCGTATCTAAGAGCACAAGAGGAGGCACCACTGAGTCAGACCAGAAGCTTCGCCCCAATTCCCATCTCAAACAGTGGCCGTAAAGAGACGCCAAGAGAAAAGTAAGAGCAGAGCAAGCATACATACACACTTCCATCAGCTACCGTCCGGCTCCCCAGCCATTTTCAGGGACGTCCTGTGCCAGATGCAGCTTCTCCACCCTCCCTCGCGTGCCGTGCATGTCTCCTCGTTCCTCCGTCCCCCGCTGAGCACACATAAAGCGTTAGCACCAGCCTATAATGCAGCATACGGCTTCTTATGCGCAGAAACCAAGCGAGCAGAAAGGCCTGAACATGCAAAACATGCAAGTCTGGGAAACTGTGGGGTGACACCAAAGATGTAGTCGTACATATAATTTTTTAGCCTAGATATTAAATGCACTTTCAATCCAAAGAGGGATGAGACCCTACCTGCCTTAAACCGAGGCTTTAACCCAGCCCACCTGAGCAAGTCTGTGTTTAAAAGTTATTGTGGTTTATGGAGAGTGACAGGCAAACAATTTGCGCAAAGCTCAGCTCAACTGAGGGCTGAGCTCAGGCAAAAAACAGATTTATTCCATGAAAGTCCTACCGCGACTAAAGGCTCAAAAGGGTGAAACTTTTGCTCTCAAACACACCTTTAAAAATAGCAGCACTTCTGACAGCTTTCCACCCCCTCTAGCAAGCAGGTAGAGCGCCTTCGTGCCGTGATGGGTCTGGCGGGGTGACGTGTCCGAGAGATGCCGAATGCATCAGTGCACAGAGTTATGCGCGGTCTCAGAAAGCCAGCCGTGCCCCGCGTGGTGAAGCACACTCTGTACAGCCGAGTGCCTAGCGCCTATACCCTGCTCTCCAGCATCCCGGCTAAACACCGCCAGATCATTTTACTTAGGCCTCCATCAGATGTTAACACAATAACCTCTCCTATGGGTTTTTAATGTTTGCTATTTCGCACAGTACTACCGTTGACATAGGAGGTACGTTCTGCTATATGGCGCTAATGGTATATGAGTAAAACGCCCGGAGAAATAAATAATAATAAGTTCTTTTACGGCTTCATATACTGGCAGATCTCAGATTAATTGGAATTATATGCCTTATGCCTGCTCATCCTCAGGACGGAGATTAAAATGGGAAACGATCTTTTGCAGCTACGTAGACGAGAATGCGAGGTGGGATTTTTCTGACAGTCTGAAGTATTTGGCTTCACTTTGTTTAGCATTGCAAAGGCCTACACGAAGTCCCGTTCCCGAAGGCGAGTGAGGCTGCTCAGAGCCTCCGTCCCATTCGTTTGCCCCAAGACAAGCCCACGCACGCCTGCGTGGCTTTGGAAAGTGAAAATCACTTGAGTTTTGTAACGTTCAACAGAGATGCTCCTAAATCCTTATAGGATTAAGTGATATAAAGGCCTAAATCCTAGCACGGGCTCATAGGAACCACATTTCTAAATGGGCTGGAGTGCGGGCGATACAGGGATGTCCCAATGCGGTGGGTCACCATTAGCCCTTGCCAGAAGGTCACTCAGTGTCACCACCACCGGTGGGGTGGTCGGTAGAAGGCCAGCGCCATCTGCCAGACTCAGAGCTTCAGGCTGTTACAGCTCGTGGGAACCGGGGGAGATCTGAAATGAGAAGTGAGATGGGACAGATTTGGGTCCACCTGGAGAAGAAGGAATTTCCTTTAAGGTCTGATACCGAAATAACACCACTGGGAGGCAACCAATCCTACTGTTGAATTCAAGTGACTGCTTCAGACGTAAGAAAGAATTAGCCCAACGTTTCAGGAGAAAAAAATGCTTTTTCCACTTTTTTGAGTGGAATTAATTATCTTCCTTTTTTTTTTTTTTTTTTTTTAAGATTTTAGATTTAGATAGAAAAGTATTTCAAGACCTAAAACCAAAATGGAGACATTTTACTTTGGTTCAAAAGTGGAAAAAATGGAGATGAGATAATTTGGGTAAACCTAAGGCAACTCTTTATTCAATTTTTTTGGCAGATAAGATGTCAATCCAGCTGTTATAATTTCATAAGCAGTATGTATAGATTTTAAAAAAGCAAAAACATTGAATATGTCTCATGGCCTAGGCTCTTTTTATTATTTTAGGTAGTAAGGGACACCGATTCCAGTTAGGGGTTGCAGCTATGGCTGCATAATTTGTTAACAACAGCAGTGATTCCTGTATCACAAGCATAAGATTTTTTCCTTCAAAATTTCTGCCACCTTCCATGTTTAAATTTTCATTTTCCAGGAGATAAAGTGATGGGGAAACAGTTTTCTAAACATTAATAGCAAAAAGGGTACCTAGATTTTGGGGTTCAGCTTTATAATGTTACAATAACAGAATTTGAGACATATTCCTTTGCATTTCATTTAGATTTGTTAAAGAGTTTCCATCCCCTAGAAAGACAGGGAAACTTTGGGACAGTACTTCTATAGCTATAATGATCTCTATGGATAATACATTCATTTTACTCTGTAGCCTTACACTAATCTATACTCATAAAGTCTTAGCACTCTTCTCTCTAATGTCCTCTCTATTAATTGCTGTTCGCATCAAAAATAAAATTGCTATTGTCAATAATTTATATTCCATTGATGTTAAAAAAAAATACTATTGCTGGGCAGGAAAGTGCTGCAACCATGAAGAGAAACGTTTTATTCCAAGAAATATTCTTCTGGCTAATTTAGCTCGTGTTGCAGAGGAACCCAAGTACTGCAATAGCAGCTCCACCTACCATGTGTTGTGCACTGCGGTCATGCTAATGTGTCTGAATATCGGTTTGATGGCTGAGGCAAACATAGCGTCGTCCGTGAATTCCAGCAGGCGCTCGCATGAACATCGCGCAGGCAGCCGGCATTTCACGTAATTAAACAGCCAAGTAGGCAAACCCGGACAAAAGAGCCGTAAGTTGTTGACAGTCAGCTTGTAAGGCCATATATCATGGCTGATATACGGCACAGCTGATGTTATGTTGCTACCAGCAAAAAAAAAAAAAACTTGGATTTTTTTCGCTAAAGGTTTGGAGGTGAGGGAGAGAGAAACGTTTGAACTTCTTCGTTGTCGCCGCTGCTGCTAACAAGGATGCCTCATTGATTATGAAGTTGGCAGCCTCAATCTTGCTTCCCAGCCTCATTTTTACACGGCGCCATGGGATCTTGACTCAAGGGACTCATCCAGGATGGACTCTCAGGATTTACATGCAGCGGTCACAACGCAAGGGAGCACGGGGCTCCCCTGCCCACGAACAACGGCGACGGCACCACCACCCTCGCCTCCGGACTTTTGTCGATCCCGCGGAATAGGAAAGGACTGCATAAGACGGTTCTTATTTAAATTAATGCCATTCCTGGGGAAGCGAAAAAAAAAAAAAAGCCTGTCGAGTAGCATGAAGGAGGTAGAAACTCCTTGCAGCAGGCCCGAGCCTGCCCTGCAATAGATGGAGGGCCGTAAATAATTAAAGAGAATCATTTTGTAATGCACTGACCCCTGAGCATTGCCCATCAGTCATGCGGATCCCGTCTCCCTCTCATCCAGCCCGTATAGGTCTCCCGTTCACTGTACGCACCATTAATGACCTTTTATGAGAATTAACTGATACTAACGCATCAGCTCCACGTCTACTGCATTTTTAAAAAGCGCCGGCATAGTTCAGCTACTTGTTTGCCCGCGTAGATTAGTTTTGTAAAAACAATTACAGTGATTTAAACCGCTGGTTATGGAAATGGCTATTGAGCTGCCAGGCAGAATTTTCTGCTCTGTTTATGGAAAGCATTAGAGCGTCACCAAAAAAAGGAGGATCTCATCCTGGTAAGCCTGTAAAAGGAGCTAATTATGGCAAGTGCATTGGCAAGTCCTGAATGGAGGAGACTCAAACCCAGAGGGCAATTCAGGGATTTTCTTATTTTGGTTCACTTTGTCCTATGTGAGTATCTAGACAGCTAGAAAGGTGAACGGCTGGACAGATGGACAGTGAACAGAAGAGTCTTCTCCACCGCTCTAGGGCATCCTTTTCTCCTTGGGCAGCACCTGGGACATCCAGCCACGGTGTCGTGCTCTGGGGTGGTCACCAGGGTAGAGACACAGAGCAAAAAGCTGGTCTCGGTCCCTGAAGGCACACAGTCAAGCCTGAAAATAAAACTGCAGGCCTAGAGACCTAAGCGAAAATAAACCACAACAACTCCGCTCACGCTGCAGCTTAGAAATTCAGATCACCATAAACGGATGAGACATTTCCAGCGTTCGTGTGCTCCCTGGCCATCCCAAAGGCTTTTCCCCTTCAAGATTTATTTAAACGCACAGGAATGTAAGTGATCACGTTAGCAGCAACAACGTTAGGTGTTTCTATTGCATGTTCAGTGTCCAGGTCCCTGGGCTCTTTATGAGCATTAGCTAAATAGACAACACGGCATAATAGGCTTTGTACCAATGTTACTGGTCAGGAAGGCAAAGCCCGGAGAGGTGAGCATTTCTCCAAGGTTGCACGTGTGTAGGCAGCTGAATGAGGAAGTAAATGCAGGTTTTCTGCGTTCGGTGGAAGGTCCCAGGAAGATGCGTGCACCCACCAAGATGCTTTCCCTAGAGCGGGTTGCAAAGGTGCCTGAGACAAAGCCAACCAGTGCTGTAAAGCATGTGAAGGACATGGGTACTTCACAGAAAAGACATAAAACGTGAAAAAGATATATGTCTGAGTTGCAGCAAAATTACAATGTTTTCCTCCCAGAATTTCTTCCTGAACAGAGCATCGGCATTTCAGAGCGAGGAGGAAGAGTGACCCTGTGGAAGGGATTTGCCTGGATTTTGTTCCCAAATCCTCAGGGTAACGGCACAGAGAAGGGCTGTTTGAACATAAGATGGGCAATGGCCACAACGTGCTCTGGTGCACTGGTCCTTTCCCACTCTGCAGACCTAAGGATAGACACCCACTTCGGCAAAGCATCGCGAAAGACCATTGTAAGTCAGTGTCCACAGGTTCCAGGAGGAGATAGAGGAGGGGAGAGACGTTTCAAGCTAGGAAGTGATTAAAAGACAAGCTACTTATCAGCTGACTATTATATGAAAGCTGATCTTGCTTCTCAACATCTAACTGCGTACTTTGGTTCAGCGTTCAGCGAGGGGCTTGCTGCTGAGTGTGACAGCACAGGCAGGCTGGATAATGAGGAAGAAGGCAGAAAAATGGAAATTGCCACCTTTAAGATGTAAAAAGTCATGAAGAAATTAATGCAGTCTAGGTGAAGGCGCTGCAGGATCTCCATCCCAGAGTCCCCCCAGAAAGGCATGATGAGGTTTCTAATAAATCTATTTTATGAGGGTGGTGTATAAGACAGTGGAAGAGCAGCTCCAGAGCTTAAATTTTACAGCTTAAAAAGTGCTTTGGCCTCAGTAAAGTGACAAAATTGGAAGCAAATTCGGAGAAAAGAATGGCTACAGAGGTAGTGCTAAGATCTTAAATATAACTTGGGTTTTCCAAAGATAGACTGTGTCACTTGTGTTTAGCATATTCCTTTGATAAGAGGCCTGATGCTTAGAAAAGGAAATGAAACAGGTCTCACTTATCTGGGTTTCGGAGAGGGATTAGCTGGATTAGTAAAGTTGGAGAAACTGGGGATTAGAACAAAAACTATAAGGTGTTTACCTGTAAGGAAAATAAGAATCTCTAGTAACAGAAGAAGTACTGAACTGGGGACAGTATATTAATGGAGTTCCTCAAGGATTGGGTTTTGAGTGGTCATATTTAAAATGTTTGCGAGTGACCTTGGTACAAAAAGTAGACATATTCTAATGGTGTTTGCTGAAAATGCAAAACACTTCAGTTCGGGGACAACTGGCACATTGTGCAGGAAGAACTGGGTGACCTTGAGAACAGGATTAACAGAAACAGAGTGACAGCACTGAGGCACAAGTTAAAAAAACCTCTGCCATGGTCTGGGGATGACTGAAAAAATACTTGAGTGCATTAGCAGATCATGGATTCTTTCCATTTAATGAATGAACTTGGAAGGGTTAAGACCATGCAGGAGATCCCCTAAGATTAGAGCTGCTACCAAATCATTCATTTGACCAGCATTTCCCTGGGTAAGTAGAAGTTCTTCAGCAGAGAAGGATATTCCTTCATACAGGCAAATGTGGCTCACACCAGCAGCCCTCCTAACCTGAAGCAATTGTAAAGACATCAGTGTGACCAGAATGAACCATCCCACAAGCAGCTACTAGAAACCAGAAGGTTTTCCCATCAAAATCAAATCAACAC
Source organism: Apteryx mantelli (assembly GCF_036417845.1). Taxonomy (NCBI): domain Eukaryota; kingdom Metazoa; phylum Chordata; class Aves; order Apterygiformes; family Apterygidae; genus Apteryx; species Apteryx mantelli. Next base: position 83,536,045 of record NC_090020.1, on the reverse strand, counting down.
AATATTTTTCCCATTTTCTCAACTCTCACACTGAAACTGCAGTTGGTGAGCAGTCCAAATCAATACTGAAGTGAGTAGAAAGCCACAGGCAAATTCTTGATGGCTGGAAATCTTTCAAGAGTCTTTTATTTGCTCAAAGTTTCTTCTGAGTCACAAAGCAACGTGCTCCATTTTCCCACCCTTTTTTTTAGTGAAAGTGTCCCTGGTTGGGGCATGGAATAATGCAAGATTTCTTTAATACACTGAACATTAGTGTCAAAGAAAGCAAAGTTTCCCCTAGTTCTGGCTATGTTTCATATGAAAGGTTGCATACTAATCATAATTTATCATCATCTTCATATATTCTTATATAAGTAATACAAATCACCACAGTCAATTAATCAATCTGTAATTAGGAACTGACATGAACATTTACTACCATCAGGCATAATTTATATGATTACAGATGATTAAATAAAATGTAATTGAGTGAACAGGCAATTTGTTAAGCACATGTAAATTCAGCCATACCACCTCAGGCTGTGATCTTGTCAGATCTCAGCAGCTAAACAGGGTCAGGATGGGTCAGTGCTTCGATGAGAAACCTCAAGGGAGAAAGTCAGGTGTTGCAAGAAGTGGTGACGGTTAAGAGGTAGTGCCCTCCTTGCTGAGACCATGTTGGAAGCAAAGTATCTCCAACATGTTACAGGAGCGATGGACGTAGCCTGCCTGAGCAGTTCTTGAGAGAGGTGGGAATTTGTCTCCTGGACTTGGGTTAACATAATTTCACGTAGAGCACACATCTGGCCAGTCACTGGGAGGAGACAGTAAACCATGGTACCTCGATGCTTGCTGCTCTTCAACAGAGCCAGAAGACATGTGGCTTTGGTGACTCAGCCTGCCCAATGCAGATATCTCCACCTTGTTTTTTTAGGGAGGAGGCTTCCTCTTAAAAAAAAGATATAAATTCTTCTTCTGCTCAGCAGAGAGGGGCAAGTCCTTCTGAAAGCCAATGAAGGGAGAACCTGTCTGCCTAACTCAGGTGGTTGATCTCCTGCAAAGATACGTATGTCCCTCCACTGACTGTATGGGGAAGTCAGTCACATACATTAGGACAACTGCTTCATTACAGTGTGGGCATAAATTGGATCACAGTCCCAGATGTTTCTGCAGTGTAGAGCATTGAGGAGGAACAAAGACTACAAGCCAGCCAAGGGCAGCTGGTACCAAGAACAAGGAAATGAAAAGAGTTTGTTCCTACTGCTCTATCCAAAACCAGCTGACATTGGTAGACAGCCCCATGGGAATTGCTAAATGCAACTCCAGGAGAGTGCTTTTCTTTTATTCTTTATACTGTTTTATTGCATCAGGACAAAATCCAACTAAGTGAATGACTTTTGAGAAGTTCAGTGCATTTCCAAATTGGTTTTGGTCACACAGCCAGAGAAATGCAAGAGATTTTCCTTAATGATTTCACAAAAATAAACTTGAACTATTAGGATCAATTCCATTTCTGTAGTCTTAAACAAGAATATTTTTGCTTCCTTTGTTTTTAGTTTCTGCACAGCTTGTGCCAAGACATCTCTTTTAAAATAATTAAAACCATTTGTTTTAATATAGCACAGCAGTTCCTGCACTGCTTTGACTGTGCATCTATTTGTATTTTCCTCAAGTCCAGTGTTACTCCTAGTGGCAACTGGAGCAGCCATCTGACAGATAAGAGGCATGAATGAAATCACTCCACCTTCTCTTAGTGGAGGGCGGGCAGACAGTCCAAGTGGATATAAAACAAAATGATCCTTGATTATTAAATGGATACTTATGTAGATGGATAATCAGATGTGTTTGACAGTGGATGTGAAAAGCATGGTGGGGAATACCTCAGGATTAAAGCAGAAAGTAACACAAGCTTTCTTCTCTCAAACAATTAGTGAAATCACTTTCTGGATGTTAAGAGCCCTGCATGTGCAACATTATATGTTGGGCCTGCACAACCAATTTGGGTCAGTAGGATGTTTAAACTCTTAAGTGGTACCACTAATCTCCATTAATCTGACTTCAAAGATGAGACTAAATGCTCAATACAAGAGCCTAAGAGTTGTTAATGCACGTTCCTCGGCTGGAACGTTAATACCCAACTCATACAGAAAGAACAGGATCTTGCAGGCTTGCATGTGAGGGTTAAAAATAAAAATCTATTTAGGGATCTTTCCAGAACAGCTCTATTCTTTGGGTCCTTTCCATTCAATTATGCCCTTGGCCACTGCTAGTGCAAGGGCAGGCCCTGAGGATGTCCTTTCACTTGGATTATTTTGCTCCCCCCGCCCCCAAAATACTCAGAACTGTCATTTGCTTGTGAAGCCTACGTGACGAACCGCTGATCTCATTAACACCAGGAGGAGTTTGGGCAGCAAGTCATGGATTTATCCCAAAGCACATGGGATGGAGAAAACAAGGTCGGTCAACCAAGGTTGAATCTGTTCTCCACCCCATGGTTATCACTCAGGAATGACTACAGAAGTCAATGGAATGATACTGGTGTAAAGCACATAACTGAGAGAAAAATCTTGGGAGACTGATTTCACGTGAGAAAAACAGCTTTGAGAATTCTCCTCTTTTTCTTATTCCAATGTAAAGGGTAGTTTCATGGTGGATCTCAAAGGGAGTAAAAAGAATCACCATTCTGGCTGAGCAAGACAGTTTTGTGCATTCCTAACATCTCTTGGAAAATGTTTGTCTTTATATGCAGTACTTCTTGGGGAAGAACAGTATTTTTTGTTTAAAAATATCAAAATTTCCTTTTTTTCTAATTTCACAGGCTTTGAAATAGATGCAGCTCTCTGTACACTTGTTCCAGCATGTTATTGAAATCTTTCCCAAAGTAATTTATTGAAATTCAAAATTTACAAAAATCAGGGAGAAAGAGGCAGTGTTTTCTTTAGAAGAAAAATGATAATACCTTTCTTAACTGAGGTAATTTTGATTAAAAAATAAAATTTGTTTGGCTTACAAAACAAATAATAAAAGCTACATCTTCAGCCTCAAATGCTTTGTCTGAATAATTTTAACCAGCTTTAGTTAAAGGCAAGCCTGGGGGGAAAGGTCCTGTCTAATTTTGCCAGACTCAATCCCTGATGTTGTAAATGTTATGAGATCTTTCGAAGAAAGGCGTAATCACCTAAGCACAAATTTATAAAACTCAAGCAAAAGCTAAATGGTACTTAATCTGTGCATTACTGAGACATAGTTGTCTATAAATTGAGAAAAATGTTAAAACCATTTAATTTACATCCTGATATAAAACATCCATTTCAACAGAGGTGGAAACTTTAACTGGAGTACAGTCTCCCCAGGTTGTGTGCCAGGCATCTACTGCCACCAAAAGCTCCCAGTCTGACCATGGCTTTCCTAATACAGTGTCCGTTTTGCCTTTGCCTTTCCTCTGGCCAGCATTTCGTGCCCTCCTTCCTACCATGTTCCCCAGCAGATCGTTAAGTAAGATTTCAGACATCACTGAAATTCTCACTTGTCCCCAGGGAATTCACCAAGGGAGACGGTGGCTGTGAAAAAGCTACTGGGATCCATGAATAAACAATCTGGTTATTCTCTGCAGTCCTCTGAGATCTCCATGTCTGCTGCTCAGATGGCTTGAGTGCAGCAAACTAATTATAAAATTATTTAGTTAATAAAGGCAGGTAGGAAAGTTTCTGATTATCCCTGTGATAAAACTCTCCCTTCTTTCCAATGTGCAGCTTTGGATTGGTTTTACTCTGCAGCAAGGTGGAACGCATCTCCTCTAGCTTTGGCCATGCAGAGGTCAGAGTTTAGGGTGGATTTGGGTCCACATGTAGACACGTGGGGCTCAATTCAGCTGCCAAAAAGGGGCACCTCACGCTAGCAGAGACACTCCAGATGGGGCAGACATCCATGCAGGGCTGAGAAGGGTCAACTGCAGAGCCGCACTGCTCCAATGGGTAGCTGAGAGGCCAGAGAGCACAGCCTGGTGGGGTCCAAATGCTGCAGACCCTCAATGAAGCCCCTTGTTGAAGACAGCTGTCTAGTTTTTAGATGGTCTCATTAGATAGGTCCTGCCGTTAGCAAAACTGCTGTTTTGCTGCTGATCCCATCAGCAAAACTTCCCTTGACTTCAGCCCAGCCCAGGTGTCACACCATAACTCGTTCCTATTGATTGCACAGAAAGGAGGTGCGGGTCTTGTTGAAGACAAATGAGGAGAGTTTCTTCCACACCTTCCCTTGCAAATTTTACTTTCCCCATACATTGCCAATACAGAATCTCATTTTTGGGTCTACTTTTGGGGAAGACAAAGGTGACCTCCCAAAACGAGAGCAGGCTGCCCAGGTTTGACAAACGCCATCAAATGCTGTTTGTGCACACAGGGTGTCAGAGAGGAAATAAGACGTTGGCTGAGGTTTTACATGGGGTTTTACAAGGTAGTAACACAGACTGTAAGCTGGGGCATTGAGGTGTCTGGGTGGGAAAATGTATAAAGAATATATGAGAGATTTCTATAAGAAATGCAGTTCACTCGTGTTTCATACTCTTTTTTTTTTTTTTAATGAAATTGTCCTAAGGAATTTGTTTGGGCCTGAAGAGAAAGCACGTGTTCAGTAAGTGAATTTGGCCGCTGATTTCAGGGTCCTTAAGTACTCATTGACACAAGAGGCGACGACAGCTCTGAAGGAACCTTTATGGGTCTCTCAGGGTTGTTGGTTTTTCAAGCCTGTGTATTACGGATTTCCACAACAGGTGTTAACAGCACAAAGCATCTTAATGCCTATTGGATTAAATAATGTACATTTTTAAAATTGCATGAAGTCTTTCCCACTGGGAAATGCTATCTTTTCTGCCTGTATCTTTTAAGCTAAAATAAAGCATGTGTTTGAAAAATTACCAAAGAAGTGGCTAAAATCTGCCTCCAAAGCAACACAGAAGCTGAGCTGAACTTCTCTATTTTGCTCACTCCTCCTTCACCCAAGCCCTAAGGCTCGGGTGGCAGGTCAGAGCAGAGAGGGGATGTCATATAACCACATGCGCTGCCAAGAATGGCCAGAAAGGGTTAAAAACAGTGGGAAAATGGACCAGAGCCCTGTGAAATCAGTTTAGGGTCTTTGGTGCTCTTACACCAATTCAGCTCGTGTACACCAGCTGAAGATCTGGGCTTTCGCTGGAAGGAAAAATGGGAGAATGAACCCGTTATTATGAGCGGGGAGAAACTGGCTCTCCTTGGGGAGGTCCACCTGGTCCGATGGGTGACCGCTGTGGGATCTGGCACATCCCACCAGGTACTGCCTTCTCCTCCCAGGGTCCCACCGGGCCCCTGGACCCCTCACTGAGGGGGCGATGGCCACCCCGACATCTGTGCATGGCCAGATGGGCCCGGGTGTTCCCCCAAGTCTCGCTGCACAGTCAGGACCCCTCGGCAGGGCGATGGAGCAGGAGCCATGGACACAGCCCACCGATGCAGACCTGGTGCCCCCTGGGGCACCCGTTTCAGGGAGCTCTTCTGCAAAAAGCAGGGCTTGCTTTGTTAAAAGTTGGCTGTCATTTCAGCATTAATCATGGGTCTAGGAGTGTTTATTAATGCCCTGTTGATAGCTAATAGTGAAGCACTGCTGTCCCCCCTCCTCCTTGAGCGATATGCAAACAGTGGTGATTAAGCACCAGATTAAACATCTTCATGAATATTTAAAAGGCTGTTTTTGAAAGTTTCCTGTCCTTTTACACTAATAGCCCCATTAAAACCTGTTTACAAGCCAGTCATGAGAGTAACTGTGTGCACTTAAAACACGAGAGAGTTCCCCTAGAGGAGTGCTTTAACCACGTGAGAATGGCAGCTGATCAATAGGGATCTTAAAGTAAGACTGTCTGCCTAAACCCAGTGGAAACAACCCTTATAATATAGATACAAAGAGCTGGCAAGTGCCCAACTGGTTAATTAGGGAGGCAAAACAGTAATAATAACAACGATAATATTTGCTTGAAGGTCCGACTGTCCCGGTCCTGGGTGTCTGGCTGCCGCAGGACTTCTCAGAAGCTGCCTTGAAGATGTTAACGGCAGCCAGGAAAAGGGCATGGAAAGTTTTAAACAAACTTAACAGCTTAGCGTTTCCTGGATCTTCTTATCGTTTACACATCAGCCCCTGACAGCACACAGCCAGCTCCTGCCACAGGGATGCAGACACCAAATGATAGTTATTAATAATTCATATAGTCTGCATCCCATATAGAAATAAGGTTGAATTAACACAGGTCCTATGTACATGGCATGTACGTACTTAATAGAAGAAGCGGGCATATTCAATCACTGCTCTAAGTCCAGACTACAGCTATGGTGCCGTACCCTCGTACACCAAGATTGCTCTTGGCCCATTGCCTATTACTTACCGTGCATTATAGACCTCTCGATGTCTTCATTGCCTTGCTCTGAGTTAAGGGGCCATGACACAGCAAAGCAGCTTGGTAAAGGTATTTGTGCTCAACATGGGAGGCAGGTGCTTAAATACCGTGAAAAACCCGGGCCTTTGTGTCTGTTCTGGTGCCACCGAGTGCACCAGAAAAAAAAAAAAAAATCTATTGACATCAGTAGGCTTTGGATTAGGCTCCTGCTGTGTTATTAAGTGAATTATTAATTATTAATAATAACATAACAGAAATCACATGTTGCCTTATTCAACCATTCAATTTTGCCTTATGCGGAGGTTTTTGAAAATACAGTCGCCAAGTTTAAGTACAAGTGTGGATTGATTGCTCAGCCTCCTTACTCATTGCCAAGGAGAGAGTATGCTTACATATGGGTGTCCAGTTTTAAATGAATATTGATTGACTGAAATTCATGCCGTCTGCTTCAGTTTAACTGTTTGGCAAAACTAAAGATGTCAATAAAACTGGATTGAATTTTGAACGGTATTAAAACTTTCTGGAGCCAAGGTAATCATAATGGAAAAAAGTAATAAATGGCTGGAGACCTTACAAGCAGGAGGGTTTTCCTGCTGCTGTGAAGCCCGCCAGGGACAGGGGTGTTTAGACCCAGCATTAAAGAACCAGTAGAGCTGCTAAAGGTCTTTCTGTCCTCTCAGCTC